>NW_024962275.1:762663-810824 GCF_019238085.1 Lagopus leucura
TGTTATTTGCACTCCATACAAGTTAGGTGAAATAGAGGTTTAATTTAACTGATTTGCCATGCTGCACGTGAGGACATAATGAGCCTTGCTCTCCTCCATACTTTTCCAGGGGACAAAAAGCAGGAAGAGACTTGTGGGAGTTTTGAAAGAATATGGAAAGTTTGCACACTACTTTTTTACATTTATCTTTCAAAGATAAATGTAGCCACTGCTATTAAGTTTGTGAGTACAGAGAAAAAATTGTTGTGAGCAGGAAGTAAAAATCTGTTCCATATTCAGGGAAAAGTGTAAGGAAAGCACATGGAGGTAGGGAGCAGCAGCAGGCGCTGGGTGCAGGGCTGCCGTGTTCCCTGCTTCTGGGAGCAGGGAAGAGCCCAGACCAAAGGGTGCAGGAATTGGGCTTCTGCTTTTTGCACGAGGAGAGCAAATGGTGTTATTTCACAGAGCAGTGAAGTGTTCGCTCTTTTGTTAATCAACTTTGAAGTGCAAATGCTTTGGCTGCATGGCTGGAAATGCGATTGCTTAGATTTGTTTTGATTAAATGGACGTACCACCTCACTGAAGAGTCGTGTAACCAAGTCACATTCAATGTAATTCTTCTTGGTGCAGTCCAGCCCTAGGACTGTTTATCATAGATCATTTTCTGAAGGCTGTGCTGCTTAGTCTTGTGATGTCTTGCCCTTGTAGTAAGCAGGAGGTGACCTGTGGTGGGTGCACTGTGCCACAGCCCCGTGCCTGCTGTTCGGCCTTGGGGCTCTGCTGCCAGCCCCAGGGCTGCGTGCACCCATCAGGTCTGCTGTGCACACGGTGCTGATGCTGAGGAGAAATTCATGGAGGAACTGAGATCTCGTCTTCCTGAGTAGCCCCATTGCTTTGTCATCTTCAGTGTCGGCAGTGGATTTTAAATTGAGGGGAGAAAGCCATTGTGGCAATGTCATTAAATGCTGCTCTACGTACTTGCATAGGAAAGCCTTCCAGAATAGAAAATCCTAGTTGGTAATAGTTGGATAAGAGCCTGTAGTAAAGCTTGAGCACATCAGCCACGAAGAGTTTAATTTGAGCGCGGGGAGAAATGTTCTAACTAGACGCAGCAAAAGCAAGGAGATTTCCGGCTGTTTTACAGATGATTTTCTCTTTCTTTCTAAGAATAATTGAGTCATTTTAATGCGAAGCCTGGCTTGATTTCTTGGAATGGGCTGGATGTAATTAGTTGCAGCCTCAACTTTGAAATGTTTTGACAGAAACTGTTATCTTTTAGCTCGCCATTTTTTCTAGCATCTGCCCTAAATATTTGTTCCTTTTCTGCGATGTGCGACTTTGCAACTTCAGGTCAAATTTCGGATACAGCTCTGTTTTCTTTGTTACCTCGCTCGCTTCCTTCAGGATGAGGGAGAATAATTAAACAGAACATCTTTTCCAAGCAGCTGGAGTCAAGTTCCAGCTGACTGCAGCACCTGTGACGGTCGTACCTCTGCCTCGGGCTGCGGTGCTGCCAGCCCGGCCACGCGGCGACGGCGCGCTCAGCAGTGCCCGGGCTCGGCGTAACGCGACTGCCCTTCTGTGAGCTTCAGATGGCAATAATGCCGGTGAATGCAAAGTGTCTGCTTTAGACTAATTAGAGGGATGATTTGTGAAACGCTGGCTATTTATTTAATTAATCACCAGCACAAAGCTATAAAAGCCATATTTTAAAAATCCCTGTTAGTTTGCCATGTGGTTAATAGATTGTGGCACATTAAAAAGTGACACGGTGATGTATTAAAAATGTTCCACCTAAGGTTGGCAAATGTCCTCAAGGAACTTAAGCTGTCTGCTTTGTGCAACAGAAGCATAGGATTAGAGTCTGATCTGTTTAAGCATTGAATATTTGTAGAAACATTTATCTTTTGAATAGCGTCTCTTCATTAACATCTCGTGGCGTATTCTTTAACATACAAATAATGTTTATGGTGTGATTTTAATTAAAAGTTTTTGCTGCATTTTGTTATTACAAAGAATATCCCTGTTCCTCTGCATTAAACTGTAAAGCGTATCGCCAAGTAAAATGTAAATAATTCTCCTAAAGTAGGCCATTCCTTTTCTTCAGTGCACAGAAACCAAGGAGTTCCTGGTAATGAATGCATTTCTGCTGGAGCCGTAGCAATTGTATTTTGATAAATCTGAAAACATGTTTCCATTCTTCAGCAGAAGGTTGGTGCTACCAAGGCCTGGCTGGCTCAGTGCTCGGGAGAAAGGCAGCTCCACTGTTTGACTTCAGTGGTGCTGCAGGGGTTCTGCTGACCTGCTGCATGGGAGCTGCTTTCCTTCCTGGCAAAATGCCGCTTGAGTGTGGCAGGATTAAAGATGGACTGGATCCATTTGTCCTGAAAATGATACCTCAGTGAAAGTAATTGAAGCCTGGGCTGTAAAGGGGACTATAGATTTTTTCCTTCTGTTTCAAATGGGATTTGTCAGGAGAAAAAAAAAAAACCAACCACATAATAACAAGAAATTTTATCCATAGCAATTTGAATAGAACGACTTTAATTTAAGGTGAATCATGTAAATGAATACTTGTTAACATGATTGAAATATGCTGTTACAAGAATTATATGTATTATTCCTTGCTCAAGACTCGCATAGATTTATTAATTGTGGGAGTGATTGCCAAGAAGGAGCAGGCAGTGATTTTGGAAATTTGATTAAATGATTTTATATGTAAGTCATAGTTTTGAGGTGGGTATAAAAAATGGTTCAGGTAGAAGCATGGAAGGAAACTGTCCAGCTCTGGAGGTTATGTTTCTCAGCTGTGTGTTGTATAATTAACCGGTACGTTAGGAGGGGGGCTGGAATAAAACATGAGTATGTGAACGCAGCCTGGAGCTGATGTTGTAGTGATCGTTGCAATGCAGATAAAGCATTTCTCATAACTGCTGCTGCCTACTGGAGCCTTTGAAACATCTGGACCTTTAATTGAAAAATAGTGCGATGCTCTACAAAGCAGACATGCTAAGTGAAGTCAACAATTTAGAATAAAAAAGTGTTATTTACCTCGTAGTTAAATATTCATGCTTTGTTATGCTTTGTATAACAGGAAATTACCGGGTTAAATTTTTATGAATAGTGGCAGCACAAATAAGATAAATTAAGTATTTAACACGTTAATGGAATTTTACATTGCTGTCTGCGAAGGCTGCAGTGTGGGCTTGGAGGAGAGGGAGCTGCACCTCAGGGAGGGCTGACCTGGAAGGGCTGCTCCTAGTCTGCGGGCACTGCTGTGGCTGCGCAGGCTGTGCTGTGCTGCTGGCCTCAGTCGTGGCATTCTCCATAAATGACTTAAGAAAAAGAGAGGTAATCGTGTGATTACTATAGTAAAGAAAATTACCCATAATGGTTAACCACCCGGTGAAATAAATGGAACTCCGATTTTCCCATAGTAGCACACAGTATGCTGCGTTGCAGAGTAACAGGACTGGAAGTGCCCTGTATTTTCGTACGGGCGCAGTGTTAAGGCTGGGAGTGCTCCAGTCTGCAGCTGAATGTGTTCTCTGCAAATGAAATGTGCAGACTCTGTTTTAAATAATTAACCATCGTATTGTGTTAGATGCTGCTTCGCTGACCGCACCAAAATCTACTAGCGGCAGCTCCCTTTCATTCCCACGTAGTGCAGCTCTCGGATATTGGGGCTTCTAAGCGCATCCATCATCCTGTTTTGCTGCCATATGCTGGTGGTGCCAGCCTCACTGCAGCGTAAGGGTTTCGGCCACGTTCTTACTGAAAGCTTTGGAGATACCTGGTCATTGAAGCTTTAAAAAATAATAATAAATCAGCTTTTTAGATGAACTTTCTGTTCCCACTTATTTTGGATGAAGGAATAATTAAAATAGTTCTGTTTTTTTAAGAGGTTACTGAAAATCTACATTTTCTTAGTCATCTCTGAAAAATATAGTCCTTTATATTGCCATAAGCATCTGTGCTCTGATCTCTTAGAACCTTTAGTTGTATTTGAAATATATTCACTCACATTAACGTTGTTCCCCTTGGTGTTCTTCCTCTGTTATTGAAACACGTATTTGAGCAAGGGATGTGTAGGGCTGTAAAGCAAACTTCCCATCCTGTCGCCTGAAGCACGAATGTTCCTCTTGGTTTAAAAGCAAAAAGAAATTTTACGTTTGTAAAAGCATAAGCATTTGTTTCCATTTTGTGTAATGTTCAGCACTGTTTGCTGGGAGGTGAGTCAATGACTGGAATTAATTATAATTACTGAAGAGACATATACTGATTGAGCAAATAAAGTAGTAAACTCATTTGTGCCAAGGCCATCTAATTAAATGCTAACTTTGGATAAGCTGGATGTGCATGAAAGATTAATTTTTGGAGGTTTTTATGACTCCCACTAAATAATGATTCAGTAAAATCTCTGCATTATATCATTAGAACATCTCATCTTAAAGTGATATAACATTTAGTCACAGAACTCCATCGCACGAGAAGATGCAGTAAATTATTATTGCTGAAAATTAATCACTCTTCTGTAGGAAACGTTTATGGACTTTGTTTTAATTTTCTGCTGTGATGTGCAGCAAAACGGCCCAGCAGCGAGAAGGGCGCAGCAGTCAGGCTTTTCTCTGGCTTCCATGACCTGCCCGCCGTGCGGCGCTTCGAAGCGCGCTGGGGATGAGTTTCCTCGTGAGGGGCGTCTCCCCGCGGGCTGCAGCGACACCAGGGCTCACAGCCACCCGCTCGGCTGCAGGGCGCCTGGTGTGGAGAGAGGTCTGTGTTTGCTCAGGGGCTGTAACCAGGAGTTTACGTCTTAGAAAGACTTCCTGTGTTTGAGGAATTGATATGGTGTCTTTTTTTTCAGTATTCTGTTTATGTTTCAAGCATATTTGATTACAGAACATTTTTTAATGCCAGAGATTTCCAAAACTGTAGGTAGCCAACAAAGGTCATTGCAGTTTTCCTGTTATAACTGTATCCACTGTTTATATAATTAAACATTACGTCTTACAAATACAAGCAGAAAACCTATTAAAATTCATTATTTGAGTTACCTATCATATTCTTCACTCTCGTGTCTGGAAACAGCAACTTGCATATGTGCTGTGATGCCACTTAGCTTCTTCTAATTAGCCCAACAAATACCACTACCATTATCTTCTCTCAGAAGTTTATTTATTAATGACCATAATTCTCCTAAGCTTACTGTAGCTGCTGCTGCTTTCATGTTTAATTGTCAAAGTGCAAAAATATGCGTTGATCTGCTAATTAATGTTATAAAAAGAAGAAAAAATCTGTGAATGCCGAAGATGATACTTTTCAGGAATTGCAAATAATGGGCATAACTGTGTGCAGCTCATGGCCAGCAGCAGCAAGGATGGAAGTGCTGAGCCCTGGCGTTGCAAGAGGTGCGTGGAGAGCTCTGCAGGCAGGGAGTGAAGGGAAATGTTTGTGTGCACACTGCGTTAGCAGGAATGGGAAGTGGCACCCACACACGTTTGTCTCGGGGCTGTGTGTCCACGGGAATTGCTGTGCCACGAGGCTGCCAGTAAAACATTGCTCCTGCTTGAAGTGGTGAGCTGAAGATGGTACGGATACTGCAAGCTAGAACGGCCATAAGGTCAGAGTGAAAGTGCTAGGTAGTCATTAGAGAATCTATTAATGAAAATAGAGGATTTTCTGTGATTTATGTATGTTTTGTGTGTATTCAGTTACTCTTTGCTTCTTTAAAGAATTGATGGAATATAATGTTGCTAACAATAAAAGCTTAATGGAATCAGATTTCTGATTTCCTAGAAAATTAACAAGATATTTTGTCAATTTTATTCCAGACTTCATTTGTCAGAATATACAGTGTCCAGTGACAAGCTAAAAGAATTTCTTGACGAATTAACTGTGCCACAGGTGACAGATCAGGAAAATGTTAATTTAACGGCCCCTTTATGCTTCCCAGATTTATTGGAAGCTATTAAGGAAACTCCAAATAGTAAGGCCCTTGGCCCTGAATAGATTTTCCATTGAATTTTATACAGGATCTATTAATAAAGTTTGCTGCTGCCTTTTTGAATATAGGTAATCGCACTTCATCTTCTGGGTCTCCTCAGCCATTTACATTGGAATACCATTTTTAGTTGGGAGAAAAACGTAATTATGCATCTAGGAGTGTCTTTCATCAGGTTGTGAATGGTCCCTCCTCCGGAAGCGGCCATAAGCACAGTATAAACCCCACGTGTTGTTAGAAGTTAAATCCATTGTGACCAGATCTTTGATTCTTCAACACCGAGTCCAGCCGCCCGCTGCCCTCCGTTCAGTCCCACCGCCTGCCAAGCCGGACCTGAGCAGCGTGGCACAGGTGGTAATTGAGCTCTGTGGGACTTTCTGCACAATTGATTTTTTTCAGGATCAGGCTAAGTATGGATTTGTTCGGTCCTTTGAATAGTTACCTGGTGCTTTGGACTTGTAAGGCTATTTCAGAACAAATATAATCAATCTGTAATAAAACACATCCGTCCGTAATAGAGATTTCCTTCCAGCCCTTTGACTTACTGATTGATCAGTCCAAGACATGACCCATGTGTTTATAGGCCTTGCTAATTTTTCTTACCTAATGTGACACCGAATGTTCTCATTATTAATAGAAAGTCTAATCAGCCTCTAAATCTCAGGCTTCAGCCTCTGTAATCTCGTGGCAATTGCACTTTTAATTTATAGAAATATTCAGTGTTGGTGTTGCTCCCCGTGCTCAGAGCGATTGGAATCCCAGTTGTTACGAATTGCCCACGGTGAGTCCTCGGCGGCCAGCTGGGTGTGAGCGAGAGCCAGGCTGCTGGCGGTGGGGGGAGTGGGGAGCAGCGGGTGCCTAAAAGCTGGGGAGACTGGGGAGCTTGGAGATGGGGAAGAACTGAAAAAAGCTCATTTTTAAAAAGTAAAAAAAAGAAACAAAGGCAGCCCAGTGTAGGGCAAAGGAGGAGCCAGGGTGCCCAGCGGGGAAGCGTTTGGGTTGGATGTGTGCTGTGACAGCAGTGCCCGCTCTGCCCAACCTGGGGTTAATTTGATCAATTTAAGAAAATGCCGTTTGTATATAAATTGAGAAGAGCCCCCCCACACACACACGCTTGGGCATCTGCCGGCCTCCCCACACTTGTCCTTGTCAGGGCTGGCCCAAACCTACGGTGTGACGTAGCGGCTCGGTGTCTTCCACAGCAGATGGGCAAAGCTAAAGTTTTCTTTTAAATGAGTAAACCCAATTTCTTCTGTACCTGAACCATCTGGGAAGGGGAGGTGGCCACACGACCAAAATGCTTTATTAAAATAAAGCAACAATTATGTTTGAATGGATTTAATTAATACTTTTAGCTGTGCTAGTATGAATAACTCTAATCTTTAAATTCCTATTATTTCTCTAATTTACAATCACGCTGAGGGATCAAATGGTTTATAACAATATATTGAAATTAGCACGTGGCATTTAACGCCCTGTTTTACACTCTCATCGTAGATTTACTGTATTGGATCCTTTTATTCTGTTAGTTAATACTCCTAGTGTGTAATTCTGATAATATTTTCCTCTCCGAAGGCCTCTATACGGTTACACCAGGGGTGCTTTTCCAGAGGGGTGTCAGAACGTGCAATCTTTTGTCTGTTTAAAAGATTTCAACTGTAAGTGTGATCGGTTCTCTGAGCAAAGTGAGGCCAAGCATCGTTTGGTTCTTAGCCACGTGCTCGTGGTGCTTTGCAGCAGGTCTTGTGCTGCTGTCCCACCTGTGGGCACCATGCCTGCAGTGCTCCCAGCTGCTGCTCTTGGCTGCTTGTGCCTCGGAGCTGTGGGTTCACATCTCATTCATTTGTATCTGCAGACAGGCCTGTTAGTTTCTGTGGTTTTCTTTTTTCTCTTATTTCCTGTAGGAACGTGGAATCCTGCAGTGAAGTTCAGACTTCTTATAGAAATCAACAAATCCTATAGAAATCTTTGCCGAATCCTTGATGTCGCTCGTGCAGATCCATTACACAGCAGTAAATGAATTAGAACCTAAGCATTGGAACTTCTTTCGATTTTAAGTCATGGTGGGGTATTTTGATCTTATTAGTGAGGAGAACTCTATCCATACCAGGTTTTGCACTAGCTGTGTCATACTTTTTCTTTATACATTCTAATGAAATGTATTTTCTCAACAGGGCCATGTTGGTACCACGGCAACCAAAAAAATTGATGTCTACCTCCCACTGCATGCAAACCAAGACAAACTGCAGCCCATGACAGTTGTGACGATAGCAAATGCCAAGGTGCATGACCTGATTGGACTAATATGCTGGCAATATACAAGTGAGGGACGGGAACCAAAACTGAAGTAATGTTCTTTCTTTACTACCTCTTGATCTCTAATTTTCTCCTCTGCAGCATTTTTGCGTAACAAAATAAATTTTCATGTCAATATTCTTGTAGATAAATCTTGGAGAAACCACCTACACATTTGTATTTCCCTTTGAGAAATACACATACATCTATATCCATTTCTCTTTCAGTTAAACCACCGGGTACTGTATAGTGATAAGCATATGAAACCACAGTGCCATAAATGAATCGTAATTTCAAAATGTTCCATATAAAAGTAATATAAAACCTATCTCTTCTAGCATCATGGAGGCATGTTCTATGTCCCATCTATTTTTTAGTACTGTTCTTAGTGGCTGAGATCACAGGAGTGACAAATGGAACATAGAACTCCTCTGTAAATCCCTCCTTTTGTTTGTTTTGAGAGAAGGTACCCACATTCTGCCTCTGTTTCCTCTCACTGAAGACTTCTCTAGATTCATAAAGAATCTTTGATAATCGTTGCTTACCGCCTTTTTGTTGCAGTAAACTCTGCCCCTAATTTTTTAGTTTGGATTTGTCGTGCTGGAGAACTAAGATTGTTGAGCAGGCTCTGTTAGCTCGTCGTGTTCGCTGGATAAGGAGTGCGTGAAGCAGGTACTGGAAAGCAGGGACAGGATAGGAAAGCAACCTCTATTGAAAACGCTTTCACTGATATTGTTGCCTTGGATATAGGACTTCTCTTAGCAATTCTGAGTGGACATATGGGGTGTTTTGGAGGTTAAGCTCTTCGGTTTGGTCTCTCTTTTTTTTTTTTTTGATGGAGAAGAAATATACAATTATTTGCAGATGGTGCTATTTCATTTGCTGTTAATAATTTCTGTTCATTATATCATAAATTCAGTAGTGTCCCGTGTGCATGATTAGTTTGTTTTTTAATTACTAAGATACTGCTAATATCAATCGTTGGACACGCATGTGTTTTTACAGCATACTTCAAGTGGAACAATGCCAGTGAGTGGTATTACATGAAACGTAATTGCCCCCAGCAAAAGTCAGCAATGGGAGGAAATGGATTTCACTGTCTGCCTTGAAGGATAAGGTGTTATGATGTGTCAGAGAGTGGTCATCATCGAGGAGGCTGTCTGATGTAATCGAATCTCAGGACGGAAAGAATAAAATAAAATAACAGTCAGGAGTTCCTCAAGACAGTCCAGCAGCAGTAATTGAGAATCTGGATACAAATGTTCAGAGACAGGGGTAGAGACTCAAGTTTCCAAGAAGCTTTTCTTATGTAGCTGTTAATTATTTCTTGTCTTCATCATTTTTTCCATCTTTGGTTTGTTTGTTGAGCATTTCTGACTGCCCTGTCTTTTAGCAAGGATTGATTTGACTTTAGATGAATTCTCATCAGAATAAGTAGACCTCAAAGTTGTGATTCAATCTGTGTTAATTTTCAGGAATGCACTCCATATTTGAAGGCATCTGTGACCCCCTAAATTTATGAGATGTAACAGACATTATGTATTTTCAGTATAATTGGTGGAAGATAAGTTGGTTTCACCACCACCTTTTTTGGCACTTGGATCACTTTGAGGCTACAGTGAGCATCGTTTGCTGACTGCATGGCTGTATGTTTTGGATTTAATGAGAATTATGCAAATGGGTCAAGTACCAAATGAAAATGTTAGCTTGATTTATACAGAGCTTTAAGTGCACACCAGGATGCACAGAAAAGAATTCTGTCAAGCAAACAGGTTAGGAAATCAGCAGTGTAAGGCCCAGCTCACAGCTGTGGGAAGGCAGGCAGCAGGGGGCTGTTCAGGCTGGGTCTCATGGCTTCAAAGGTGTGTTGGACTGGATGGAACGAGCATGTGGAGTTTGTAGAAATCCAAGTAGAACCAGGGAAGGACCTGAAAATCACACCAGGTGCTTCTCACAGCATAGGCAGCATCAGCTGCATCTGTTACTCACAACCTCTTCTGCTTCCTCTTGTTCCTGAAAAGACTCAGAGCAGTGAGAAGCGCGCCATCTCCCACCTGGGTATGCTTCCTCTGTTTGTTGCAGTCCTACCTCTGTATGAATTCTGTCACCAGTGCCAACTTTCATCAGTTTACAAGGAGTCATTTAAGTGCTCTTGAAGTTAAAGATTAGTTCTGCAGCAGCGTTCGTTCTTCAGAGCAGTCCAGAGAATCACAAAAGTTTTTTTAATAGAATTGCACGACTTCCAAAATTCAAAGTGACAAACGTTGCTGGGTTACCTTTCTGTAAGCAGAAGTACAGCACACATTATCGTAACGCATCATTGGTATCTGTTTTATGTAATGAATGTCTTAGTCGTGACAAAGTGCTGATAGATCACCTGGACTGAGCACTCTCAATAAAGCACAGTTGCAACCAAAGGTTTGTGAATTAATTGAGAAAATTGCAAATCAGGTAGTCAGCGAAATAATTCATTGTCACATCCAATCAATAAACTTTGTAAATCAACTCATTTAATTCAAAAAATGATCTATATAGATCAAGCGACCAATTAAACAATTAGCATACACTTTGCAATTAATTAATGTAAGCATCAATCATGCAATTAAAACTCCAGATTTAAACTGTGGAGTTTAGAAACATATTGCCACGTGAACATTCACTACTTTAATGCTATGCAAAATGCCTGAATGCTGGCAGATTTGTAAGAGAATACTTACCTTCAACTCACATTTAAATACTAACTTTTGAGATGGTGTTAATCAGATGTTCCTAGTAATAAATCTGTATTTTGTGTACGTACTTTGTTATTTTCCTGTAGAATTCAGTGTGTAGAAAGGAAAGAGGCTTGTATTTTCCTTTATTTTTTCCTCATTATGTTTCTGTTTAAAACTGGCAGTGTTACTGGGCTCTTGCTTGTTAGTTTGTACTGATTTGTAACTGTCCTTAGTGACTGGGAGCTGTAGATATCTGGAAATGGCAGCTTTTCTACTATTGCTGTTACTGTGTTGAACAGGGTTTTACTTTTTCCTGCAGTTTGTTTCCTGGCTTTTGTTTACTGCACTGCTCGCCATCTGGAGAGTGCCCCCTACTTTTCCAGGGCATGTTCAATAATCCTTTTTGCAATTGCTTGATATGAGTGAGATAGGGGGACACTGCTTGTCTTTAATTCTAATGTTTAACAGCCGTATAAATAAGTATGTTTTCACAAGTGGGGAAGCTCCAGCTTTGCGAAGTCGTGAAACACTTCCTGACCTTAGTGGAGTTCAGTCCCTGTTGCTCCTGCTTGCAGTTCTATCACTGCTGAAGTGAGACTTGCTGCCTTACTCTGCAGTACCAAAATACCTTGGGGCATATGTACCTATGTGCTGTCAGTGGCTTTTAAGGATATTCCTTCAGTGTGAAGTGTGTGTGCTCACTAGATCGACTGACATTGATCTGCTGAACTGAACTGGTCGTGTGGCTTCCCTCCCAAACGAACCCATTTTATGCTTTGTTTCAGCGAGAACGTCAGTGCCTACTGCCTCCATATTGCTGAGGATGATGGTGAGGTTGACACAGATTTCCCCCCCTTGGATTCCAATGAGCCCATTCACAAGTTTGGCTTCAGCACTCTGGCGTTGGTTGAAAAGTACTCCTCTCCTGGCCTGGCAGCAAAACAGTCGCTCTTTGTCCGAATGTGAGTATGGGCGCGAACCCTGCCACCGCCTCCACGTCCTTTCTCTTCCCTATTTTCCTTCGTCTGAACGTAGCAGGACTGAGCTGCCGTGTCTCTGCGGCCCTCTGGAGGCGTGCTGCAGAGGGCGGGCGGGAAAGCGGGGCAGGCAGCACCGAGCGGTGAGCCTGTGGTGGTGGGCTGAGAGCGCGGGGCTGGGTGAGCCGCTCTGTGTGTGGTCAGTGTGGGAAACGGGCAACCATTGCACTCTGTTCTTAAGCTCAGGTGGCCGTAGTTATTTCACCAGATCGCTGATAACATCGGCCACGTCTTAAGTGGACAAGTTTGTAATGCTTGTATCTCTTGAAATGAAAATGTTTCTTAGAGACATTCAAATGAAAAGAAAACTGCAGAAATTCCGGACGTATCTCCCTAATGCTCATTCACTTCCACTAAGTGCTAGTGCGCTTCCACTGCTCTGTGTCACTGGAAAAGAAAATGTTCTGTCCACAGTATTTACAAATAGTTGATTCAAGGTGAACGTATTCCTACTGAACTGGATGCAGCAGTGTGGAGGCTGACGCAAGGAGGAGCTGGGGCAGTCTTGACACTCACATTGCAGGTCCTCCTTCAGTTTGTGCGGGCAATGGCTCCTCTGTCTGTGGAACTGCAGGGTTTAATTTCTTCCACCTGACTGAGGAATGCTGGATGTTTTATCGGAAAGAGGGAATCTCTCTTTCTGCATGCCTTTCTCCAGAGTCAGTGCTACTGCCATGAATTTGATTGCTATTGATTTTTTTCTGACAAGTCATCCTTTAAGTAATATTTTTATTTGCTGTTTTGCGAAGTACTGTAGTGAAATACAAAGAGTTGTTTGCTGATTTTAACAGGAGGTTTTTCAATTCCCTTTTTAATATTTACAGGTCTTTTTTAAGCAGGCGCAAAACTGCACAAATGTGCTTCTCCCTTTTCCTTTATGCACAAATATGTCTGCTGCCTCTTAACCTCCAGTATTGTGCAGCTGTTACAAAAACAGCACAGCAGATTAAGAGGTGCTTATTGGGTAGTTCCAGAAAAATGCGTGGGACTGACCTGCAGCAGCTGCACAACGGAAGCCACCCTAGGCTGAATGGTACTGGTTGTGGCAGAGCAGTGGGAAATTCTCAGAGGCTCAGAGTGTCCTAAGGAGTTCATCAGGAGAGGGCAGCGTTATTTCTGCCCATAGCAGAGCTCCAGGGTTTGGTATTCTCAGAAAAATCAAATCTTGCGGGGCTTTTAAAACTCTCATGAGTTACACCTATAGCGCTTTGGAATGTGGTGTAACTCCAACCTGTGAAATGTGTGAACGCTGAAGCAAAGAAAAAGAAAATTTAATATGAATATGCCTTGTTTAGTAGACTGCCTGAGAGTTAGAAAATAACCCTTTTCTTTCCTCAGGCTGTTTTTATTTCACATCCTTTCCTTGCTGATAGAGGGGCAGGGCATTCAGTTTGCGTAAGGATCCAGTTCTCTGAGTGGTGCTGGTGGCAGGGCTAAGGTCCATCTACAGAGCTTGCAAAAGAAATCTTTGACATGATGTATGCTCTCGTGAGTCCCCAGTGCTCTGGCTTGGAATGTCCTACAGATTAGAAATAGCTTACCTGCATCATAAGTAGAGGTATTTTTCTAAGAGATTTTTGGTGCCCACGTGTTAACTCAGAATTGCTTGTACTCGTGTACATAGTTAACAGTCAGAATAACGTTAGAATTTTTAGTGTGTCTCCTAGAATAGAGAACTACTTGATCATCACTTGATCAAAAGATTGTTACTATTGCGTGTTTAAATGTACAGACCATCTCGTTGTTACAGGGATTTAAATTCTACATCTTCCTGCTTTCCTTCTCTTTCATCAAACCAGTGTGTGTAGTTACGTTTTTATATTTTGCATCTTTTTTTTCCCCTCCCTATTCTGAAGCGTTTCAGCTGCTGCTATGTCAGGCATATGACTTGTAATGTTTATTAATATTGAATCGCTGCTGCAAAAACTTGATGCCTCTGAGAAGCTTCCTAATGAAGCACGGTGTTTTATTTCAGATCTCACCCATCCTGCATGTTGGATATATTCTCAGATGTTGTGCAGTCACTGAGCTGACAGTTATGGAACCTCACCAGGAACTTCGTTTCAGCAGGACATATTTGAGCAGAAACAGTTTGCAGAAC
Organism: Lagopus leucura; assembly: GCF_019238085.1. Lineage (NCBI taxonomy): Eukaryota > Metazoa > Chordata > Aves > Galliformes > Phasianidae > Lagopus > Lagopus leucura. The sequence goes on from NW_024962275.1 coordinate 776,791, forward strand.
TTTATACACTTAAACTCCTGCCAAGGCAAACTCGTAGTCACTTGAGTTAGTTATAAATACCCAGTATCAGTGGTTGGAAGTAGCCCCGGTGCATTTATATTCTGAGCTGAATGTGAATGTCTTTGTGGTTGTATAGAGTAGTAAATAATTGAGTTTGATTAGGGAGAGGGACCTCATTATCCCCCCACCTGTGCCCAGCTGGTAGGGGAGGGTCGAAATGAAGCCATTAGCTGTCTCTCTTACTGGCATCTCAAAGAGCTCAAATACATCTGTGTCTTATTTTCTTTTCTGGCACAATCAGTCGAGCAAGCTAAGCAGGCATGACCGAATTTGGCAAGTTCCAAGGACTCTGGCAAAGTTACACAAGGAGAAGACGGAGGGCAGTCGTTCTGGCTCCTAACTGCCCATTAGTCTAGCGAGTTATGCTTTTGGAAAATGTCTGTTGTGGGAAGGAGTACTTTGTCCAATGTCAAACATGGCATTCTCAAACAATCCTCTTTGATGTCGAATATGATTTGTCAGAAGGAGTCAAACAAAGCACCACATTCATGTAAATGCAGACTCCTTGAGATGATGAAGTAATACCTGAAAGACTTTGAACGAAGGTAGCTTAAAATAAATCTGTGCTACCATTTAGGGCTTTTTCCTTGGAAATTTTATTATCACGACTTGACATACAATATCTAATGGTGTTTCTAGGAGTTGTAACTCAGCTGCCAGTTGGCACATAGATGGAATTTGGCATGCGGTTCCTCTGCTCCGCAGTGCCTTTTTCTGTTTTAATGGTATGTTTAAATTGCTTGGACTATTTTATATATTTTTTCAAAGCAGTACCACTGTTATACCTGATAGATTAGGGTTTGAAACATTTTAAAAATACCAGGCTTTCATAGACATTTACAAATTCAATTCAAAGCTTTTGAATGTACTGTGAAAGCCTGTAACTTAGCTTACAGAAAAAGCCTCTTATAGGCTTTCACATGGGTGGTATAGGTAGTTAGCAAAATGTATTTTAGAATATCCATAAGATGCTAATTAAAGAAAGTTAACATAGGTGTGAAGAGGGTGAGGCTCCAGGAGAGCAAATGGGAAGGGTTGGCTTTCCCCGAGGAAGGCACTGGAGGAAGCTGACGAGTCTTATGTTAGCCCATAGTAGTGTCAGAATGCGGCCAATTAAACTCAGAAGCATGTGGCTATGCAAGGCTTATCCTTAGATCCACAACAGCAAAGTCGTTCAGGCTCAGAGTTAAACCTGTGGCTGGCATGGTCGTTCTGGTTCATCATTATGTACTTCATCTTCAAAATTTCCCAGCTTAAGTTAAGCACATTACATCAGCTGGTAGTTTTAGACTTGACTTGGACTCTATGTTGCTCAAGTTGAGATCATTATTCCTGGACACTTTCCGCCATGCCAAACATGCAAGCTTTAAGTGCTCTAAATTCTGATTCAGAATTTTAAAGGAAAAAAAACCAAATTGGAAGGACAGCTTTTGGAAAAGTTTGCTTCTCATTCAGACCAGAAGCCTTTCATCTTCAAAAAGGTGTTTCTTTCTTTTTTTGCACCATCCAGACCCACGGAGAGGCCGCTGCTGGTGCCGAGCTGCCGCCTCCCCCAGCAGCGCCTGCTGCAGCCATCGCCTCTCCTGTTGTTTTCTTTTTCCTCTCCTGAACCTTGCCACCCTGGCTCCAGCTCTCAGGCTGTAAAAGAAGATGGAAAGCCAAGTTACCGCAGAATGATCACTATCATTAACATTCACGGGTGGTTCACTTATCATTCCTGACTGCACAGACATGGCAGCCGTTATGAAACGTCCACAGGTGTAGCACGATGATACATATTACATTGTGCCACAATGGATTTATGTATTCTGTAACAAAAGAAAAGTGTAATGAAAAAATACAGAAGGTAATCCTTTATTCCCCCACTGCACAATTTATCAGTAATGCCTGTGGATGATAAGTGCCAGGGATTTCCTTTGCTTGATTTAACCTTGTCACCCAAGTATGTTTGTGCAAAATGACAGAAAATGCAAGCTAAGGAGTCTCTTTGGCTTCTAATTTGTACGGAGCAATTTTAATTGGTAGAATGGCATCTGCTTTTCTGCTCTGCTTCCAAGCGTGTGGTGTTGAGCAGAATAAGATACAACATATGTAATTTATAATGTTAATTAAGAAAATGCTGGAGTTAGGTTGGGTGAGGACAGTCTGTGCACACTGTTGTTGCAGAACAGGACAAGGCTGGCATGGTGCACAAGGACGTGTTTCCTCCAGACAGGCACGTTGCCGTGGGCTGCTGATGTTCCAAAGCAGAGGGGCTGTGGGGCTGCAGCATTCTGACCCAGAGGTGCTGAGCAGCCGTCAGCCCCAGGCTGTGCCGTTAGAGAAAGGAGTGCGGCCTGCTTGCTGAACTGGAGTGAAAGAAGGGAGGAACGGTGATCTGAATTCTGCCTGGCAATTCTAACACTGCTGGCAGTGCTCCAGAGCAAATATCCAAAAGTTTACGAATGTGGAGTGCGCTTTACATTTCATTGCTCTTGCCAAAGTCTCACTTACTGGATAGCACACTAAATATAGTAAAACACGGAGGTTTTTCTTATTTTGCTTTGATCGGTAAAATAAACTTTTAAAGATCATTCTGGGATGAGATCCAGCTTCTGAGGCAAAGAATGGCTGGGGCTCAGGCATGATTTAGTAATAGAGTGTCAGGAAAATCAGGCTGACAGTTCTCAGGCCAGCTGCTCAATAAAAAGAATCGACCGAGTCGGGATGCACTGAAATGTGCCTGTGGTCTTTAACAGATCAAGTGTCAGGAGCTGAAAGACAGTTCTCCATTTCTGGGAGGTTCCAGATCTGTCTCGGTGTACAGCCTGAAGTGATCCAGCAGTGCTTCAGCGCGCCGGAACCAGGTGGATCTGTGGCACGAGAGCTCACCCAGCTGCTTGTGAGGAACCTCAGTGCAAAAGCATTTCCTACTGAAGGAAAAAAAGAAAAAATAGGACTTGCTTCTTCTGGAAGGCATCTTTTGCCTTTATTCTTTTTTTTTCTGTGGTATTTTGGTTTGTTTTCCTGCATTTTGGTTGCAGTGCTCTGGAAACCTTGTGGTGCTGCAAGGCATCCTATGAGTGCCTTTCTCTCTGTGTGCCTTTGGGTGCTTCCAGGGCTCGGAGATACACATTGTGTCATCTAAATAAAAGGGAAAGAGTAGTTTCCTTATTGTAAGGACAGTGTGGTTCTATGGAAGATTTCCATGTTAAACAACCCACTGAACTCAGCCCAGCCGTTGGCGCGGTGAGGCTGTGGGCTGGGGCACCAAGTGCCGGCGGTCAGGAGGCATTCGGAGCAGCCCAGCTCACGGGCACCTGGCGGTTCACAGTGCCAGGCTGAGGACAGATTTGCTTATCAACAAAGAGAAGTTGGGAAGGTCTCTGCTTACTGTATGGCATCAGCCAGAGCCGCTGAACCTTGGGGCTCGAGGGCTGAACTGTCACAGCTGTGGGAATCGATGGTACTCTCATGCAGAACGGTGTGCTCATCACTGTGCTAAAAAACATGTGGCTGAAGTAGCGGGGAAGGAAGGAGGTGTGTGAAAAGATTGGGTATGCTTGGTTTGAAGATGTGTAAGAGTTATAAATGGTCCAGAGAACGCCCACTTGGAGCTTTTAGGCAGTTTCATTTTTCTGGGAACAAAGAGAATTGGGAGTGCAATTCCGGTGAGATGGGGAGCTCCCAGCAGGCCCAACGCTGACCAGGGCTCCATATTGCAGTAGTGGCAAAGGCACAGCAAGGAGTCGGGCTTTTGCTCCGGGTTGAGGCCTCCCATGCAGAGGCTGGCCCATAGCCGCCCTGTTGTGCTGTGCTGGGGCTGGGTGCAGGGGGACGCTGTGCTCGCAGTTCTGGCGCCTGTAAGGGCAGAGGAGCAGCGCGTGCACAGACAGCTGACGGGAGGCTGGAATGGGTGCGGGCTGGGGGCTGTCGCTGCCCACCCTGGCCGTGTCTCAGCATGAACTGGGGGCTGCGTCTGGAGCAATTGGAGCTGAAACTCGTGTTCCCCACGTTTGTGTCTGAAAGTGACATTTAGTGCGCTCTTGTTTTTAATGATGCGATTGTATTGCTTGGATTGCTTTTCACTGCCAGTTGCTTTTAAAATACTCCAGCTGTGATGCACACAGAGAGCTCCGCTCCCTGATTAGAATTCTCAGTTGCCAGATAAAATGTTCCTCCTCCTGTCTAAATAGCTTTGCAAAACAATTTTTTCTGTGCAGCGCAGATCTTTCCCTGTGGGTGTCTAGCAGCTCTCAAATTTCCGTGCTAACTGTCTGCAGTGACATCTACTGACATGAGCAGAGATTGACTGCAAGGTCTAAGGGGCAAAACCCGCTGATATATTAATCCAGTAGCTCTTCTATTATATTGTCATCTTCTCTGCTTCCCCAGTGATGCCACTTTCAACATCTGCCAGTTGGTATCTTCCATAGCCACCCGCGTGCTGCTTTGCACCTCTCCAGGTGTGGAGCAGGGGTGAGCGCCCTGCTGGCAGAGACCTTTCCCCCAGGTTTTGTGCCACAATGGCTACATAAACGTGTCAAACAGTTGCATGTAAAATAATGCGATACACTAACATTGCTGAGAAGCTGCTGTTACTTCTCTGAGTGCTGTTCTTCCACTTCTCCTTAATGATTTGCTACATCTGCCATTGGGGTGCATATGAAGATGACATTGCAAACTGTTTCTCTGGTATGCACTGCAAAATGGCTAGGAGATCATAACGAGTACTGGAGGAGCTCCGTGTGTACATTTGCTCATTTTTCTTTTTTAATGATGAACACAAATTGATCAAAAATAAAGATAAATTAGGAAAATCCTTGCACGCCTTGAATCTTAATCCATTTTCTCCTTTTCTGTCTCTGCCTTTCAAAGGAAGTTTTCTGGGTTTCTCCTTTTAACTTCTCCTTTAGAACACAACTTTCTTCTCTGCTTTTCCTAAGAAGTACTTTCCTTGAAAGAAACAAAAATTGCACTGAGCTGCTTGATGATGATTCTTTTGTAAAAATGTATGTGCCTCTGTCTTGCAGAAATGCTGCTCATGGATTCTCACTTATTCAGGTGGACAGTATGAAGGTCACCATGAAAGATATCTTGCAAAAGGCCTTAAAGAGAAGGAAAGGATCGCAGAGAGGCTCAGGTGGGTCATTTGTTGCATTTTTTAGAGGAAAGTGTGCTTTTTCCTGAGGTTATTTCATATCACTTTTTAGCTGTTGTGAAAAATGCACCATTTTTTCAGTGGACATTGTGATTTGTGGCACCACTCTGAAGCTGTTCTGTGCACAGGTCTGTGTTCTGGATGCTGCCAGAGGCAGACAGCGGAGGAAGTGCCTAATGTTTGCTGCAAAGCAGTGTATCCGTTACTGCAAGTATTTCTTTATGGTAACAAAGCCGTTTGTGCTCAAGTCCAGCCAGTGGTAGCTTGAGATGATGGGAGGCATTACGGTAAGGCCAGTCCTTGGTAGAATTGCTACACTTCTAATTTATGTGAGGAACTGATACCTGATAGGAGGTTAGAGTGTTTAAATAAATAGTTGTTACATTTAGAGAAAAAGTGACTTTCTGCAGTGTTGTCAAAATTGTGCTATCATGGTTAGGACATATCGACATTTAAAATAGGAAAACTGACAGTTTGTGTTTTACAGCAGTGCTTTTCCCAGATATAAACATATTAGTACATATATTTCAGAAGTAGAAGGCTGAGAAATCTATCCAGCAACAAGGAGTAATTGCTGTGAGAAATTGCACTGAGCTTTGTCATGCAACAAAGGAACTTCAATATAAACCTATCTGTGTACCAGGTAAAGATACGGATCTTGTCTTTGTAAATGAGTGAAGCCTCCTTGTACACCCTTAGTTTTAACTGCGTGAGAAGAAAATCAACCCCGTTCTGTTTGGAAGTGGTAGTTTGGTGCAGTTTTTGAAGGAGTATATAATCTGTCACGGATTTAATTAGCTATCTTCAGATGAAAGCTGAAGTTTTAATAAAAGTTAGAAGAGATAACACAGTGAAGGACACGGATGAGCTGTCTCAAGGCCATATTCCAAGGGAACGATAAGAGCTGTAAAAAATGGCAGAGGAGAGCAATTGAATGAAGCAATGAAAATCTGATTCTCGTAAAAAGAAGGCAGAGCAGCGCTGTGCTGCTGCTGCTGGCGGGGCTGAGCTGCGCGGCTGTGAGCTCTGGCTGCTGGCCAGGAGCCATTGTTCACCGCGGCTGCGGCGGCTCCGTCCAGATGTGCCAACTGCACGTCCCGCTCTTGCCAGCTGACTGCGCCGTTTGATAACCGGCTCTCTGGATGCCCATCACTGGCCGCAGAGATAGAATTAAATGATGATGATCTTCCCACAAGTTGGGAGAGGAAACAATGCATATAAATCTTGATTTCATCTCAGCGTGAGAAGTCTTTATCCATCATCACTCATAATGAACAAGTCGTTAGCTGCGATGAATGGTGTTCTGTTTTTTTCAAACACCTCTTTTGTTCACTTTTTGGTTGACTTTTATTTATTTCTTGGGGTCAGATTTCTCTTCCCCGAAGGGAGATGTCTGGAGGATTCACTTAGCTCAGTATTTAAACTACTTTCCCCCTTCAAGTAACAGATGTTATTCCTTGTCCATTTGAAATTTCTTTTTGCTGTTATTCTGTTATGTTGTTTGGTCGTTTAGAAAAGGCATGGAACTGTCATTTATGCCTTCAGCTAATATATAAACCGCTTTTGTGGCACTTTTGTCGGAAACCCTTTGTTGTAAAGGGACTTACTGGCATAAATGTCATTTCTCTCCTTCTCTCTTTCTCTCTTATTTTCTTTTTTTTTTTTTTTTTTTGAGGGAATAATATAAGAGGTAATTTAAATCTTGTTTCTATAAATAAATTATCCACTTGACTTTTCACTTCTTTGAAACATGACCATCATCTTTGCTGGATGTAAATCACAGCAGAATCCGCAGCTGAACATCTTTTGATCACTTCCACGTGTGTTTACTTGTGAACTCTCACTTTGTTGAGAGCAGCAGTGTTCTTGCAGGTTGTGCTTTAAGCTCGTGGCCAGAGCTGCAGCTGTCAGCTCCGTGAGCTGCAGTCACTGCTGGGCACACGGTGGCTGTGGGAGAGTTGTGCTCGAGTTCCCGTGTTCCTGAGCCTCATAAAGCAAATGCTGTTTGTTTTGTATTTTTTACGTGTTGGTGAGCACTTGTAAGGCAGTGCTGACGCTGTTGTGTGACTGTGCCATGTGGGTGATACCTCCCAGACTAGGTATTGATGTATTAAATTGGTCAATCATAACTTAAACTTTTTTATTAAAAACTTCCCTTATCCAAAACTTCCCTCATTCCCCGTTACTGCAATTCATCATTCAGCTGATTTTAATTTATTTTTTCGGTCTCGCCTGTCATTTTTTAAAACAGCAGAAATTGCAGCTGTCTGCACAGAGGGTCCACTTGCTTGCACTGCCCTCTGGACCTGGAACAAGCCTTTCTCCATCCCCTTCTGCTGCTGGTAGCAGAACGGGATAGAAATGCCATCTAGATTAAAGGGCAGTTACACCTGCGGGTGCACACACTGACTGAAGCAAGCACAGAAGGATTTTCGTCACCACTCCTCAAGTAGCAGCAAATTCTTCATTTTGGGAGTGAGTGTACCTCTAACTTTCACTGGGAGATATGCAGATGAATGGAATTTGAGATCAGACTATTAGCAGAGTAAGGTCCCCTGCCTTTGTCTTTAAAGTAATTATTAAGCAGTGGATTAGTATGTCAGAGTTCTGAATAAAAGATGACATAATTTAGGAAAAGTATTTCTCCTCATTCAGCAACACTTTTTTCTAAGCTGACTGCTCTGATTCTAAGAGCTACTAACCAAATTATGAACCGTGCATACGAACTTTTCTTCATATTCACTGTGCTTGCAGGTCGGTCTTCACAGGACAAATGAATCTGTGGTGCTTACAGCTTTGTAAATTGGTCCTACATTTATAGGAAATGTGGAAACCTCTGTTGGCTGTTCTGGGAGGAGGAGAGCTTAGATATTAGACTAGCTTTCCTGGCTATTTATTCAGCTAGAAACCTGTAGCTTACAGGAAAGCCTTTCAACAAGCAATTGTGTTGCGTGATCCTGAAAATCCCCAAGTCCTCACCTCTGCCAGCCCATAACCTCCTGAGCTTCTCGATTTCGCTTCTTTCTTTAAGAATGCCATTGCTGTCCTTGCAGCGACCAACCTTTGCTTGTGGAGCACGAGGCTGTTAATGACAGGACTGTCCTGACGAATGCGGTGCAGAGCCCCGGTTGCTGTTTTGTTTCAGTACATGCACTGGCATTCATGTAATTGCATGGTGGACTACGGCTGTAAAAGTAATATTAATGCATTTGTTTCAAAATTCTATTTGTTGAGAAGACCAAGGCTGAATAAGACTTCTGATTGCAATCTAACTGCAAACCAAAGATGATTTGCTACAGGAATATATAGGTCAATAGATGAGGACAGAAGTGGGCTGTGACCTTTCATTCATAGCAAGTGCAATGAAAGAAATGGAAATTGTATCTGTTGTGTCCAGCTCTATTTAGATGTTATGTTAGACAAAGTTAGAGAAAGTTTCTGCAAAGAATTGAAAGTATTTTATATTCTTTGCAGTTGCCCTTTCCTGATATTGCAATGCTTTACATTGAATGTATGATCTCTGATAATTTTTAACTAATAAATTTTGTGCAAATCCACAGGAAGCGCAGGTGGAAAATCACCTGTTTGTGTCATGGCTGAGAGAAGCAGACCCCTGAAGTCCTTCCACAGAGCACGTGGTTGTACAGGAGCAGTGTATCAGGGGCCTCATGACCCATCCCCCAAGAAATACCAGTAGGGGGTTAATGGGAACGCTGTATCCTTGTCACATGCCCAAATAACAAACGGGAAGAAGTTTATGTGAATGGTGGCAAGGAAGGGAAAAGCCTGTAACAAACAGTCAGTGCTGCGTACTGGAGAAGATAAATCTGCAGAGGAAATTGTTGAGGCAGATGTTTAATTAGTTGGAGTCAGGCTGGATAAATCAGGGTAGGAGCTGTCTGTGCAGGTATGCCGGTTTGCCTGCCTTCTCTATGGGCTGCTTTCATTGTTTTTAAAGCTAACTGTTCTTCTTGCTTAGCAAAGAAGCAGCAAAAACAGCCATATAAGCTCTCTCTTATTGTAATGGATTCCCTTGTGTACACTCATAAAATAGAAAATGTAATTGATGTTTTCCTATGGTAATGAAAAATAACTAAGTAGAATTCTTTATCATCAGTTTGTTTAACCTATTGCATGCTCAGCAGCATGTACTGCAAATGCATATTTTACACAAGAGCTGGAAATAAAACAGTCTCGCCTGTGGAATGAGCTCCCAGAGGAGATCCTGCCATGGACCAGCTTGAGGGAGCTCCATAGAGTCTTTCATACAAGAGCTTTGTGAAAATAGCCAGAATGGGAGAGTAAGAGAGGAGAGCTGGGCTGGGTGCTGCCCTGACTGCGGCAGGGAGGGGGAAAAGCTGAAATCCCCGCACGGCTCCTCAGGGCCTCGCGTGGGCCTCACTGTGTGGCTGGACTGAGGTGCTTGAACAGGGCTCTGAAGAGCACCCAGATGTGCACGGATAATTTAAGGATGGCTTTGTATCAGCTTGCTATGTCTAGGGATCTTGGAAAATATTACTGAACATTGTGAGCACTCTAGCAGCTGAAAGTTTAAGGATAAAGTTGGTCTGAAATGCAGACCCTGCTATGAACTGTGGAGTACTGATGTCAGTGCAACTGCTGGTTCGCTCCACAGCTGAAACATTGCTGTACACAGTCAATCCTGAGAGTATTTCTACTGATCTTGCTCTTGCACGCTTACTGGTCTTACTTTTAACGTACTTGCACGTTAGCCGCTAGTCAGCTCGCAGTAAGAATTCCGTTAGGGCAGAGGTACTCATTAAAGCCCGCTCGTTAGGAGGGCTCTCGTACAGAACAAGGGAGGCGCGGTTGTTCCAAGGTGGGCTGCAGAGCCCGCCGTGTTCAGCGAGCACAGCACAGCGCTGGCTCCAACTGCTCCCCTCAAAGTGCAGTAGGCAGGTAGGTCCTATCAGGCTTCTTGTATCTGCACTAAAACCCACATTCAGTGGTTTCTCTAAGGTGTGTTTGCGCGGCTTACAACTGTAAGAACATGAGAAAGATGATGGCTTCGTTCTTGACGCTTTGTATATCTTGATGCCATGGTGATTCTCAAATTAAATATGTGCAGGAACTATATGTACACTTGGAAGCTATCTTCCCTGCCTTTCAGCTGTCTCATTCCTTTTGTTCCTCAACAAATATACTCTCTAGGATGCCAGTTGCCTGTTTTTCCATGGCTTGACTGAACGGACTGTGAATGCTAACATAAAATAGGAATGCAAAGAGAATATGTGTAGAAGCTTTGGCTTTAAACAAATTAAGCACCAATGTCCATTTATAACAACTGAATGTTTTCAGAAGGAAATGAGAGTCAAAACTAAACAATGTAAAATGCTGAAACATTAGAATAAGCCTGCCTGTTCCTGGTCCGTGTCAGCCACTCGTCATTGGAAATTTCTGTGAGTGGAGAAGCCTTGTCTGATTAATCTTGTCTGATTTTAAGTAGAAGTTCTTTGCAGGATGAACATGCTACTGATTGTTATTTAATAGCTGCTCCAACTGTAAACATGCCTGAACCAGAAATGCTCACTCCTTTTAAGAACAAAATGTGACACAAGTTTAATTGTTATAAACAGTATCTTCTGCCAACATTTCACAGACGTGACCTGTATTTTCCACAGGTTAGCGTGAGTTATTAGCACAGTATTCTGTTCAGTTTGGAGAAAGACTGGTGCATTTCTATAAATGAAAACAGCTGCTTTACAATAACATTCAAGTTCCTAACAGCTGTCAACTATTGCTTTCTGCATTCTTTAAAATATGTAAAGTGACCAAAAATAGTCTAAAATAATCTTCCTAATCTGTATAAGTGTGTTATCTCACCGCCAAAGGAAGCTGAGTAATAGAGCAAAATTCAAGAACCAGGAATAGGATGTGGGGCTAAAAGCCTTCATGCTGTGTTTCGGTCCTGCAGCAGGGTCGGCCCGGCTGCCCCTCGTGGCTCTGAGCTCCTGTCAGGGGGTGACGAGCTGTGGTGGGCCTGGTACAGAGCTGCATTGTGGTGCATGTAACTTCTGTTGGCTCTGAGCTATTCGGTTATCTTCATATCCTGGCCAACAGAAGCTCCCAGTAAGGAGCACTGAGGCACATGTGAGGCTTCTGTTTCATTCGACAGCAGCGAGGGAAAAGGTCCGGGTTTCGTGAGAAACCACATTCCAACAGATAGTCTCAGCACCACTTTTAATGTTAATTTCCCATTTCAAACATGCTTCTGAAAACGGTTTATTAACACATTTTATTCAAAACTTTTGCAGCAGATAAGCAACAGCTGTAATACAAAGATACAGTTGGTCTGAGAAACCACGTATTGCCAAGTGCCCTGCCAGGCTGCAGGGAAAGCACGAGGAAGCCTTTCCTTTAAACCTGTCGCACAGTGTTCATCTTTCTGGAGCATTCAGAGCTGTGCCGGTAATGGTGGGTCTGGGTTTCCTTCACTCCCTGCTGACTGCAGGAGCTCCTGGTGGCACTGCTGGGGCTGGAGCCGGGCTGGGGAGCCGTGCGCTGGGCAGGGGCCGGGGGTGGGGAGGAGCTCTGTGTGCGGGCAGCCCGTCCTCCCCCAGGTCACGGCTGGGTGTCGTGTGTTGGAGAGCGTGGGAAGGGAGGAACGGGGGATGGAAACAGCCCTGGAAAGATGCAGAAATAATAGAAAGGAGGAGAATTAGGAAACTGCCTAAATCCACAGCGCTGTGATGAAAGTGTTTTGAAGAGATGAACCACGATTAGAATAAACTGTCACTTAAGTCGGATGTTGCCGTTGAAGATGGTAGCTGAGGAGCTTAAAATTAAAAGTAAATATGTTAGAGTAGGCGACGCATATGTTTGCTCTGACTCTCAGAGATGGAAGCCTCAGCATCTGTGACAGTGAAAAGCCAATTAATTTGTATTTTCCTGTGCTTGCACGCGTGCTCTTCTGCTTAATGGTAGTTTTGAGTTTCCTTGGCTTTGCTTTGGGTAATTATAGCATCCCTGCAGAGTTTGCTGCCCTCAGTTGTGAATGGCTTTACCTGGAAATACTTCAGAACCACTGTTTTTCTTCTGTTTACACTAGCAAGATACAAATTTAAAACAATCAATACTCGTAGGTCCTTGGCCGGACTTTCTCATGCTGGCTGCCCCTCTCTCACCAACAAGAAAAATGTATTTAAAAAAATAAAGAAAACACTTCGGTTTAAGCACACAGCCTCCAAATGTCAAACCTTTCTCCCAGGTGTGCTTGTCCCGTTGCCAGGGGCAGCGAGGAGCTGGCTGAATTGTTTTCTTGTTATTTCTTCAGCAAAATGTCCTCCGGATTGGTGCTGTGCAGGGTGAGCACCTCTGTGCTGGGGAGGGTGGCACAAAGGCTGCTTGAAACAATTTCTGTCTGCCAACAGAGGCGATCTGTTTTGCAGCAGCAGTGATCAATTTCAGCCCTTTCTCTGAGCGCTGACGCTGTGCAGGCACGGACGTGGAGGGGGACGGGATGCTGGTGGACGTGGAACAGCTCATGGGGAATAAAGTTTGTGAATAGTTTGTCAGAACAGACATAGCTCGTTAGGCCCGTGCATTTGGGCTGATGGGATTCTGGACATCAGCCCAAATTGTGGAGGAAAGTGTTTCACGTCTGGCCTCTGAAATGAAAGTGAGTTATAGAATTGAATCTCTTCCAGAGCTGTTGGTATTGAAATCGCACATTTATTGGTTATTCTGGATTGGTGATAAAGCCGTAATTTATGTGACATTTTAAATTCTCCAGTTCAGCATTTGAATGATAGAGGTTTTTGTTTATTTTATCCTCTGATGAGAGAAGGCATTACTGTTACACCAGGTACGTTTTGGGACCATCTCGTTCACTTTTTGGGGAGCTCATGCAGCACCTGCCGGGCAGTTGTGCTACCCGTGCTGTGCACTGCTTGATGGATAACAGGAGAAAAGCAGCGTTCTCACCTTGAGATCCACACTGGTAACAGACCGTGTGCCGATGCACAGCCCTGGTGGCAGCAGAGCCCGGGCTGCGCTGTGTGCCGATGCCCTCGGTGGGCAGCAGCTGCAGGGCCCTGTGCTGTGCTTGCTGCAGCGTGCAGAGCTGCACTGCCCTTCGCATTGCTTATCTCCAAAACCTGTGATGAAATACTGTGTGTGTGTTGTTGTGTTTTGGCCATAGGTACCTTATGTTATAGGTCGAAGCTGATGATTTCCTTTTCCTTTCCACTTTATTTAGAATTACGTTGCGAATGCATAAAGAATAAAGGTCTGTAGTAAAAATTACATATTTCCGTTAATGTTCCGCAGACCGGTTTGCTGCAGAGCAGCATGCTGCCTGCCTTTCTGTTCTACAAAAGAGTGATACGTAAACGAAGTGTGTTTGTTCCTTTTTAAGGGGCTTGTGACTAAATTCTTTAATTTCACTGGCTGTCAAGGTAGTGTTAAGTAAAATGGGTTTGAACTGCTGTAGTTTTTGTGTACTGGACTAGATGTCAGAAACCTTTGCCATCACTGGAAATTCTGTCACTCTGGATTTACTATCTGTTTCCCACAGCTGAATTCTTAAGCAGTGTGATTTAACACCTTGGCTCTCCATCAGCCAGTCCTGGCATTTATTTGAATGCATTACACCGCTGGTTTCCATAAACTATTTTACAATTGTTTCATATAAATGACTGTTTATTTCTACAAAAACCATCTGTATTTCTGTGGAGAGCAGCAGATAACTGTGTAAAATTTGGTCATGTCACAACAGTGCAAGTTAAGAAAAAGCAGATTGGACTTGGAGAAAAAGTCTCATGCTTGCACACAATATTAAAAGTTTGTTTTCACAATTCAGATATCTTTATTAACCAGTGTTTGCATTTGTAATGATAAAATCTTCACTCCACTTTAGGGGTGTTGAGAGACGTTGTGGATTTTTAACAGATAAACAGACTTAAGATGTCCTCACAGCAGCAGGGTTTGAGATGTAAACATTCTGGCTTTGCAGCTATTTCCTCTTGAACTGTTCACATACTTTCTGGCTCTACTGCCATTGCCAAGCAAACAATGCAATCCTTGCCCTGTCTGTTGCAATCTAACAAAAAATCACAATGCAGGAGTCCCAAGACCCCTCTGTTTTCAGTTTTTTGCTTTCCACAAACTGTTGGTCCTTCTGCTTCGACCTCTTTTGTTTGTCATCTTTGCTCTGTCTTACAACCAAGACTCAGCGTCCAGTGCTGATGGGAATGTGTCGTCCCCTGCTGCAGTGCGGGCCGGGAGGACAAAGTGCCATCTCCCACTGCCATCTCCTGGTGCCACCAGGGCTCCGCTCTCAGCCACGTGGGCTCCTCCCCACTCCACGCACACATGGCCTGCTGAAAGCTGGGCTCTGCAGCACTGCGCTTGGCACGGCTGATGCTTTTTGACAGGCTACGTGAAAGGGTAGAAGTACATAAATGTCCTCTTCTTTATGGCCGTGTGATAGCCGTAGCATATTTTCAGCCATAATAAAGAAGTGGTAACAACACATAAATATAAACATAATTTAAACTAAAAAGAAATCTCACTTTCAAAACCTAGCAGAGCAGTAAAGCAGTAAATCATGCATCCTTGTGAAAGAAGAAATTTGTAACAGGGAAGTAGCACAAACATCGGCATTAAATGTTCATCAGCTGTTTCCTTTCCTGTCTTATCCCTGTACTTCAGCAGAGCCCGAAACACAGCTCACATTCACTTTTGTTTCCTTCCTGTCTGCCTGGCTGCTACTGCAGTGATCATTAGGCAATGGCCGCCAAACCGCCTTCCAATTTCTAATATCTTGTTTGCAAGTTTTGAATTAGAATGGTATGCACAAGATGTGGAGCTGCGTGCTGCTGAGGATGCTGTACCCTCAAGCTGAGCCTTCCTGTGTGCTGAGAGGAGCTCTGCCTGGACAGTGAGTGCTGAAACTTGTCCATGAGCAGGCAGGCATCATGGACAGCATGGGGAGAGCTCACTTACGAATGTGCTGCAGTGTTAAATGGGGTGTGACATAATGCTCTTGCTGCCTTGCTCAGGGAGTGGTATGGCAGCCGTTCTTCGGAAGAGCGTGAGGAGAGACCTGCATTCCTCAGCTTCCTTTTAGCCACATAACATTTTAGCAAAGAAGGAAATTAAAAGGTGACGTGGACAAATGCAGTACAGCGAGGAAGAAATCGGTGCAGCTTTTGTAGGGGAGATTGTGCCTCACAAACATGTGAGCAGCCCCTGACACCAGAGACCCTCTGAATAAGGATGATGCGTTTTATACGGCACGCTTAGATTTCCAAAAAGATTTGACAAAGGCTCATAAAGCAATTAAGCTGTCATGGGATGAGAAGGAGGATCCTCACATGGATTAATAATTGATTAAAAGACAGGAAACAAAGAATAGGAATAATGGCTCTCCATTATTAGTAACTAGGTTACTGGTGAAGTTCCACTGGAACTGGTAGAACCTGCATTGTTCAGTTAATGTGCAGCGTGGAAAAGGATGTGAATGCTGATGTGACAAAATGTGCTGTTGATACAAAGGAAGCAAGAATAGTGCAAATAAAAGCTGTCTGTGAAGCGCTGCAGAGGTATCTCACAATGCTGAGTGACAGGACAATAAAACGAGAGAGGGAATTCAGTGTCAATGAGTGCAAAATAATATACGTGGTGAAAAGCAACCGTAAGTATACGTATACAATGATGGGCTCTAATTACTTTCCATCAGTCAAGAAAAGTATCTTGAAGTCGTCATGGATAGTTCTCTGAACACTTCGGCTCCATGCTTAGGAGCAGTCAGGAAGACAAATAGAATATTAGAAATCAGGAGAGGAGGAGAGAACAAAACAGAAAGTGTTGCTGTGCCCATGCACATAAATCACGGAGTGCCCACATCTTGATTGTTATATTTTATCTTACAAAGGATAATATTTTAAAAAGGATAATGGTAGTGGCAACAAAGATGCAGAAACGTGTGAATGCAAAAATGGATCTGGCATGAAATGAGTAGGTTCTGAGCAGAGATCTTTGGCTAGCATGGAAAATGAGATGACTGGGCACAAGGGGAGACCATGAAGTGTGTGGGCTGAGAACGGTGCACTGGGTTAAATGGAAGGGTTTTATCACTGTTGTTCATAAAACAGGAACTGCGTGGCACCAAAAGCAGTAGGCAGACAATAATGTTCTGAGACAAAAGGGAATTCTTTTTCTCACACAGTGCAATAAATTATGGGAGCCAGTGTTGTGGAAATCAGAAATTCAAAAGTGTTTTGAACAAATGCCTGGACAATAAAGGGAGCGGAAGCAGCTGACAAAGGAACATAAGCTGGAGCTGGGGCTTTTGTGAGAATTCAGGAGCTCCTGGGAGCTAGGTGAAGATAAGGGCTGAGCAGGACCAAAGATGTGTTTTGTTGCAGACTAACACTAGGAATGTCGGTTCTGTTTTAAACCATTTGGGTGGGGATTTTTTTGTTTGTTTCTTTCTTTCTTTTATACTAGTGTGTTTAGAAAAGGTTAGGTTTGACAACTCCACAAACATCAAATATCACGGTAAGTCTGTGATCCTCGTTTTATCTTATTAACTTGTGTGCAGATTGAGATGGCTTTTGTTCGGAGTTTTCCTTAAAGCCTCCTTCTCTTTCTAAGTGTTACTATTTGTTTATTGTGCAGATTCAACCCCTGACCGTGGTATTCTTCATTGCTATTGAAAGTTAATGGGGGAAAAATTGCATTCCAAACATTTGAACCTGTAGTAGCCATGGCTGAACTTAGTTGATCTCTGGTGATCGGTTCAATTTAGTTACGATTTTTAGCCATTAGGCTGGGGCTGAATGATGGTGATTTGGTTGAGGCCAAATGTCTGTAGAAAATTGGCTGTTTGATAAGAGCCCTGTTATCAGAGGGGGATACTTTCTCATTTACATTTAGATGAGTATTGATTATTTATTTACTCAGAGAAGTGAGATTCGTTCCCAATCTTATCTCTCTAGTCTCTGCTTGTCAGCAGAAAGAGAGATAGAGCTCCTGACATCAGCCCAAGATAACAGCACTTTGTAGTGAAGATAAAAGTTGGAATGGGCCTTTTTCTAGTCTTGACTGAAAGGATAAGTTTTAAAAATTAGAACTGATGGGTCATGCTTTCAAAACCCCATTCTGAAGGCTTTGCAGTTTAAAAGGCAACAGAATTGGTTTGTTGTTACATGGATGGCCATTCCCTTTTGTAAGAGAGATGCTTAATTTGATTATGCCGTGCGATTCTTCCTGGGACGCGTCGGAGTGGTGCTGTAGGAAAATAACACTACAGATGTGGTACTGCAATTTTTCTTGTCCGTTCTTAATTCCCAATAAGCCTTCCTCCGTTGTAAGGGCTATCTTGAAACAGCACGGTGCAGTAGGTGCCTGCCATCAGCCAGCAGTGGTGCAGGGGGTCGCGTGGTGCTGGTCGGGGCGGCGGGGCCGCTGTGTGGGGGTGCCATCAGTCCCACTGCTGGCCGCGGCAGGAGCCAGGTGCCCAGGCTGCCCCGGGGCCGGGCGTGCTGCTGGGCCTCGAGCTGCTCCCTAGGGCTTGGGGCGTTTTCTCGCACCGTTTTGTGGCTGTTCCAGGACTTGGCTATTCCAGGCCCTGCTTGCTTTCTCTCAGCAGCGGTTTATCTCCCTCCAAGTATTGTGACAGAGCCCAAGGACTGGAGCAGCAGCTCACAGCTATTCCCTTGGTTCTCAGGGCGGGTCCTGCTGCCTCCAGCCCTCCTGCAGCCACACGGAGCCTTTGCACCAGGCAGCAGGGAGCCGTGGAGCCCAGCCTTGGCGCTGCAGCCCGAAATGTGGTTGAAGTTCCCCCAGCCACGCTCTGTTAGCAGGCCGTTAAATCACGTCATGTTTCTGCTACAGTTACTTCGTTTGAACTCGTGAGGGACGTCTGCTAGTAAAAATCCCCCACGGAACCAGCCGGATGGTTGCCATCTGCCGTGAAGTGCAGGCCACATAAATGTGCACGGACACGTACTGTGTATTATTTCAGAGTAGGTACTGTAAAAACCCATGTGTACTTTTTTGTGAATTT
Source organism: Lagopus leucura (assembly GCF_019238085.1). Taxonomy (NCBI): domain Eukaryota; kingdom Metazoa; phylum Chordata; class Aves; order Galliformes; family Phasianidae; genus Lagopus; species Lagopus leucura. The sequence continues at coordinate 795,024 of NW_024962275.1, forward strand.
CTTCGTATTTCCTGTTTTTAAGGAGTTATTCACATAGAAAGTTGCCTGAGCTTCTGAGCTCCATGGCACAGAGGAGCGGTGCTCTGTTTGGGAGCTGAATGCTCTGCATGCAGCTTTGGGGAGGTGAGATGGGAAGCTGTAATTGAACGTCTGCTGTAGTATATTTAAAATTAATTGGCTAACAAATTTCATTTCTTAGGCATGCCATCAGAGGCTAAGATACTTAATTTTCTTATATGTTTTAAATATTTCATTGCATACTGTCATAATTCAAAGTCAGAAAAGTATTCAGAAATATTTTAAATGCTCATAAAGAGGGAGTAGATTTATTTCATTATTTCAATCCCATTTATTTTGTTATATAAGGACCAGTGTAAAGGTGCTCTGTATCGTTGTTCACTCTAACCAGCCTTGGGCCAGCAGGTTGCTGCAGTTCCCTTCAGCAGCCGCCTTTTCCCCAACGTCAGGAGTAGATTTTAAGGTTGGACACCGCTCAATCTGATTTAAAGTAGCATTGTCATCAGAACTTTGCTTCAGAAGTTGGAAACACTCCTTGAACTGTTTACAGTTTGCAAGGATTAGGCTCTCAGGGCGCTCGCAGCAACCGCTCTGCTGTGCCCATTGCGATGCTGCTGCCCACAGACAGGAGAGCAGAGCAGAGCTCCCAGCGGGGCACGCAGCTCAGGGGCTGGCAGGGAGTGCGCTGTCTGTGGCTGCAGTGAGGACAGAGCCCGTGCCCCAGCATGATGGGGCTTCTCCCTGCCAGGTCTTGGAGTGGTGTCAGCACCATCTTTTTCAGTGGTGCGGTTTGAGAGGAAAGAAACTGACACCTGAATCTTGAAAAAGACCTATGACTGCAGGAAATGTGTCTGAAAATAACTCTTTTTAAGCAACAGCATCATTACGTGTTCATGTTTGATTCAGTTATATGAAATAGATTTTATCTTCAGCAGCTGTAATGTTAGCAGTATACAGATCTCTGCAAAAAGATCAAATTCCCCCACTGAAGACCCTTCCTACTCATTGCAGCCATCTGGCTGCTGGGACACCAGATCCTTCCCTTCAGGCAGCCCGGATTCCTGGTTATTGAGGGAAATCCTTCGTGCTCAAGAGCAGTTCAGCCTTCTGAAGAGCCTTCTGTTGGCAGAGGTAGAAATAGCCAAATTGGGTGGAGCTGATTTTCACGGCAAAATGCAATTCTTAAAGGAAGTTACAAAAGAAGGGCTATTTCCCTGCACAATGCTCTGTGCAGACTCTTCTCAGCTGTGTAACAGGCTTTCCGCAGTGTTTTCTAATTGTGTCTGTTTGGCTGAGCCCCACAAGACAAGCGGGCTTTGGTGCTGAGCTGGAAGAGTCACACACTGAGGTGTGCCAAGCAGCCACAAAGCAGCCGTGCCCACTGCCTGGGGTGCCGAGCTGCACCGTCCTCGGGCAGACAGCAGCCAGGCAGCAAGTGGGGATGGGTGTTCTGTACCAGAGTCACAGAGAGGGCAGAGCAGCTGGGAGCACACACGCTGTGCTTGTCACATGGGAAAAATGCCCGAGTAGTACAGCATAGATACACACTGAGGTCTGGATAGGAGTTTCTTAAAACAGGCAGTGCCCTTCTCTTGCAGCATGGGGAGTGTATTTAATACCAGCTCAGTTAGCATACGAAAAGTGCAGAAGTTTTGGTTAGAATTTGGTTGGCAGCAAAGCGGGGAGCACTGCCAGACAGCCCAATGCATCTGGAGTATTTTGTCCCCTTGCACACCAGGCTGCTCTTTCTCACAACAGGGCCCTTCCCTTTGGAGAAGAACTTTGAAACATAAGTGTCTACCTGCCTTACTTCTAGGGTGTGAGTAATCTTGTGGTAGTTGAACGTGATAAGCCATCACTTTGTTAGAAAACAGATGATTTTACAAGTTACTTTATGTTTCAGGTCCTCAGTATCGGCTGGAGAAGCAGAGTGAACCTAATGTCCCAGTAGATTTAGACTGTACCTTGGAGAGCCAGAGCACTTTGGAATTCTGCCTTGTCCGAGAGAACAGTACGTTTGCCCTTTTCACTTTTGCTCTTGTAAATTGCTTAATCTCACATAAGTTATGTATTTTGGAATACAAGCTGTACTGTCTGGGCAAGTAAGTTCTGATGAGACCCTTTCCTGAGGCACTGCTCTGTTATGCCAAAAGAATATTCCAAAGGGAAATGATGGATTTCATACCTTTTAGTAAACAGTCTGCATCCTGTTTATTACTTCATGATTAATCTTTTTTTGTTGAACTCTGCTTTGTAAAGTTATGACCAACCCTGAGAAACACTGGAAACGTGAAGCTTCTTCTATTGCAGACACTGTTCTGTGAATGAAGTGGCTGGCCTGCAGTGTGCTTTGCCATGATTACACTGCAGTAGGAGTCAGTGACAAATTAGAATTTGAAGAAACTGAGCACGAAGCTGTAACTAGAGCAGTATGATGATTTAAAAAATGCTAGACAAATAGTCACCTCCTCACCTATGCTAAAATGTTTTTGCTCTGTTACTGTTATAATGATCCTAATACCATTTCCTAATTTACTTCTTTACAAGAAATTATGTGAAACTTATTACGTAGACTTTTAGCATAGATTTGTGTTTGTCCTCCATAAATGCTGTTCCATCCTTCAGCCTTTCCAACTGTCGTGCTCTCAGTTTTGGTTCGTTTGCATTCTATTTTAGTTGTCAAAATTGTGATTGTACCAATGAGGAAACTTTCAGCATTTCTGTTCTCAGTCAGGGCTGCATTCAGAGTATTTACTGTGAACAATCACAGCCATTTTCAAGTAGCAGGAGAAAAATTTCTTGCTTTCAACGATGAGACCCCTTCATTTCTGCTTTCCTGCTGTAGCATTTCATATTTTGTCCTAGAAAGTCAGAAGACCATCACCGAAGTAATTCCTAACTCCGGTGGCAAGCAAAGACTCTGCTTCTGTGTAAGGAGTAGCAAAGCTGCAGCACAGCTGCAATGAGCCCTGTAGTGGTACATCAGTGCTGAGCTGAGGTTAAGCATTGTCTGCCAAAATATTCTTGGCACTCCTGCTTGCTTTCTTCATAAAGTGGTTCTAAGAAACTGTGAGAGAGAATGATGCAAGAGGCAGAGAAGTTGCGCACTGTTGTGATGAAGTGAAGCGATTGTAGCCTCCCTGCTCCAGTCACACTCTCCCAAAGGCTGAACTTCCCAACGTCAGCACCCAGGTATTATTTTGTGTCAGTTTTTGGCCTTTGAAAAGATGCATACTCACACTTCATTGGGTTTTGCGTATTTTGGTTAAAAATAACATCTTTGTATGCAGGGCCTGTAATTAAAAATAGATTTTATACACTACATCTTTAACTTATTTTTGTCATCTGTGGAAGAGTCCCCCCATGGCCAGTAAGTATTCATACTGATGCTCTGAGCCCTCATGAGCTACTGGGTTGCTTCGCTTATCGATCTGTCCTATGTTTGTGAGTTGCTTAGCAGGAGGCACTCATCTCCCCTGCCTCCACCCAAAACTGCAGCCTTGGCAGGGCACACAGAGCCTCGGAGGGCTGCTCTCCAACTGGCACGTATCAGGGAGCTCTCACATCTGACTGGAGCCCTCCTGCAGCAAACACTGCCCTTCTCAGTGGGGCGGCACGCGGGTGGGAGAGAGCTTCTGTGCAGAACACAGAGCTGAGGAAACGTGTGGGGAAGTTCTGAGGCTGTAGAGTCAAAAGCACTGCTTCTAACTCGAGCTCTCCAGGCCCATGTTAGACAGATCAGCAGAGCCCTGCCAGGACAGGGACTGCCTGGAGCCGTCCTGTCTGCAGGTGCTGGCTTTGGTCCCACACACGGATTTTGTGCCTGGCTGAAAGGAAAGGCTGAGCGGCCACTTTGTCATTGAAAAACAGATCGCTGTTTGAGTTTGTTCAAGGCTGGCAGCAATCTAGGCAGGATAACAACCGCTTACGCACACTCTGTATCTTCTCTGCCATGCTGTAACTGGGCGCTCTGAACTGACACCGCATTCCCATAAAGAATGCAGGAGGAATTTCTCCCCCAAAGCGTAGGTGAATTTAAAGTGATTTTCCATTGTTCCTGTGCAGGGGTATATGCGAAACAGCCATGGTGAGCTCTCTGCACAAACAGATGTTCAAGGACAATGCAGTATATAAAATCAGTCATAATTCATGCATTGTAGTCCGGTTCCCCGAATGCGCTGAGAAATTGGATGCTGTGGTGCTTAAGGAGCTGTCGTTTGGCAAAGCGCTTGAATAGAAATAGTGCCAATTTTGCACTGTTAATCAAATAACTTGAAAATTCTGAGTAACATCAAAATGTTAGTTCATGTTGTGCGTTTTGTTTTTATTCAAAGTATTTTTAGCTTCAATGTGCTACTTAGGAGAAAACTGTTATACTAACTATAATTATATATAATCTATAATCTACTATATATAAACTATAATCTACTCTTCATAGTCTCATATCCATTCATAAATATGTATGCACATATATGCGTAAAATGTCAAATCTCTGCTGGTAAACTGGCTGTCAGTTTCCTTTGGGCAAATAGAAAGTTTATATTTCAGGGTATTAAATGAAACAGAGAACTTTCCATTATTAAAAATATACACAGAGAAATCCCATATCTTTCCAGCTTTTACTAATGATGTTCAGACTAATAAAGTGTTTCCAATATTTAGAACTATTTAACTTGCACTAAGATTTGTCTTTAAGCTAAAAGCTGGCACTTTGTAATGTGAAACATGTAGTGGCTAAGTATTTATGGCTGATTTAGTTTTATTCTTACCATCTTACTTCTGGAAAGTTCCTCTTTCTCATTTTATCATTAGATAGTAATTAGTATTCAAAGGAAATTGGCCTTAATATATTAAAATTGGTTTAGTGCCTTTAGACCTGTACCAAAGGCTGTGTCTTATTGGAAAATGTAACCGGGGACTCTGTGTATGTAATTAATTGTAATACAATTAAGAACTTCCATTAAGCAATAGACAAGTACATTAAAGTAATAAGGGGACATTTCTGCAGTGCAGTCAACTTTATGTTTTGTTGTTGCATCAAGGAAATATAGGCTCACTTGCTCTTGAATGGGATTTTCTTAAATATTTTAAGAAGCTGTATTACAAGCAGCATCTCTATGTTCTGATATTAGAAATGCATCACTTTTAGACATCCCCTGGCTCTTCCAGGAGTCCATGCAGGATCAGCTTCAGCTTTCAGACGCGTCCATTCCAGGCTCACACCTCTGGTGCCACAGTGTGCTGTGTTACTGCTGCTGCAGCTCCCAGGGGGCCGCGGCTCAGCAGCCCTGCGCTGCAGACCTCCACTCACCCTCAAGTTGCAGCACCAGGGATGTGCAGTCCTTGGGCAGCTGCCCCACACGGCCCTGTCCCGGCTCAGCTTGGAGCAGCACCTCACGCTTCCTTCCGGCTGCTCCTTCCTGCTCTGCTCGTGGCTGAGCTCGTGCCCCGCTTCTCCCACTGCTGCGCCCTATGGAGGCACGGTGAGCAGCCCACTGCCTCGCAGTGCTTGGCACTTTTTGCAGGCTCCTACCTGTCTGTCCTGCGCACAGCTCCAGCTTCTTTTGCAGTTTCTTTCACAAGCCAAATCTCAATTAGGCAAACTGTTAGCAGAACTGCAGAACTCTCGGTGTTCTCTGCAAGCCATTATACAGAGGCCTTTGTTTCTGGCCCAGGCCAGGGCCGTGTGCCCTGCCGGCCGCTGGGCAGCTCTCAGGGAAGCGCCGGCTCCAGCATCCACTTTACTTGATTGTCTTCCCAAGCAGAATCTTTTACATTCAAAAGCCACAGTGCGATCTCCATTACAAATACCCTGACAGGCCTGTAAATATTTGACAGGTTTATTCACAGCTGCTTGCATGTGGAAAATATTTTTATGATTCTTCCCCCAATCAGCCGAGGAGACGGCGCTGCTCCCCTCGCTGAATTCCGGCAGTCTCGCAGACATCCTCGGAGCTGCAGGGAGAGAGCAACGTGCCAAGCTCTGCAGTCAGGTTTTTCCCTGCAGGGCATTTCTCTCTGTTGTTACTGATATTACTGCTATTATCCAATGCACCCTCAGGGGTCCGGGTGTCTTGCCATCTTTAGACAGATGATCTGTTTTGATGGTGGAGTTTCTGGCTGCTCTCCCAAGAGCAGCAACTGTAGGATTCTGTAAACCTGAATCCACTCACAAGGCTTCATAAAACAAAATCAGCAGAGGTTATGTGATGCGCAGAGGATCTGAAATGCTTCCAGCGCAAAATCCTGCTGTTCCCTCACGTCAGCCACAGCAGAGCACACTGCTGCAGCATCACACGCCAACACGCTCACGTTTGCAGCCACGGCGGCTTTTTTTTCCCCTGCTTATGACCTGGCAGGCTGCTAATTTTCTTTCTAATACTTTTAATAAAGGTGTGTGCCATGTGAGAGCAGCTGGGCGCTGGTAGCTACGGGCAGGCAGGGGCTGGGGCACAGCAGCAGTGGGACCGGGCAGAGCTTTCCTTCAGGAAAGGTGCAGGCTGAGGTTAGTATGTTCTTTCTGTTTGGTTTGGGAGGTGTTAATGATGGCAGAGCATTAACGATGTCCCCACACTGGGCCAGGAATGGGAGGTTGCTCCCTGAGCCCTGGCGTGCCATCACCCTGCTGCAAGATGCTTCTGAGTGCACCAAAAAGTTTGACATATCTCAGTGTATCTTTGAAGTACTGCAACGTGAGAATTTGACATGATACATTATGATAATCCATAGTATAGAGACATTAACACAGGGGTCTTTGACAAAATACATTGTAATGTCTCTGAAGGAGCCATTACAATTTATCTTGTCATTCTGGAGCATGGAGTGGTGGCGATGTTAAGATGGCTCTGCATAAATTCACACATAGACCATTTCCTTTGATTTTTGGAATTTTTTCAAGCCAAATGGCACAGCCCAGTGTGTAGCTTTAACTCCTCTGCCCCACACCACAGGTGCTCCCCGTGGGGCTGTGGGAGAAGTGTGGTCTCAGCCCTGCTGTGGGTGGGATGGAGGCAGTGGGACTGACACGATGAAATGTGGATCTTCTGTGTGCTTTCAACGTGTGTTTTGACTCATGTAGCAGTAAATGCTCATCTTACTTCAGTGCAGACATGAATGGTATTTGTCATAAGCAATGACATTTGTAACTGAATTAACAAATAGAGAAGGGAACGCTCCTGGCAAGCTGGGAAAAAGCTCCATTCCTGGCGGTTTTGTTCCTTCTCTCCTACGTCTGTACTGCTTACAGCCACTGCTCTGACAGTTTCTCTTGCTGAAGCAAATGGTGGGTAGGTCTGAAATTACCCCGATACAAGGGAGCCTGCTTTGGAATCAATGCTAGGCACTTGAGTCCTGTGCCAGGGCTCCCCCCGAGCCGCTGTCTTTCCAGTGTAGGTGCCCTTGTTGTCAGGGCCAGACCTGGGAATTCTCTCTGCTTCCTGGGAGCTGGAGTGCCCAGGTTGGGGCCAAGGGGCAGCACGACAGCGAGGTGGGGGCAGAGATGGGCAAGGGGTTCCCCAAAGCGTGCTGTGGCTTTAAGGCCTGTACTGAAAGTCCAGCATCTCATCTTCCCATTATTAAAATTTCAGCAAAATATAAAGTTTTCATTAATCTCCTGCAGCAAATTTAGTACTCTGAACTGGCAGTCGGTTCAGCTTTTAGGACTGCATTAGCTGGGATATTGAACAAAACGTGTCATTCTTCAGTATCTACTTGAAGAAGCTAAGTCAGTTTTCAAATATATTTTTACCGCTTTATCTAACGGCACTGGAATGATCATTTAGAGCTGAGATGCTTTATTAGCAGCTGGCATAGAAATTGCTTTGTGCAAAATTATGTATTGCATTATAGTAATGTTTAAATTGGTGTTAATCCAATGTCATAAAACAAAAAAAATCCTTAAAATGTGTTGTATTTTTTCAGTAATTGGAATTTTGGCTTAATGAGATGTTACCTTTTATAAAGCCATACCTGCAGTGGTAACGAGAATACTAATTGACAGTAAGCTTCTGTACAGGGAGCTGAGCTGGGGGCAGGGGCGGTGCTGGCAGCGCAGGGGCCACGTTGCGCCGCGCTGCGCTGTGCTGCAACCAGGAGAACCGTGCAGGGGTGGGCGCCCGCGGCCCTGGCTGACCCGTGCCCAACTGAGCTGGGGCTCAGATGCTGCTTCCCCTCCTGCTGTGCTGGAGAGCCCACGTGGCAGAGCTGGGGGGTCCCGTGCCCCACGAGGAGCTGACGCTGGGACGTTGGGGACATGGCAGTGCTCTGCACTGGGCCGTGAACTTCTGCTGTAACGTCTGCGATGAGCTGGTGGCCAAGTCTGCGGGTGGAGCGTGAGAGGATCCTCCCGCTGCCATGGGCCCTGAGCGCTTTCTTCTTTCCTGAACGAATTGGCAATCCCTTGGTTTAGATGTCAGTGCAGGTGTCCCCGCGCAGCCACGTGCCGCCGGTTTGCGTGCTGTCCTGTAACCTCTTGTTCATTGCTGTGGGTTGTTTTGCAGGTTCGAGAGGAGAGGAGATCTCAGAGGAGGACCCTCAGATCGACATAGCCACGGTGCAGGACATGCTCAGCAGCCACCACTACAAGTCCTTCAAAGTCAGCATGATCCATAGGCTTCGATTCACCACTGATGTTCAGTTAGGTAAATCAATCCCTACTAAAGTGCTGTGGAAAATTGAATGGTTCAAACCTTTGGCCATATCTAATAGCTAACTGTCCATTTCCGACATTTTTAAGGCATTCATTATCACGTTGGTCAGTTTTATTGTGGAGCACATCGCTTGAAAGCGTTGCTAGCATTTCAGCAGTAAAAAAAAAAAATGCTTTCCATTGAAAATAATTTGGTATTTTTATTATCCACCATCAGCTAGCACATGCTTCTTCTGAAGGAAGGCCATTGCTTAATGATCCCATCTCTTTTTTTTTTTACTGAAAGATTTTAACCACCGAGTCAACATTTGGAGCGAAGCAAAATACAGCTAGCATCCTCTGAAGGTGTTGTGTTGTCCTTCTTCACTTTCTGAATGCTTTTGAAAACCTGAAGGCCAAGGGATGACAGAATCTTGAATTATCAAAGTCCCATTGCTGTTTTAAAATGATTGAATGGCTTTTTAACTCTGTGTTTAAATTGTGGGAATTTGATTAATGATGGACTGGTGGGTGACCTGGGACATTCCTGCAAGTACCGTCCATAAAGAAATGATTCGGCAGTAAAATATTAGGTGCTGTGGTGTTTACAAAACACACTTATTCTTGGGAATTCAGTAGAACTGTTAAATTTAAGTGCTAGCATTCTCTGTATTGTTGTCTTTACAGTCTCTTCGCTCTTGCATCCTTAAGCACATTAGAAACGCATGTCTCTAAAATTTGTACAGGAGAGGCTTTCTTGGAGGTTCTGAGCTGTCTTGTTAAGGAAGGGTTGATAGGCTGGTGCTGGAGCAGGACAGCACTGGTGTGTTCTCTGCTTTTGAGCAAACTGTCGGGGAGTGAGAATTGGCTTCCAGTAAAGTTTGACCCCCTGTGTCTGGAAGCCGTCTGAAATGAGAGCCCAAGAGGTCACAACAGATAGCTGCAGATAAATGGGGAAGGGAGAATAGCTGTTAAATGAAACAAGTGGCGTATCTTGTTTTGTAGCAATGGAGCTGATCCTGCCCAGTTGTGTAAGGACCACAGCATTTCCCTTCCATAATAGTCTGTGAACATTTATGCTTTCTGATGACAGCACACTGGCAATGGAATTTTTGCATTGTGACTATTGATTGAAAATCCAAGAGGGCTCAGTGAGGTGTTCACAGTCCAGGCAAACAGTGCCAAAGCCTCCAAAAGAAGTCAAAATAATTGCACAGTGCTGGTTTTTTTCTACTGAATGTCTCAGTGATGTTAAAGGAGCACTGCTGATAAAGCAAGCACCGAGGTGCTATTTGCAGTAACGATGCTGAGTGCTAATGTGTTAATCATCTCTGAGTAACAGACTGCTCCATGCAGTCTGAAGTATTAAAAAAAAACTAAGTCTCTTTTAATCTCTAATGAGTGGCTGTGGTTATGGAGAAATTCTTCATTGGCTTAGCGATCGGTTAGCAGTCAGTCACTAAGACTTTTCTCAGTAGCATTTTTATGTGTCACTGGTTTTATGGTGCAGCCACAGCAAAGCGACACTTTTCTGGAGATTCTGAAGCCACAGCATCGCTCCTTATTGGCAGCACTGGTGGTTTGATGGCAGCACAGGTCCAACAGCAGCACAGGACGGCCGCCCACTTAGCTGAAAAGTGGTGTGGTGACTGCCTGGAAATGTCTGTGTGGCTTTGGGGAGAGCCCCAGTTCCATCATCTGAATGTGAAAGAATGTATAAGTACGTGCAAATACTCATCTTATTTGAATAGATCCCGTACTGTACCTTATTTCACTTGCATGGGGCAGGTAGCCAAAGTGTGAGCTGTGTTTGTGGATTGCTGTCTGCACAGTGGTACTTTTTGAAATGTTTTTAGCTGTCTGAAAAGTGGTCACTGAGTCTGATGCAAGATTTATTGAAAATATGGGGGCCAGCTCAGTCATCTTTACATTCTGCATGGTTCTTCTTGGCAGAAAAAAGAGATGCAAATGGGAAGGGGAGGAATGAGCACCTCGTGATGTGATTTTTGTTAGGGCTGGAAGCGGTAGCCCCGGCAGCTTAAAGCCTACCTTTGTGTGTCTCAGCTAATGGTGGATTATGATGCACGTGCAGTAGTGCTCCCAACATTTTTAGAAAGGTGCAGTTGTGTTGTGAAGGCATAAGACAAATTTGCTTGTGTACCATGTTAGCAGAACGAAAAGAAGCGCATTGCCATGGGAAGCTGCTGCCAGAAAGCATTCCAGTGGGGTGAGGGCATCGCAGAGCCAGCAAGGGGAGCGAGGGCAGAGCAGTGGTACTGGGGTACTGCAGCTGTGGCATTTCTTGTGCTAAATTGAACGAATTTTAAAATATCCTAGAAGAGGTATTTTTGCTTATTTTCTGAGTATAATAAATTTGTGCTGCGACAGAGACTGTAGAAGCCACATCCATAATAGTGTTTTGATTTTAGGTTTCAACGCGCACAGATTGCAAGAACAATAACACAAAAAAGACAGCATTCTTTGTCAATGTGCTCTTTGGATGTGTGTGAGCTTAAGCCAGTGATGCTGAGATACAGAAATAATGGATGAAGTATACAGCAACAATTTGCAGATAAAAATAATAGAAGTTAAAGTGTATTTTACATGATAAAAAAAAGATGAAAGAGGAGGAAGTCTGTTACATCTGAGACGGTTACAAAATCTGTGCTTGGTGAAGTAGCCTCTGCTGAAAAGATTGATGCAATGGGGAGTGACCTTGGCTTGGAGCAGGAGCTGGTGATGTATGTATGAGCATCTCTCTGCTAAATGGACCCAGATTTGTAGCACTAATATACATGGAAGCCCAGAACCAAACTCAGGATGGCAATAAATCAACAGCCACTTTGGGTGTCATTTCTGGTTTATATTCCACTATTGTTCTATCACTTTAATTCATGTCACTATCATCTGTTCATCTGGAACAGTTTTATATAATTTTCCAGTGGAGTTACCTGACAAATCCTATCAAATTAACAAGGTACGTTAACAATATTGACTGACTGTGGATGCTGAAGTTGCAGGACCATGCTGTGAAATTTTTAAAGGATATTTTTGGGAGTGACTTTTTCTAAAGGGCGGGCAGGGAGCATCCATTGCACGCAGAGAGTTTTATCTTTTATTCTTAGAACTTGCCTTGACTATTTCTTTATGTCCTCAACTTCACGTATTTTGATTAAGCTACAGGAAATAGCATTTTGAATAATCGATTACTGTGAAATAACAAAACTGATTTTAATGAATGTGTCCAAAATTACATTGCAAAACAAAGTGGGCTCCAGACAGAGCGTCAGCCTGCTCCCATTACGTAGTTCTAACAGTCCTTGTGTTAATTAGACTCTTGATACAGTGCTTAATTGAAATGCGATGTCTTTAATGTGACGTATGCTTAATGACAAAGTGCATTCTTGGATTAATAGAAGTGGGGAGGGAGTTGGTGGCATTGTTACCACCTGTCTCAGCAGCCAGGGGTAAAGTGAAGGTTACCCTGTGTTCAGTGGAAAGGACAGTGGAGAGAAGGCTGCTGCGAGCACGCATTGCTTGCTGTGTGTGCTTTCGTTTTAGGTGCATGAAGTACTGATGAAGTACTGACAGAGGAGATGTGCAAATTCTGCAGCAGTCACTGTGCTTTTAGAAACACTGACTTTGTTTTTGAGGGTTGAGACAGTTATGAATGTGGCATCCAATGCTTATTTGGTCACAGCTCTTAGAGGTTTTATAGTCAGCTTCTTTTTTTCTCCTGCTTCAGACAAAGCAAAGGCAATGTATTCAAAAGCATCGTAGCCAAAGCCCTTTAAAAGGAGAAGTTTCTCTCTGCCATTTTTCGTAAGTTGCAAGAGTGAACTAAAGTTCATTTACTCCTCTGCTGCTTCCTTTTTTCCTCCTGTACCATGAGCGTCACCTGGAAGCCGTGACTTTTAGAGACTGAGAAGTTTGCTTCTCAGTGTCAGCAGACACTGAGCAATGAGCTCCTGCCCAGCAGCCCAGCGCAGCAGTGCCGTAACGACGCCTGCAGCAAATGCCATGAGCACCCCAGCAGGCTGCAGCTCCCCGTTACATCCCACTGCACAAACACCGCTCGCAGGAGACATGCAGAGGGGTAATAGTGTAGGGATGTTCTGCACTCCGTCCCCAGAGGTCTGCAGCAGGATGCTGTGTGTGGAGGCACACCTGTGTGCGGTGGGAACCAGCCCCGGCCATCTGGGCTGGCTGTGTGGGGCCAGGAGCTCCCTGGCTCCCAGTCTGTGCTCACTGCAGCATCATCAGAGCTGGGTGCCACTGTTTGCGGGTGTCTGTTTACCACAAAGAGCACTTCTGCAATACTAAAACACATGTTGTCCTTGTGTAGAGTATGTTCTGTGTGTGCTGCCCAGGAGATGTAATAGTGATGTGTGATGGTGCCTCTCACATATAATAGTGACGACTGTAAATACGTGTCTTCATATACATCCTGCGGTTCATGTAGCTGCTGCTTCCAGAGGAGCTCTGTGTGTGCTGGGAAGAAATTTTCCTGTGATTTTTTTTTTCTCATTGGTGTGCTTATTTCCCAGCAAGGCAGGAGAATAAAGTACAGATTATCAATGCACTTTGATAATCATTTGCTTTCGGTTTCAAAAGCTGCCATGCTTTCAAAAAGCCCAGAAGGGCAATATACTTTCATCCCATTTAAGATTTATAAAGTGTGTCAAATGGCTGATATGAAATCACTTAAACAGATCACTATTGTGGTTCTCTATTCTTTCTCATCTCAGGTATTTCTGGAGACAAGGTAGAGATAGACCCTGTTACTAATCAGAAGGCCAGCACTAAGTTTTGGATTAAGCAGAAACCCATTTCAATCGATTCTGAACTCCTCTGTGCCTGTGACCTTGTGGAAGAAAAGAGCCCAAGTGAGTAGTCCTTTTTATTTATGTCCTCTCTCCTCTCCCTCTCTCTGTGTGCTAGATGCCCAGAGAATTATTGCTGCCATGTCCTTTCCTTTTATAGGTGTATTTTATTCATTATAGAATGTTTTTAATCTGACTTGATTCTGTTGTAGAGAACATAACGCAAACAGATGCACGTTTTATGAGCCTCCTTTTAATGCTGTTTGTGGCCAGTGGTGTTGTTAAGTTTCCTGCCTGCTGCCTGTAGCCGCTGGCAGCGCCGCACCAAGGAATCGCTGGGTAGGCGGCAGCTCAGGAGTCACATCCCCATTCCACATCTTTGTGATATTTTTGAACTTCTTAACATCTGGAAAGGCTTTGAACAATTCCTCGGACATGTGAGGATCTCAGTATCATCACAGTCTGAAATGGCTTCCATTGCAGCTGCAGGGTCAGCAGAGCTTTGATTCAGGAAGGCGTTGGTGCGGGCAGCAGCCAGAGGGCTCCTGTATGGAGGGGACACCGGGCAGAGGGCAGAGCCAGGGAGCTGTGCTTATTGTGCCCGTGGAGTAATGAGGGTCTGTATTCCTAAAATTCATTGTAAAAGGCACAAGATAGGCCCTAGGAGAACGGGACAGTGTCTCCTGGTGGCGTCAAAACGTAACTATCCACTGTCAAAAAGTAACTGAGATTCAAAAACATGGCAGGATTTTATTACGCCTGGGCTTGTGCGGGGTAGAGATGCTAAATATTAAGTACTTATCTGCAAGGTGACAGAGAGAGAGAATTATGTGATACGTATTTACAGAGGTAATGATCTGTTGAATTCTTTTGGAAGAGTAAATTTATAGCTGCCACAGATTTTATCAGCAATTATTGAACTATATCCTTCTCCCCTTCATTACCCCTTCCTAATTCCATATTCTTGCTCCAGTCACTGTCTCCCTTTCCTGTCTCCCAGCAAGTTTTTATGATCCTTGTGAAGGTGTGAGCCTGGGGAGAGATGTCCCTGCTGACCAGGCAGTCCAAGTGTGTAGCAGTTGTCTTTGTGGAGCTCTGAGATGGCACCCAACGTATCTCTGTAACAGATAACTGACAGTCTGCAAAGGCTGCAGCAGAGTCTGTGGTGCTTTGAAATACCCAACCACGTAGTGCTCAGCTGCACATCAGACCAGTTTTGTTGCTAAAGGTGTAGTTTGCACTTGTGAACATTAACACCTCGGGGTTTGTAGCCACATTTCATTTCAGATGCAGATATTCATAGTGATAAAATTGTGCCAGCAAAATAGGGCTGTATCTGAAAATCCAGCCCTGAAAGGCAAGGTTTCCAGCTTAGGCTCCCTTTAGCACCCTCAGCTGAGATCTTCAAGCTGTCCCTGAGCATCTCCAGGACTGTGTCCTTGTGGGATGGGGCTGGGTGGCAGCGCCTGTGCCTCAGCAAATGACACTTGGACCCAAACGGAGCAAACTGATAACCCAGGGGGAAACAAGGGACAGAACTGCAACCTTAACGAAGTGCAGTCCACCTGTGAGTGGAGACCCTGAAATGAGGAACTGTGGTCAGTTTTGAGAGAGTTCTGACAGGTTATGTCAAAGGCAACCTTAAAGATACTGCATTTTTA
This sequence comes from Lagopus leucura, assembly GCF_019238085.1. NCBI lineage: Eukaryota > Metazoa > Chordata > Aves > Galliformes > Phasianidae > Lagopus > Lagopus leucura. The sequence goes on from NW_024962275.1 coordinate 810,152, forward strand.
TTTTCGCATTTTCATGTAGCCATCCGTATGATTTTCATGTTTAATAAATGTTCAACATGGTTTCAAAAGGAGAAAATAATTTTCCCCTGAAATCCGCTGACCTCTTCCAGATTCACCAAAGATGTTCCGAAAGCCATTATTTTAGGTCAGCAGAAGAGACTTTTAGTGTGACATGTCAGAATGATGCATTTGGGGGAACTCTTAACAGCAGATCAGTATCTCTTGAATTTTAAATGGAAAAAAGTTATTTTAGTAGCATAAAGGAATGAAACTCACTGTATTTCACAAGTTTTGTCTGTGATTTTTATCAGCAGAGTGATATATGTTTATAGCAGAGTTTACATCAAAAATTATTCCTGGATCTTCCTTGAATGAATTATTGCAAAGAAAGAGAGGCTGAGCAAAGATAAGGTGCTTGAGTTCTGCAGTATATTTTGTTTCCATGTTTTTATCTCCCGTAACACAAACACGCTCCATTTCATCTTTCTGAGTGCTGTGCACACATAGCAGGGCTGGTGCCATTGCACCACAGGGAGCACAGCGTGTGCTTTCTTAAACCACCTCTGCTCCCAGCTGTGAGCAGCCGAGGCCGTGGGGCTGCTGGGCGATGCTGGGCTGTGAGCAGCGCGGGGATCTTGGAGCTGTGCTGCAGGCAGTGCTGCTCTGTGTGCTG
>NW_024962275.1:810834-944781 GCF_019238085.1 Lagopus leucura
GTGCTGCTCTGTGTGCTGCTCTGTGTGCTGCTCTATGTGCTGCTCTGTGTGCTGCTCTGTGTGCTGCTCCCTGTGCTGCTCTGTGTGCTGCTCTGTGTGCTGCTCTGTGTGCTGCTCCCTGTGCTCACTGAGGGCCGTGCACCGTTTGTTCTGCTGCTGCCGGTAATTAACGCTGCATAGAACTCAGCCAGCTCTTACTTTCGGTGGACTAAAGGGGTGTCAGGGTTTTTACTGGTACTGGAAATGTAAAGATAGAAACTATATATAAACGTGGTGCGGATGGTTTGCTTACTTTCAGCTGAAGTTTTATCTGTGATGACAGGTTCGCACAGTCGTGCTTTAGTGCCACTTGTGTGTTAAAGGACCTGACAACGCAGATCCCGTGCTGTGAATGTTTGCAGGCGGGCTGGAAGCCATTCTGGTAGGAGCAGAGCTTCCCTTTCCTGTAAGTTAGTAGAACTCGGAGCTGCGCTCAGTGAAAAGGGAAGATGACAACAGAAAGCTTTGGTATCTAATTTGCCATTATTGTGGGTATCAGAGGCAGGAACGGCTGATGATTTTTGTTTGCCCTCGTAGTAGCCCAGGTTAGCATTTGAATTTTTATTTGTAAATTAAATCAGACTCCCTGAATTTAGACAGAGAGAAGAGGTAATGGCCCTGCTGGCTCGGTCAAATGCCATTAGAACCTGGAAACACTGTGTATAAACTGCTCGTTTAAATCAGGTTCAGTCTGATTATCACGAGAGATTCTCAATGTTTTGAATCTCGAAAGGAAGCATCCTATCATTGAGAAATAAGATTTAAACCTTAATAAAGTAGTTGTCATTTTTATAGCTGAAAAGAGCTTTGTATCTCAATTAAGTGTACATAATATAAAGTCTTAAGGAAGCAACATAATACGTTTAATACAATTATATCCTTTTGCAATAGTGTAATTTAAAGGAAATCTGATTCTGTTAATGTCTCTTACATTATTTGGACAAAGGATAAACTTCAGTGTCACTAACCACTGCCTTTGCTACTCAGCACCCTGCACACAGGGCTGTGACCACTGCATTGCTGGGCCGGGGCGGCGCTCAGGGCAGTGCTAAGGGCCGTGCTGGGGGCAGGCCATCCGCTGGCACTGGCACCAACCACTTGGCAAGACGCACCATTTTCAAAATAAATATTTTTTTCTCCGTTCTGTGTTTTATGACAGCTGCAGAAATTAGATTTATTTGATAATTTACTTGAAACACTGAACAAACGTTCTCTGTGATCATTTTTCTTCTGTTTTGTATGTTTTTCCTCTTAGGAAAGCAGATACGTCTCAAGCACTTGGTCAAAACAGCCTTAATATGAAGGTAGTCTAAACAAAGGTGTTCTGTAGGTCACGGAGTACATCGGTAACTTCGGTTTGTAATTTAATTGCCTTCTTTGCACCCCGCAGCTTAAGATTTCCTTTAAATTCTTATTCCATTGTTGCGCTGGGGCTTAACAGAGTGTTAACCTGGTAATAGGCACAGGGCCTCCCCATTATATGTCTCGCTATCGAGCGGTTCTGCATGACTAGTTAAAAAAGATGGCAAGAAGATTAATGAAAGCCGCCCGGTACAGAGGGGGCAGGCACCGTCGCAAGACTTCCAGTGAGGAGATATTGGAGCTGAACCAGAGCTTGGCTTTTTCTTTATCCCGTGACCTCTGAACCCACCTTACTGTCGAGAGCTGCCAGCAGAGCCGACGTTTTGATTGATGTTGCTACACAAGTCAGTCTTTCCCATTGAATTCCACATCTGCACGAAAATAGCTTTTCTAGCAGTATTCATACTGGCTGTAAGTGATAGCCAAAGTGATGGCTGAAATGCTTTTATGTAGTTTTCATTTAAAGCTAAAGGTATTTGATGTTTTAATTCAGTATCAAGTTCCTCCAGATTATGCATGTTGGTAGTACTAATTTAATGAATTCATTATGGGGTTGTGAAAGGACTAAAAACGCACAGAGCGCGTTGGGGAGGAGCGGGTTCCCGCTGCTCGGGGAGCTCCAATAAAGATGTTGCACGGTTGTTCAAGGCCCTGCCGTGGGGCCAGAGCAAAGAGGCAGCAATTACCCAGGCACTGTGCAAGTGGTGCACAAAATACTGCGTGGTAGTTCCTAATATTAATGCTCCTGCTGTGAGTAATGCAGTCTCTGAAATAATAGTGGAAAAATCATACATGATGGAAACCTAATCATAGATTCTGCTCAAAGGGTAAAAAATAGATTCAGGAGAGAAAATATTACCAATACTTCAGGCTCAGAGTGAAAGAAACCTCAAAGTGTGCATCAGAAAGATGTGAGTCCAAATGCGTGCAGACCCGTGGTTTGCAGAGCAGCAAAATGCCTCAGAGGCAAGACAGCAATGTGCATACGGCACTCGGTCTCATTGAACTTCCCACCTGTGTCACAGCTCTGGACTGCACACGGGTCATTGCGGCCATCGGGGGGCTGGCAAAGGTCAGAGATGTTGGAGCCCTGCAGCCCTTGGCCTGGGGAGGCACAGCAGGGCAGGGCAGGATGGGCAGGCAGAGCAGGGCAGGCCAGGACGGATGCTCCTGGCCCCACACATGTGGCTGCAGCCCACTGAGTGCACTGCTGCTGAGGAGCCTGCATCAGAGTCCTCTGGAGCACAATCAGGAGCGTGCATTGCCTCAGCCTTTTAACAAATATGTTTTGTAGCCCTATTAAAAGGGGTCTTCATCTATTCTGTCAAAGCTATTCTGCTGGGGTTTTTTAGTTTAATTACACTATCCAATTAAAACTCCTTGCTGCATTTTGATTCGCTTCTCCTTGGGCTTGAGTGGATATGACATTTACAAGGCTCGCCTTTCAAGCAGACAATAGCGTGATTGATGAGGTGCAGACGCAATGAAGGAGGCGATTGCCATGTGGAAACACTGCTTAGTGCATTTTGATTTATTTATCATCTTTTTTCCAAAACAAGGTTGCTGGTGAGAGGTTTGGGGCAACCCTGATTTCCCCTTCTGATTTTCAGTGCATTCTTGCAAAAAAAAATCTTTATTCTGCCTTTGGTAAAAATTCAATGAAAAAACAAAGGGCTTTGGAAAAAAAATCCAGATGTGTGAATCGTTACCGTAACTTGACATAGAAGTGGGCTCTTTACGGACATCTGGAAACAAGGCATCCACTAACAGCAACGCTTTGTAGGAAGCCCATAGCAGAACATAAAGACCTGAGCTGTGGGAAGAGTGTTCGTGGGGGGGGCAGGGCTGCAGCACCCTGCTCTGAACATCGGCGTCGTTTGCTCCCACAGCAGCCGTGTTCTGGAGGAGAACATCAGGTGCAGGCTGCACTCCGTGTTGTTCCCAGCGGCGGTGGTGGGTCAGGATTTCATCCATAGTGACTGCAGTCACTGTCTGTGGAGGAGACCCCCAGCCCGGCTGAGCATGGCTCCCACCAGGTTGGCCCAGTCCAGGCCTGCCTCCGCTGCTGCCAGCGCTGCACTGTGTCCCAGCAGCCCGCAGTGGCTGAGAGCAGCTGACATCCCTGCAAGGGAGCTGCGAGTTTTCTTGTTCAGCCACGCCAAGACTGGTGTTTTGATGCTCGTGCAACATGTGCATTGTTTTTGACTTTCCAGGCTCGCAGCATTGTTTTTTGAGGCAGCACTGTGGATTTAAAACAACAGTTCCTCCTCAAAGCTTTTAGATGAGATATAGCAACATTTTATGCAATGTTTTAACTAAGCTTGGCTTTGTTCAGAAACACTGCTTGCATGCATTTTGCTTTCATTATTCCTTGCTTACTTATCTGTGCGTTTTAAAGTCCTTGTAAACCCTTCTGAGTCTGCAGGATTTAGGAGCTTGATCCTGTTGTGGTCACTGTTTCTGGGATGGTGAGAATGGTCATCGTGTTGAATGATGCCTGTAAGCATTTTGTTCTTCAGAGAGGTCTTTCTCTCACTGTTTATTCCAATAACTCTTAATTGTTGACTTAGGCCTTATGGCCCAAAATGACAAAACAATCATCAAGGTATATTGAAAAATTAACATAAATTTGCATTTCCTTGTGTTTGTTTTCTGTTTTGTTCTATTCACGAATTTTCTTTTCATGCTTCATCTAATTAGTGATTTAACTCAGTGCACACTGCTTTAAAGATTGGCACTAACAGATAGGGGCTTTTGATACCCTCTGAATTTGGGGTTGATGGAAGAGGTAGAATACAAACTATTCCTGAATGTTTGGAATACAGATTGCAGCAGAATTTCTCATTGGCCTCGTATTGACACAAAATCAGTGAATCTGGGGGGTGATGTGCAGTTGGGATGAGCACCTCTTCCCTGAACGTTGTCAGGAAAATGGGGTGCAGCCATGAGCAGTGGAGGTGCTGCCCGTCCCGCAGGCTGCGCGCCCCGGTGCAGTGACCTGCAGTGCTCCTGCTGCGTGCCTGGCACTGTCTGAAAACCTGAGTTTCTTTCCTTAAATGTTTTAGCAGATGAATATAGTTTAAAATAATCCATATTTTCCAGCCAGTAAAACCTGATTGCAAGGTATTAAAATGTCCTTGTTTGGTCCCCTTCTGCCTTCAGCTGCCCAGCACAGGTGACGTGTGTAACCTGTCTGTGGTCCTGGTGACAGACAGCTGCTGGAGCTGAACGGCTGTGTTCCAAACAGGCTGAGGGCACACTGCTCGTGCAGGAGTCATTGTGGTGATGTTGTTGGTACAAGATCTGCATTTGTTTTAACTGCCATCATGTATGGTAGAATCCCGCTGCTGCTGTTTGCTGCCAGATATTCTTGTATGGAAATATAAAAAAACATTGAAGTTCCTATTGATCTCTGAATTGTCAGAGGTGGTGCTCTATTGGAAAGTGGTACATCACACATTTAAGCACTCTTGGAAATGGAAATCAATCTCACAATTCATAAATTCCATCTGGCTGGAACAGTAGCAGAGCAAAGTGCCAGTTATGATTTCAATGAACTAATATTTCATGCTGTAAATAGTGTGATGTGGACATGGGAGCACATAAACATAATAGTGTAATGGAGTTTCTAAAGAAAAGTCTTTTTAGCCTCTTTCCACTACATCACCTGCCATGTGCAGGGCTCGTCCTGCTCCATGCTGGGGCATTGCAGGGCGGTCCAACTCAGGGGCTGCGGCTGAGCAGCTGCTGTCCTGGTCAGGGACACATGGATGTGGGGACACAGGGATGCTGCCCTGGCAAGGGTTGTCTCCAGGCTGCCGGAGGGACTGCAGCAGAGTGAGCTCTGCCTCCTGCCATGGGATGCAGCACAATTGGTATTGGCATCTGTAGCTCTAATTGTCTTCAAAACAGCTGACTCGATACAATCCTAAAACAAGTGTTGGAAATGAACTTCTGTGTTCTGCCTCTGTCAGCTGCGTAACTGCTTCTGCCAGAAAGGAGGAGTAAATCACTGCTTTAAAGGAAAGATGGAGATCCTGGGAGGGTTCCTTCGTTGGGCATGACGAAAGCTATGGTCTCCCTTAATTTTTGTGTTAATCTCTCACCCTGTGGCTCCGTGCCCCACCCCCCAGTGATGTGTGGCTGAGAAGCAGGCGGTCAGCACGCCGCCCATCATTCCCTCCACCCAGGATGCAGGGGCTGCCCTCAGCATGCCTCAACAGCACTGCACACCCGGCCTGCACGCAGCACCACGCACCAGCCCTGCAGCTGCTCCGGCACCGCTGCCCATGGCAGCCCCAGCTCTGTCACATTGGGGTCATTGGTCACTGCCACCCTCTGCTGGGGTCTGAGCAGCAGGGAAGCTTGCCAACAGAGAACCTCACAGATAAAAACTGCAGTTCTGTGTTAGTTTTTGATTGTTCTGCTTGCAGGGAGAGGTGCCTGGTTTCCTCGTACCGTTGCTACATTCCTTTGTATTTTACAGTGACATTTTCCTTTGCCTTAGCAACAGAGCAGGTTTGGGTATTATTATGGAGAGGGGATTTTATGATAATTCCGGGACTAATTGGCCTTTTACCTTAAATATGGCACTTCTATGTGTGGTGGCTACACTGAATTGCTAGGTGAGCTGTTGCAGCATGGCGGTGCGAACGCTGCGGCCGTGGGCTGGCTGTGAGCTAACTGACCGTCTGATAGATCTTTGCTTTTCCTGCAGCAGGGATGTGATGGGAAAATGAACTTTATTGAAAGAGTTCAGCTGCTCCTGTAAGCCACCACTTGCCTTAAATTGAAATGACACGAGAAGCCTGTCAGCGTTTCATTGCTCCCTTCTGTTGTGCTGATGGTATGCTAAGCTCACCATCTGTGTTTTGCTTCTGTCAGGCACACAGCTCGGCAGAAAACTTTAGAGAAATATTCTGAACCTTTTTTCTTATCTTTGCAGGTCATGCAATATTTAAACTTACATATCTAAGCAATCACGACTACAAACACCTGTACTTTGAATCAGATGCTGCTACTGTCAATGAAATTGTACTGAAGGTGAGTATTAAAATTTTAACGTGACCCAAAATTCTGAGTGTTGTACCAGTTAGACATGGAAGTCTTCAGGAGGATCTGAAATGCGGGCATGGCGCAGCACCTGTGGAGCACTTGGGTGCTTTAGCTCCCAGTTTGCTGCCCCACTCCCTGGGCTGGGTTTCGGTCAGGAATTGGCACTGCAGGGACCACAGGGCACACATGGAACACAGGGCTGCGCAGCGTCGGAGCGGCTCGAGCGGAGCAGAGCTGGGCTGGGGCAGTGCTGAGTGCAGCAGGACTGCTCCCCCCCGGGCCAGAATGGCTTGCTTTTCCCACAGCTCATTGATGTACGGATTAATCTACTTTCTGAAACAAATTGGAAGATTAAACTTCATTTTCTGCAATCTAGTATCTTACGTCAACTCAAAATCAAAAAACCAGTAATTTTAGGAATCCACCCGTTATGTTTGCTTTGCTGTGTGAAGTCCCCAGGACTGCCGAATGGCCGACCTGCTGCAATGCTGGTGTTGGCGGCTGAGCGCGTGCTGCCTTCTCCCTTGGCTCTTAGTCCGGCAGGCTCCTCTGCTCCCACTTTATCTGCGGAGTCTCCGGAGCGCTTGGCAGAGCCAGACTGCTCACACAGGAAAGCTGAAAAGAGTTTTGCTCTGAGTAACGAGAATATTCAGGGGAGAAACATTACCAAACAGTGCTTTTTTCTTACCTTGCAAATTGTTTATACAAAATACTTCTAGGTTTTTGTGTAAGTTACCAGTTTATTTTCAATTCCATCAGCATTAAGAAATATAGAGAAATCAGACTTTTCAAATTAGGCTTTTTACATGATCAAGTGCAAGACACCGAGGCTTTATTGACCATGAAAACTCCCTATATTTCTACGCCTTAAGCTGTAATATGCAATGAAAGTGAAACACTCTACAGTGCATAAAATCGTGCAAGTTTTAAGCCACAGCATATTAACCAGCTAATGGTGGACCAAAGGGCATTTTTATCTTTTTGATTCTTGCATTAACCTTCCATTAAAATTATCTATGTGATTATCACAAAGCACTGGAGATAATAAATTTAGGGAATAGCAGGCTTGTTAAATATCATTTAAAAATGCTTTCATCAAGTAAAATATGCCAAAACACAGGGAAACTCTGAGATTAGCTGAGTATGCAAACATCATAATGGAGGTATTATTTTTATTAAAGCTGATAAAATCTTTTATTGAAGCCCATTACCACTCCAGAGCAGCACAGCGGCCGCAGGACGTGCTGTGTTGGGGGACGGAGCTGCCCAGGCGCGAGGACGGGGGCAGAGCTGGGGGTGGCCCACATGCAGGGCCGCTCCTGCTGTGGTTTTGCCCTTTTCCTGTCGCCCTGCTGGAGGTGCAAGGGTCCGTGCCCTCCCAGGGCTGCATGCCAAAGCTCCACTGCAGTGAAATCCTTCCGTGTCTTGCAGGTTAACTATATTCTGGAATCACGAGCAAGTACAGCCAGAGCAGAATATTTTGCTCAGAAACAAAGAAAACTGAACAGGAGAACAAGCTTTAGCTTCCAGAAGGAGAAGAAATCGGGACAGCAGTAGCGCCGGGCCTCGAACAGAGCCTGACCGCCGTGTTCGGGGCGGGGGCTGCCGGAGGCCGGGGCAGAGCGGCGGAGCTCCAGCTGCTGACGGCAGGAGCGGCCGGGGAGGACATCGGCGCGACCCCGTGTCTGGTGGCTGCACGATGATCCCTCCTTGGCGAGAGGAGGTCTCCCCTGTGACACAAATAAAGAGCCATATCAGCCGGAAAGAAGACTGTTACGCTTCAGGTTCCTTTGATTAGAAATAAGAGAATGACGTAGACTGGCATCATTTAATTACTGTATTATGTACAATCACAAGAAGAGATGTGATTACATATTATTTCACAGCCTGGTTAAAATAAATTATATACATCTGTAATACACCCACGTACACACAGGTATTGCTTGTGACATGATCAAATTTCTAAAAACAAAATGTAGGACAAATGTATCCATTTTTACTATTAATAAACAGATGTAATCTTTTTCAAGGTCCATCTGATGCACAGTTCTTTTGGGGGGAGGCTGCAGTCCCAGATGGTTGCGCTTCTGTTGCTGACGTGCAGGAGGCAACTGTGAGCCAGGAGCAGCAGCCATGGCAGAGCGACTGGTGGGGGAGCGCTGAGGCAGTTCAGGTCTCTTTTGCTTCGTTCTTTTCAAAACAGGTTTGTGTAACTGCTCCTCAGCTTTGCATCCCCTCTGTGGAAGGCACTTCCTGCAGCCAGCACCAAGGCAGCATCTGCAGCCTGAGGAGAGCGCGGCACAGCACTGAGGCCACGGCTGGCACCCGGTGCTGGGTGTGCCCCTGCTCCTTACTGTTCTCTAGGAATAAAAACAGAGACCTGCTCTGTACTGGGACCTGTGACTGTGCTGGCCTTGTCTGTCTTCAACATATCAGGGAACACGTGAATGGGATTTCAGGAGCCAGAGCTGCATTTTGGTTCCACTCACCAGAGGTGTCTTTCACAAATCTCTCCAAGCTGCCGATGCTGGAGCCCTGTGCTGCAGTGGGTTTGTACCATGCTGCACCCACAGCCCTGCGAGCTGCTCAGAGCCCAGCCGGCAGCGCGGGCTGTGTGCGAATGTGGGGCTGCGTGGAGCTACGTGGGCTGCGTGCCCTCCCTGCCGTGCTGCAGCACCACCTCCAGCAGTGTGCGTCCTACCTTACTTTTGTACAAAAAATGCTCTGAGCCTTAATGTGCAGGGTGTGGATAGCGGGAAGGCAGCAGGGCTCTGTGTCAGCTGTCTGTTACATTTAAGTTCTCTGTTGTAAAAGATTCAGTTTTGGAAGCACATGAGTGCCGCCCCCTGGGGCCGCGCGGTCTCTGTGTGCAGTCTTCCACAGTTCCTATTTGCAAAGGATAAAACAGAAGGAAACATATTTTATAGTACAGTATTACATTTTTAAGTATTTTGTATGCACAATTGCAGCACAGATGCAACGGAGGAAAATCTTTCCAATAATGCAATGTAAATTATTCCTTTATTCAGCTTTGTGAACTATTTAACATTAAAGTTGTTATGTGAATGTGCTTTGCCACCCAGTTTCAGTTCTTCTTAAATGAAAATGTTCCCTACTTCGGTGTTGGGAACGACTTCCATCTCCAACTTCTTTTCTTGGCCATAACGCTGCTGCCACGTTTACTCGTTCTCAGGAGATATTTGGTAGGTGCAGTGTTTTCCTCTCAGTGAAAGGAAGGCCTGTCACAATAAAGCCCTCCCCATTGGCAGTGCCACAGTGCAGGTGGGTGCTCCCCTGCCAGGCCGTGCTGCTCCATACCTGCACTGCCCGCTCCTGAGCACACAGCACCAGCTGGGGTCGGGGTGCACACAGCGAGCGGCGGCTCGAGGGGGCCGGGGCTGAGTCTGCTTGCTCCGAGACACTTGATCACACTTAAGAAATGAATTTTCCTTCAAACTGCAGATCGGAACACACGGTGCAGGGAACGCGTTTCCACTGCTTGGTGCTTGCTGCAAAAGTCAAAGCGGGGCTCCTGGCTGCAATCTGCGCGCAGCTGAGCACAGAGCCATCCCGGCTGGTCTTTCCTGGTAGTTGTAGATTTAATTGATTCAGATGGGCATTCAACTGGGTCAGGGAAGCAAGCTGTTCCTTCCATGCCGGGCTTCAGCAGAGAGGGTGGCTGCTGGCTGCCAAGCAGGGATACTTCTCCCTGAAATGCATCAGACTCTGTTGGAGGGTGTCCACATTTTCTCTTCCTGTGAAGAGGCCCTGCTCTCCTGTGCACTGCAGCTCTACCTGCAGCAGTGCGGGGCCCCGGGAGGCTCCTGCAGAGGCTGAGCACTGCTCCAGGAGATACGCAAAGGAACGGAGCGGCTTTCAAGCTGCAGTGCTGCAACATCTGTGTTGTGCTGGCACAGCCCTGGGCTGAGCAATGTGGCCAGAGGTTACTTCAAGTGATACATAATGCATGCGCAAAATCTGCTTTATGCCAGAAGCCTCTTCACCTAATGCAGAAAATTAAGCCTCTATTTCAAACTGAAATGATACATTTCTGTATCTACTTTCAAGTTAGACAAAAATGAAAGGCTCTTCAGCTGCCCTTCCTTCCAGCCATTCCAGGAGCCCTAAGTTCCGCAGATGCAGAAGGGCCGTGCACTGGGAACGGGCCCTGTGCACCCATGGTTGGTGCAGGGCTGCTTGGGCCACAGCAGCAGTGATGTGCTCCAGGCAGTTGTGCAGCTCTGGTGGGGTTTGCCAGGAGAGATGGAGCAGAGATCTCTGCGGGCCGGAGGACGTCCATTGGCAGTGTGGCCGGGGCTGGGCTCCGCATGGACAGCGCTGCTCCCACCCAGCAATGGGGACGAGCAGGCAGAAGCCATCATGCCGCCCTGGGTGCAGCCCTGAGATTAATGGGGGGAGTTATTTATGGAGACATGTTTGTAATGGGCCCATGAATTTCACGGAAGCGCGCTGCCGAGGCGGCGGTGGTGTTGGGCGCCACTGCTGCTAAAATTAATGCTCCTTAAATCACATCCTGGGGCGGCCATCGCGGTGTGGGGATGGGTGAGGCCAGGGGCAGCGGTGCAGGGCTGTGGGGGGGGGGCACTGCGGCCCCACTGCTCAGAGCTGGGCCGGCACTGCTGCCAGCAGCGGGCACAGTGGGGCAGGGCCACGCACTGTGGCTGTGCGGTGCCACGCATCTCTGCATCAATGCAAAAGAGGGAAAAAAACCTCAGCGGGGTGTTGTTGGCTCTAAAAACCCTAAGTATGATTTGTGAACTCTCACAGCCTCGGTAATCTCATCAGAGTAATGGGATTATATTTCAAATCACCATGGCCTGTTCATTACACATTTAAACTCCTTTGACAGAGGAAAAGTTAAATAAAATGTGTGCGTCAGCCCTGGTTGACTTTCCCAGTTCTCTTTCTTGATTAGACAAACAGATGCTGAGCTCCAAAATGAAAAAATAATGCGCTCATTTATTCATTTTTCTGACAAGTTGCAGCAGATTTTTAACGCCCCGGGTGGGAATGCAGGGTCAGTCTTTGCCACTGTGCCACGGCACCGAGTGGTGCCTGGTGCGCCCAGCGCAAGCCAAGAGCTCAGGAAGCCACCCCAGGTCCTGAGGAACAGAGCCGGGGTGGGGAGCAGTGTGGGGGTCCTGGCTCTGTGGGGCTGAGGCCTCATGCCCGCAGTGCACAGAGGGAAGCAGCTGCATGAGGTTGGCAGCAGCCATCCCAGCCACCCCATCCCTGTGGGAGCAGTGCTGACACCGGGCAGGGATGTGCTGCCTCTGAGGGAGCTGCACACCAAGGAGTCTGGGGCTCAGTGAGGGAACTGAAATGCTGGATGATTAGAAATACACCAGCAAACACCATTATTGTCAGGAGTATGCGATAGCATACAGTAATGAAGCAATTATTAATGAGCAACTGCAAGGCTGTCATCAATTTAAGCTTTTCAGGATCACAGACTGAGGCAAGCTAAACATTTAACTGACATCCACTGGATGGTCAGTGGAGCACATGGGGCCACCCCCAGCACGCTGCCACAGAGGGCCCAGCACCCCCTGCACCCGCTATGGGCTCTGGCCCATGCACCAGGACATCCCTACAAGCAGCAGGACGGCCCGATGAACAGCAGGATGGCCGCACCTGCTGACCTGTGCTCTCAGGCCAGGCACTGCCCACACACGAGGCACTGCAGCCCGGTGAGGCACAGAAGGGCCAGTTGTGTCCCGGAGCCGCTCCCGCACCAGCGCAGCCGTGCACCGCAATCTGTCACGGCGGCTGCGGCCACGTGCTCTGCAATCTGCACTGCGTGTCGGGGCTGTCATCCGACATAATTCCTCCCCGCTGGCATATTGCTGATTTGTGCATAAGTGATGCATGCAATCCACCTGAGTGAGGAGCGGGGGGCTGGCGGCCCGTGCTGTCAGGGCAGGGTGTTTTAGTGCCGCCTGCGATTAGGTGGAATTGACAGGCCCTGAAAGCGGGGAATTGCACAACAGGGGAATTAACAGCCAGGGACTGGAGTGGAGTGTGGCACTCGTTTAATCTGCAATTTATCAGTTTACGCGTCTTCTTGTCGCAGGCGGAAGATTACACTCCAAAAAAAGCAGGCTTCTTTTTTTTTAATTTCACCTGACAGGGAAAAGGAAGAGCAGTATTTAGAGGCTGATGCTCACCAGTTCCCACCGCGTTCAGGTCGGCGCTGCACTGAGCGGTGCTGAGCCACCCAGGGCACAGCAGCAGGGCCCCAACCCAGCCTCGGAGCTGAGCTCTGCCCGCGGGGCGCACAGCTGCTGCCCTGCCCGAGGGTCCCGTGGCGATGTGCCCCCCTCCCCAACCCCGGTCTGCCAGTCCCGGCAGCCCCGTCCCGCAATGCTGCAGTGCAGTGCACAGAGCCCCGGCCGCTGGGCCCCCACCATGCAGCTCGCTCCAATTTTGATCGTATCATCAGAGTCTGATAATGGTTTCCAGGAACACTGTAGCCTTTCTGCGAGGTGACAGCCTGTAAAGGCAGCATGACAGATAATGTATTCTACAAGGGTACAATAATGTGACTCCGAGCGCATTAAACTCCTTTAATGTGGGTGACATACACCTTCCTCTTAACATACGTTATCATCCTGGGGGCACACGCAGCACAGAGTCGGCACCCCGCACTGCGGCCCCCCCGGCACCGTGGCTCCCACTCGTCCCACTGCCAGCTCTGGTGCCAGCAGCCCCCCTTCCATCCGCAGCTCCTTCCCTCGGTGTGAGGAGGTCAAACTCAGCGATGCAAATGCTTTTGCTGCTCACGAGCAATCTCCTTGGCCTCCTCGGCAGCCTGCTCTGATACCGCAAACCTTTATCCAACCTCCTGGTATCAAAGATTATTTATAATGAATTAAATACATTTTTAGCCGCTTCTTTCCACACTTACTGCCACACTTCCACTGCCACTTCAACTTAATTAGGGAGGCCTCGCTAAAGAGATGGGAGTAAATTCATCTATAGAAATGTATCTGTGTATAAATGAAAAAAGCAGCCACCGCAGGTCAAACCAGTACTTTCAATTTATTGCCCCGGTACATTCATTTGTAAATAGCTCTGCCTTGCTGGTTTCTAAGTGCAAGGCTAATGTTGGAGTGCTTAAATTAATAGTGACGCACACCTTTCATTATTGCTATTAAATTAGGTGCTGGGCTTTGATGGATTCACTTGTTGCTGAACTAAAAGCCTCAGAAATGTGGGTGTGCGTATCCATTTGGCTTTACGGCAAATTTAGGTCTCAATGTCAAGGCGACAGCACCGAGCAGCTCTCCCAGAATGCACTAATTGCAGGACAGGCCTGGCACACAGCGGGCACAGAGCGTGCGGCTGCAGGCATAGGATGGCACCAAACAAGAAGGGCAAAACTTCGGAGCTGTGCCACCTCTGAGGGTGCCCCCATGTCCCCACCGGCAGCCAGCACATCACACCGGTGTGAGCACAGGAGGGGCTGATGTGGGACTAACGCCGGTGCCAGCAGGAAAGCACCCAGTTCCTCATTCACGGGGTGCTGTTCATCTGCGATGACACCATCAGGACACCGCAGGGTTTGCTCGTCAGCACTGCACCGCGTTCCTGCCCAGAGCAGGAGCTGAGTCTGCAGCTGGGACCGGGCCGGGGCTGCAGGGCGAACTGCAGGGTGCGCTGCGGGTTGAGGCGCAAGGTGAGCCGCAGGGTGAGCCGCGGGCCGGGCCTGCAGGACGCACCGCAGGCTGGGCTGCACGCAGCCTTTGTTCTGCGGCGCGGTTCCCGCTCCCAGCGCGCCACCTTGAGGCGGCTGCCTGCAGCCCTCCGGCACCGCGCCGGCTGCGCACGCGCTGCCTCAGCCCCATCCTGACCCCATCCGGGCCCGGCTGCAGCCATCTCCGAGCCCGCGCCTGGAGCCGGGGCAGCTCCACGCGGAGGGCGCAGGGAGTCAGCACTCACCCCAGCGGGGCGGGAGGGCCGTGGGAGCCGTGTGCTCACCGTCCCTGTCCCTGTCCCAGCCTACGGTGTGGCGGTGGCAGAGTGGGAGCCCGTGAGCGGTGGTACCACGACCTGCCGCCTCACTGACCCGCGTGCTAACCCAGCAAAGAGTATTCAATGCTGGTTCTTTCTAAAATGATAAAATTTGTCTATGCTATCAACTATTTAGCGTCTGGGTTCCCGAGAGATAAAATATTTAAACATCGTGTTTCCATGCAAATCTTGTCCCAGGCTTTAATATCCTTTTACCATGCATTCTCAAACACTGGGCTGCTGGAAGGGCCAGGGATGCACTGCAGACGCCCCTCTCCGAGCGCTGCTCTCCCACCGCGCTGTTGGAAGCTTTCACTCGCACAGAAAACCATCTTCTGGGGAAACGCGGCCGTTTGCATTCCAGTTTGGTGCCTCTCATTGCTTTGCTGCTGGGGGATTGAAATCATCGCCGTGATAAACCCGGGAATGGAAAATAAACAAACACAAACCGCCGCTGTGAGCCAGTCGCTCTGCAAGCTCAGACACTTTCCTTTGGCGCAGGGCCCCGCTTCTCCCTTTGTAAAACATTATTATTAGTCAATAAAAGCTAAATCCCCTCGATCAGCCGGCACCCCCGCAGAGGAGCAGACGGCCCCCCCTGGCCTCACTGATTGACTCTGCGCAGCCCCAGGACTGCTCACGCCTCCGCAAATGGGAAGATCTGATAAAGACCTAATCCAATTACAGTGCACACTTGCCAATGGTAGTTCGCCTTTAATGGAACTTTGGGTTTGTTTTTTTTCATCTCCCGCAGAATTTCTGCCCTTCTGATCTCCAGATGAGAAACCAGCGCCAGCTGTGGGAAGAGCACTCAGCGGTGAGATAGGGCCAGGGCTGCAGGGCTGCAGGGCAGAGCTCTGGGCCTCAGGCACAAACGTGGCACCGCTTGCCCGAGGCTGGGGAATGGGCTCTGCGTGTGCCGCGGCCACCCCTCCCTTGCCACAGTGCCACATGAGCACGGCAATGGTTTTGGTGCCAGCAGCCACCCCTCTGCCTGCAGTGCCAGGCGCACAAATTCCCATTGCTCCTTCAGTGTTTGAGAGAGAACAAATTGCTAATCAGCAGCCACCCCCTCCTCAGTGTCCTCTGCAGCAACACTCCAATAATTAATTATAAACTACAATACTGATCAGCTTGCATGTACTCCATCTGCACTGACAATCATTAACCATAATATGAAATTTATAATGTTGAGACATGGAACCTGGCGAGATGAACTGCTCTGCTTTTTAATCAGTTTTATGGGATGATATAATGCATTGATCGACAAAGACAAGATACAGTACGTGTTCCTCTGTCTATAGCCGGGCAACCTTATTAATTTAGATTTACAAAGAGTTGTTTGATCCGAAGAGGAGAGAGGTGGCAAAGCCCCAGCATGGGGTATCACCCCCCACCACAGGTCCCTCAGCTCAGAGACCAAGCAGGGAGGTGCTGCGAGGGGATGGGAGGAAGAACCGGGAGGAAGAAGATAACCCAGGAATTAAGCGAGACGCACAAACGATGGCTGCTCTCCAGAATCAGAGCTTTTCATGCGCCCACTGTGCAGCCGGGGGCATGGCTGCCGGGGACCCCTCGAGGTGTGGGGCTGGTGCGGCCGCTCTGCTCATGGCAATGGGCTGCGAGCCCCCGCCTGCCCCTCTCTGCCTCTCACGCCCCCTCCCCGGCTGCACCTGTGTCCAGAACAGCGCGGTCCATGGCAGCCGGACAGCTGGTAACCATATTGGTGTGCCGTGGGCTGTCATCTCGCATTTGCACGCCTGTTCGTGCTCCAAGTCCAGGAGAGGCTGGATTGGTTGTTTTCAGGTCAGAGGCTGCATCCAATACAGGAGGAAAATTCCCATTTCCCCACCAAGCCGTTAACCGTGAAGTGCCCTGGCCCCGCTCCTCGCCCAGCACAGGTGGCAGCAGGGCCACACCACCACCCAGCCCCATGTCCCCATGGCTGGGTCATGCCATATGGCACCGGGGTATGTGTCCCCATCCCAGGAACACACCGCCTGCTGGGCACCTCCTGCCCACAAGGGACACGCGGTCCTCACAGCCCTCAGGATCCATCGCACTGCAGACGTCCACCTGGGACTGCTGGTCCCACGGAGCAGAAGACCGTGGCATGCAGTGCAGTACTGCAGCACTGAGGGCCCCCACGGTGCCCCCGGATGCCAGTGCTGGGCTGTGGGGGTTTGGCCGATCCCCTCCGGCCAACGCCGGTGCCGCAGAGTGCAGCTGAGGAGCTGAGCACAGATTCTGTCCCTGCAGAAAGGCAGTGCTGCTGGCGCAGCTCACAGATAACCACAGCTTGTCAAAAAATTTGGGTCTGCTCTCTGAATTTAGAAGTGTAAGTAACAAAGTAACTGAGGAGCAGCAGTACATGCAGGTCCTGTTAGGCGTTTGATTTAATAGCACATGACGTTTTGATTAAAAAATTAGCTCTATGTAATATCAATAGAGCACACATTAAAAGGATTAGGAACACAGTGACTGACAGCTCTCAGAAAGCGGCTGTCAATGGGGAATCGTCATCAAATGGTGATATTCTGCATCTCCCTCCATGATCTGAAGTAAATACGGAATCATCACAGGTAACACTAGGACAGGAGGAGGAGGACCAGGCACCGGCAGAGATGGGACATTTCCCCATTCCAGAGCAACGTAATGGGAGATCTGCAGCTACCGGTGCCACTGTGTGCCTGCAGGCCTGCAGTGTGCAGAGCAGCCGCCTCAGCTGCAGCTGCTGTTGGAGGGCACAGGCTGTCTGCAGAGCAGGGGCACCGTGCAGCAGCACTGCCTGCTGCAGGACACGGCCGGGGCGCTGCGCGCTGTGGTGCCACATGGCCAGTAGTGCCACTCCGCCACACTGCCGCCTGCAGCAGACAGAGGCTTTTGAAAGGCAAATCTTTATTAGTGCAGCAACTGTGCCTAACCCACATTAATTCCCAATTGTGAATGCTTTCAATTAGCGACTGCAGGCACTCAGAGCACTGGATATGTTCATTAGTGACACGGCCTTGCTGCTCAGTGACAAGCGGATGACAAACCTGTCTGAGGGACTCAGAAGGGTTTCAGCTGCATGCAGCTCTGGTGCCAGGAGGGGGAGAGCAGCAGGGATGGCCTGGCGCTGGGCTCAGCAACTCATTGCCACGTACGGTGCCCCAGTGTTGGCAGAGCCCACCAATCCAGGGCTCAGCATATCCATCACCTGGAGAGGCATTTGCAGAGTCTCTGGGCCATCATGGAGTGCTGAGTCCTCTAAGCTCTGAGCAGATGGCCCAGAACTGCCTCCAGAACTGCCTGGGAGCAGCAGGACACAACCTGCCCTTGTCCAGGGTGCAGCCAGGCACAGACCTGCCCACGGGCATCACTGCCCACAGCCCTGGGGCAGCACTGTGCTTCCACAGAGCTCTCCTGGCCCAGTAAGGGAGTATCAGCTAAATAAAACAAGAAGTGAGTGATGCCACTGTGCCCTGCTGGATTGAAATTGTGAGAGCAAAGTGGTTTTCCCGGGGAGATTTATTTCCTCTGCGGGCAGCCAGCCCAGCACAGAGAACAGGCCCCGCTTCCTCCTGAAGTCAGTGTTCTGTTTTTATTTCATTTTTGAGGCAACCAGAACAATGAAGGAAATATAGAGATGTTCGTTCAGCACCACCGTGGCAGTGGAGGTGTGCACCCACAGATGCACACCATGCACAAGGGCAACCCCTGTAGGTGTCACAGCAGAAGCGGAGTCCAAAGCTGCTCTCCTTCACCTCTCCTGCTGTGAGCTTCAATTTCAGATTGCGTTACCACGCAATATCTGGGTGCCAATGCTCCAGCCCTGCTCCCGCGAAGCACGCCATTATATCTCCCGTAATTGTAAAGATGGCAAAGTGCTTGAGTCAGCAGTCCCGCTGAATTTTGCTTTCAACATCTGCAGCCCTATAAATCTTTGTCTCCTTCAGGTGAACCGTGCTCTCCGCTCAGGCTCGGCTTTACGTTCCTCTCCTCTCTGTGCCCACGGCAGCTCCTGGCCCCGCGCAGCCCCAGCGCCGCACACCGGGCACCAGGCCCTGCCGCTGGCACCGCTCACTGCGTGCCAAAACCCCGCTGCTCACCAGACAGACCTTCACAGGGATTTTTTTTTTAATTGTTTTCAAAACAGATTTCATGTGGTCCCAAAATGAGACCGTGATTGTAAATTAAAGTGTAATTAGCCTTTACGCTTTTATATTCATTAACTCTTCTCTGTTAATGATGCAGAGGCTGGAGCACAAACCCAGCATTATGAAACCACATCCAGGAAATAAAATAGTGATTTAGATAATGGCCAGAATGTATTGCTACTTACACGTAATTAAACAAATGCTCAATTTACACTTGGAAACATGAATGAATGTTGATTAACCCCAGCCCAGTGGCTCTGCCGGCGACACGGGGACGTGGCCAGACTGCCGGCAGGGCAGGGAACACGGCACAGCCCTGCCAGCCCCACACGCGCCTGGCCCCGCAGCCGCAGCACAGCCAGCCCACAGGCACGCGGGCAGCTCCAGCTCGGCAGATCGGTGCCACGACCTCGCCCAGCCACAGCCATCGTCCCGCTGCCGCGTGGCCACAACAAGCTCCAGGGCTGCACCATCACACCCAGCTCCTCACAGTCCCGCAGCGAGGGCCAGAGCAGCACCACGGGGGGGCATCGCCTCTGCTGGGCCGGGTTCAGCGAGCTCTGCCGCCGCTCCTGCACGGGCTTTGTCTCCCGTGCGCCTCCTGCCCTCCAAATGCGCCAGTTACTATGGAGACGTCGCCTCGTTAGTGCGGGAGGAGCCTAACAAAGTCCACTTGTGCGGGATAACGCTGTTTGCTGCTGCAGATCCAGACGTGAGCAACGCAGGCAGGGGCACCAAAACCTGGCCGGGGCTCCATCTCTCCATCCTTGTTCCCACAGCCACCACAACCTGCCGAGGCTCCCAGTGAGACAAAAGGAACTGCCCAGCAAGGCAGGATCCGCCACCTAGACACAGCGCCAAGCCTAGGAAAGACCTGAGTGCCCAGAGCACGTGGCTCATCTGGGGGGACAGGACGCACAGGGTCTGGCCATGAGGCGACAGGCTGTGCTGGGACAAGTCGTGCCAGCACAGTGAGGCAGGACCTCTACTCCCAGGGACGGAGGTTCATGGATCGTTGACTCAACAGGCCATAATGGCTCCATCTATCGGGGTCAATACAGGCGCCTTTGACACATGATAGACAATAATTGCTCCTGCTTAGAGACTTTTTAGTTCATGGATCATTGACCTGATGGGCTGTAACAGCTCAAAGGAGGCTGTGACACGCTGTACACCCCTGCACCTGGAAGCCCTCAGGACAGAGCAGCACGAAACCAGGGCCCTGGCACATGAGCAGGAACCGAGGGCATGCTGGGCCCATGGGAGGGCAATTGCCAGGGACAGGGCCCTCGCCTGAGCCTTGGGGAGAGCGCTGCAGCTACTGGCGCAGAAGGGCGCTGACGGAGAGGAGCTGCCAACATCACCAGAGCCCAAATCCTGCAGCCTGGCAGCTGTGGGTCTGTGTGAGCCCTGCCACACTGCCCTGCAGTGCTCACCCAGCCACGTGGGCACCGGCCTCGTGCAGCCCAGCAGCCATAGGCGAGTAGCAGCAGGAGGAGGCCGGGGATCCCCACATGCCAACATCCCCGGGGCTGCGGTCTGGGTGCAGCACACAGGAATGGGCTCCCAGCCGGGGGCTGCAGCTCCTCGCTCCGACAGCAACTTCCAGGTATATGATTTAATGAAAGGCACAATAAGAAGTGAAACAATTAGAATTTCTGCCTCATTATCATGGTAATCTTATCAGTCGGATAATGAGGTATTAATGGAGATTTAATGTGCCTCTCATAACAGAATCCCTTGGAGAAAACACATAAGGAAATTGCTGTAAATCCACTTAATGATGGAAAGGTCCCCAAACACCATATTCCAGAGGATGAAAAATGCCGGATGCAAATGAGAGAGAATCAAGGTCAATAACACTGCAGGGACCGCATTCACTGCGGCCCCGCGCGCAGCGGCCGCACCGGGCGGCAGAGCCGACCCCGCTCCGCTCCCGGGGCTGCGCCGCAGGGGTACCGCGCCGGGCCGGGCGGGGGCAGCGCCGCCGTGTCGCCCGTGGAGCCGTGCCGCACCGCCCCGCGCGGCCGCCAGGGGGCAGCTCCGCCCGAACGCGGCCTCCGCCCGCCGAGGGCCCGGGCGCCGCGCGCTGCGTTCCGTGCGGAGGGCCGGGCAGGCAAGCGCGTGGCGTCGCGCTGTGCCTGCTGCTCCGGGGCCAAGGCACGCGCGGGGTTCTGCGGTTCCGGACCCAACCCTCCGCCCGAGAACGCGTAATAATTCAATTCTGCCATTTTCCCAAAGCTGAAAAAGGGATCGCGCGTGGCAGAGCGCTTTCAGGCGCCGTTTCCGGCCCGCTGCCCGCACTGAGAACGGCGACCGCGGGACGCTCCCACCGACGGGCAGCGCTGCCCCGCAGCGCACAGCCGGCTTCTTCCCGCTCTGGCCGTCAGGCCGAGCTCCCGGCGCAGCTCCGTGGAGCGGTACGGCAGCAGAGCGCGGGGCGCTGCCCGCGGTCCCCACGCAGCCCCCCGGGCACAGCGCACAAACACGGACTCCAGCCAGGCCAACTGCTCTCCTTTTAATCAGTTTTTACAGAATAATACATGAATAATCACGTTAGAGACAAGATGGGTTTCCTGTATACAAGATTGTGCAAGCTCGCTCATTTAGACGTATAAAGGCTTTACCAGTTTCAAATAGGAGAGGCAGTACAAAGCTTTTAAATAGAGGTAAAGCACAATTAAAAGGTACAGAACACACACTACGCACTCAGCAGAGGTTAATTCTCCAGTAGTACAGGCTCAACCAAGGCACCAGCTGTTCCCGGCTCAGAGCTGCCCGCCCCGTCCTGCTGCTCCAGCTCTCTGTCCTGCTGCCAGCCTGAGGCTGCACAGTCGGTGCTGCACGCGGCCACATAAGTTACACTCGATTTCACACACACATGCTTCACTTGCTTGAATCTTTGCTGCTAAGCAGGTCTGCCCTCTCCTGCTGCTCCTTGTCTGCCCCACCAGCCTTCCTCCACACACACTGCAGTTTGAAAGCAGCCGTGAGTTCTCAAACCTCTGCTCCAATTTGGCTTAAAGAGCATCAACATTTTCCAGCAATACAAACCAACACTGTGCTCACCAGAAACCCAACACAGGAAACAGGATCGTGGCTTTTTTTCCTGAAATTTATGGCAGTTACATTCAGCGTTTGGTAGCATAAGGTCTTCAAAACGAAAACCTCTGAACTCAAATAGGCCACACCCACTCCAACTCTCCTTAAAGAGGATCTACAAAAGCCTGAAAGAGAATTCTTAAGAGTAAAAAAAAGTAATTTCTCAGGGATGAAAGGACCAGCCCTTTTCTTCCACTTCTCCTCCCAAAACAATGAAACCACCACCTTAGCACCACCTTAGCAGCACCAGCAGGGACAGTCGTGGCACCGTTTACCTCGGCAGCTCCTCGGGACACACAACAAGCTGCCCTCGAGCCGACCAATGCAAGCTACTGCTACTGACCCCGTGCCTTTTCCCTCAGAGCGTCCCATTCACCCTTCAGTTGTTGAAGGCATTTGAAGAGAGCACCAAGTTCACAGAGTCGGGTGCACGTGGTTGGCCGGCACCTTTTGGCAAGTTGTCACTTTTGGTCCTTTATGCGCTGTCTTTTCACATTCACCATTGCACACCAAAATCTAACATCACTTTCTACACATTTAATTCATCGTTCTAAAATAAAACGTTACAGGACACCAGGGAAAGTATTAATGTCATACTACAGGAAGGTTTTTAATTCTTTGGAAACCCTAATTCTCTAACTACGGCTAGCAATGCGACCTAAGGAACTTTCAAAGCTGTTTAAGAAAAAAAGCAAAGGACAATTTTGCCATGAAGACTCTCAGCTAATCTGGGGCACGTCAAAACAAACACTGCTTTTAAAATAAATTTTTAGAATGACTCCAGTTCTTTTAAGTAAGTATTTTTCTACACAGTGTAATGAAGATGGCAAAGGAAATGGTTCTTACCCCTTCCGTGAAGGAGAGCAAATCTGAAAGCCGTGGCGGTGCTGAGCAGAGCCCATCTGCCAGCAGGCAGAGGGCAGCGATCACCAGTCCTTGTGCCATCCTTTAAACGAGTACAGTGCAGAACAAGACCAATTTAGGGATCAGATATTCTCCTCAACTAAAACCCAAACTGCAGGACTAAAGGAACTTTCATACACTGGTCTTAACATCCGATACCCAAGTCATAATTAAATATTAAGGAGACTTCACTATAAATAAGTTTATATTGCTTTTAGAGATGATCTCGCCATACCTTCCAGGGCATATTTGTGCTTTGCTTCTGGGTGTTATTGGTCAGGGCTGTGCTTGCAATATTAAGTTACGTGTTCAGCACCAATAACCCATCAAGGCTAAATAACTGGAATATTGCAATGCTCCACACTGAGTTACCGCAGGAAGGCAATCAAAGGAATTCCATTTCTATCGAGTGTTGCTCCTCCACAGAATGAATCTCTCAGAGCAGAAAGGCTCTAAATAAAAGTTCCCATTCCTCACTCTCACTTCGGATTAGCTTGGCAAAAGCGCCACACCGAATTACGTATTAGAAGAGTCCTAGTAAAGAAGTTTCTTTAATGATGCCTTGACAAGCAGCACAGCCAAACCAAGCACATGACAGTTTGCATACTCTGTTCTAATTTCAGTTAACCAAATTATTTTCTGGAGTACTAGCTGTGTATGGGTTTTAATCTTCAGGATGCACACATTCACAAAACCAAAACAAGTGTATTTTGCAAAGAACATGAGAAGGATTTTCTTTCCTTTACCACTCAGACACCACATCTTACCGTGCCCTTCTGTCAGAAGTGCACTCCACACTCCAGGAAGAGCAAAGAATAATACTGACATGAAAAAGATAAAGGCTCACTGCCCTTTTTCAGTGTAATTGTAGCTAAAAAAGAACAGCAATTGCTTGTATACACGTGACAACCACTGGCCATCACTCAGACTGTTCATGAAAAATCCGCGTGGTATTGTGCATAAAAACTTCTTTGAATTCATCGTCGTCAGTTTAAGGGAAAGGTGAGGTGGGAAATCTATAAAACACCCTGAACTGATGTCATGATATGTTTCATAAAGAACAGTGTTACATTTTAAAATATTTTATATGAACAGTAAAACTTGCACTGCTGCATAGCAGACAACATGAAGAACATTTAGTAAAAACATTCACTGAAACCCCTGGTATATGCATTTAATGTCACTAATCAAAATATATATTACAGCCCGAGGTTCTGTTAAGGATCTCTGTTTGGGGTTTGTACAGTATACACAATATTTCAGAAAAAAATATTACAGTAAGGTATTTTATTACTCCTCTTTTATATTAGGCTTATCTACTGTAACTTACAGACCCTCTCTCCTTTACATATTCAAACCCTTATAGTGCCCTAATGCCCCAGCCAAAAAGTGTTCAGCTATCTAACAAGCCCTGTCTATTATAAATTCCAGTTTCAGAAATTTCAGTACTCTTAATTACATTTTAATAAATAGTTCCATTTGCCCTTTTTTACTCTTTGCCTTTTTGAGGAAGTCCTTTCACTTACCAAAGCACAGTATGTAACAACCTGTTAGAGGTCAGAGAGGCTTTTGCTCGTTCACTCAAAGGACAGTGAGTCCACAGATAGCTGCGATGCATTAAATACAGTTATATACTATTTACATTGTCCTCTCTGATTTTCAATTTAGGTGAAATACAATTGGTAACTAATGTCACCTACTACAAACTTTCAGTGTGGCTGGTGCTTTATTAATAAAAGGTGTATTGAGCTAGAAAGTACACTGAGTGGTTGCCCTGATTATTCTTGTTTCAGTGTTCCGTTAGAAATGAAGTGAATTATTCACGTGAGTAAGAATTCAGGAAGAGGGGTGGTGGAAAAACCACAAAGACTTTTCTGTATGTTTTGAGATTCCAAAATACCTGAAAACTGTGGTCCCTTTTTCAGTGCCAGTATCTGCAGGGGAGAAAAATGCAACCGAAAGAGAAGAGGAAAATCTGTTAAATTAATTTGATTAGTAAAGGTGTGTTTTAAAATGCCTCAATTCTGTACAATATTATACAATGGAAGTCTCTTCTTAGCTGTCACAGCTGTTGTACATTCTTACAGACTCTTCTGCTAACAGTCTGCCCATGTATGTGCTGAGTTACTTGCGATCATCAATAGTTTTAATGAATTCAACTGCTGCTGTGAACTGCATCCACCAGTAGGACTCTTCTCCAGATAAGCAGTTGGCATAGAAACTACTTATGTACTGAACAGTGGACAGCAAGCAAGGTGGATTTGCCTGAGGGTTAAAGAAGAAAAAGACACTTACAGTTTGTTGCCAAACCTAAACTCAGAATTACAAGGTACAGAATAAAAGTACAGTTCTATTTCTGCAGTGATCCTCACTACCACCCAGCACATGACCATGTAACACAGCGCAGGGCAGTGACTGTTTATCCTGAGCACCCTCGCTTCCCCCCTCGGGAGGAATGGAAGGAGCATTTCTCTAATGCAGAAAAACGACAGGCAGGCCATGAAAAGAAGGAGATCACAGGCAGAACCTATCAAGTCATCACAGACTTCAGCACGTTAACCTGTTATTTTAGCATTTTATACATCACATGCCATTCTCCAAACTTTCAAAAAAAAAAAAAAAAAGCAAGTCAGTATTAATGTGGATGTTGGTCATCAAAGAGAACAACATTAAGCATGAACAAGTGATAGGTGCGTCTCAAAAAAGAAAGAAAGAAAGAAACAACCACCCCAAAGATCAACAATGAAAACCACCACCACCCCTCCAAACAATGCTCAGCCCTCAATTTCCCTGGTTCCAACTGCAAAGTTTGCTTGGATTCTAAAATCTTAGTTGTGACCACATTTCTATTTAAGCCTGCTGGATTAGCTCTCCTTTTATAGTCTAGCATGCTCCTACCTACCCAAATGCATTATCATTTTTCCTGAAATTTGCCTGCTTGGTAAAAAAATTAGTTGTGGTTTGTGATCTTTGCAGAAGAACTCACCTTTATAAGAACAAAGACCAGAACAGGAACAAAATCATCTGCCCCAGGCACTGAATCTTCATTTGCCAGGCTAAGCAGGTTCATAATGGTTGAGCACATTCGCAGGATGCACTGCACTTTGTCTCGGGGGGTTTTGTAAGCACTTATGGTACGGATTTCAGACTGTGCCGATGGCCACGGTGCCTCCCGGAGATACACCTAGGAGAGAGAAACCCAACAGCAGGCCTCAGTTATCTGTGCTGCTACTGAGCACCAGAGGATCCAAGGTACCAGAGGCAGGAGCCAGGCTCCGGACAAATGAGAAACTCCGGGTCAATATGGTTCCACTGCAGGCAGAACAAAGGTGGCTTCCTGCTGTATTATAATGGAAAATCACAAGGAAATAACACTACGTGCAATTAACATAGTTAGACTGTACTTTCTCCTGACTTCTACAATACCCTGTTTTGAAACAATGTAGAGCTGTATGCCTGTCTTCCATATATAAGCAGCTTTATGAATGTTTGCCATTTTCAGTCACACAGCTCAAACACTGAACTAGAATGACTGCAAGTATTCAGCCACTCACACATTTCTTAAGTCTACCAATCTAATTTAATTACCTTCTTAGCGCTGAGAAAAGTGAAAACACCAGGCAAATGGATAGATGTGTCAAGGTTCCATTAATGATGCCTAGTTCTGAACACCAATTTGATAACTACAAACCGCAGTCACAGCATATAAGTCATGTTAGAAATATAAAGGGTTGAAATCTTTATTCCAAAGGAAATTATCTGAAAGTTTGCATCTTATTGCAGTATAGTATTACTGCTTCAATCTTATCATCAGGACAGAAGTGGTAAAATTCAAAGAAGAAAAAAAAAGGATTTTAAAATATCAGCAGATGATCCCAAAGTATTGGTGCAGTGTGTTTTCCCTGCAGGGTATTTCAGCTGTATGGCTACAAAAGTAACGTTTCAAAATGTAAAGCAAAACAATCCTCTCCCTATCACAAACACCATCACTCCAACGTACAGAGTGAAGGAAAGAAGTTCTTACCTCAGGAATCTGAAGCGCTTTGTGGTTTGCAGTCACCACTTTAGATAACCTCTGTATGTGCTCATGAAGGACCCTAAAAACAAACATAAAATCAAGAATAAGAAGCAAGCAGCAGCCAGCAGTCCCCAGGAGTTTCCCACTAGTTTGGTGCACTACAGGAGAGATCTTCAGGGATGCGTATCACCACGATCTCAGCCAATGCACAGCGGGTCAATAAACCACACACAGGATTTCCAAACAATCAACTATGAAGTCAGTAAACCATTCAAAAAAGATGCTCAATAAAATACAAAAGAAACCCTAGATGAAAAGTACTGTCCTGAAACAGAAAAGGAAAAAGGAGTCCTGAAACAGATTTTATTCGTTCTCTTAGCATGTGCACAGAACTGAAGGTCTGCACCTTAAGTCATTACATTTTTAACTTTATTCTGCTTTTGTGGACTATTGCAAACACAAACCTTCACACATGATGCTAAAGTGCTTCTCGGTTCTTGTACAAGACATTCTGAAATGAAACATAAGTTTGTAGGGCATGGTTGCCTTAAAAGAATCAAGTCTGTCACATTAAGACCAAAAAGCAGCCATCTGCACCAATAGTGAAAGAGAAACCAGGTATTTCAAACCACCATGACTTACTGGTCACGTAAAATATCTCCATCCTGATTAGGGTAGAACGCAAGTTTGAAAATACGATTCATCACGCTGCGCTCTATAGCTAACTGTGCATCCTGAAGCTGTTCTTCGCTGGCATTCTGCCATATGGCATCCTGAGCCATTGCTCCATATAAGAACTGAAGAAAATCTTCAACTTGGGCTGTTTTGTCATCTGCTGCCGTAAGTTTCTGGAAATCTGATAAAAATGTAAAAAGAAAACATATTCAGTTAAGGTTAAAAAAAAAAATCTTTCCAGGAAAGCTTATTGGAAATAAGAGCTGAGAATCCACGCTGTACTTCTCGCCTGGCACCACCGGGGCTCTGTGCTGCCCACAGCCTGGTCAGGGAAATTCAAGCGAGAGCATTTGAATACAGGAATTAAAGGAGAAGAATGTAGAACACGGTCAGTTAAGCATACCCTCACAATACCCTACTTGATACTATGTTAATCACTTCCTCTACAGTACCAGTTCTTGCCACCCACAGAGATAACACCCAGAATAATCACTACAACAGTTGCTGGTAGGAATGAGTGCATGCAAGGCTGTCAGATGCCAGAGAAAAAAAAAAAAAAAAGAATCAAGAAAACTCATTTTTTAGCCCTACCTTTATTAAATAAGTATAGTTGCAACGTTAATGTTTATCTACAAAGTACAGAACAAGTGGCACAGCCAAGTTAATGCAGCATGACCAAATCACTGGCAACTCATCAGCATCGTATTTATAGCATTCTGTACCAGAAGACAACTGCCACTCAACAACATCTGCCAGCAGCCTAAATGCCACAGTTGCCAATTTCTCTTTTAGATCATCCAGAAATAGATGCCTCCCTTTAGTCCAATGAAAGGGCTTAACTCCTCTTCCTTGGTCACTGAATCTTACTAGTAGAACTTTAATGTCAGTAGATACAAATTCTTGCTAAAGACCAGCCTATATAGACACATTTAATACTGTATGCTGTATTAACACTGTATGCTCCAAGAGCAAGAACTGACTCCAAATTTCTTATACCTTTATTTCATCTTTACTTTGTGCATATGTAACACAGAAATTATTTCAAGAAACCTTGTTTTGAGAGTTGTCTTTCTGTGCCAATATTCTTTATGCTGTGACGTTTCTGTATCTTTGGCACCCACGTTAGTACATAAGTAAGGAGTGCAGAAACAAAAATAATCCACGGTCTGCATTAATCTTACCTTGAATAAACTCCCTGATTTTCTTTTCTTTGCTCTCTAGCAGTAACCTCACACACACTGTAGTGAAGTATCTGTTGGCCACCTCTTTGTCTCGCAGAACTCTTTGCAATAGCCTTTCCAAGTGTGCCTGTGTTGTCTGCAGGCCCTGGCGACATCGAGTTAAATAAGCAATATATGGAGCTCTTTTCCTGAAAGAAATGTTCTACGTTAGATTCACAGAAAAGAAAGAAAATAATAGCTTTATAAACTGCAAAGCTGTAACGCAAGAAGAGTCCTCAACCTGTTGCTTTTAAAACAAAGATAACACCTGAATTAGGAAGTTCAGTCTTACACAGACTTCACTGCCCTTGCAGCACTGCAGAATGCACAACTAAAGCAAATTCTGAACTGCATCTCTTTGGGTGTGGAGCTGGATATCAGCCACAAGCTGATTTAATTCAATTTATTACTATTTAGTACAAGTCATTCCCAGAAAGAGGACACAACCTCATTGTTTTGTGGAAAAGTAGAACTGTAATAAACTTATTTGGTAAGGTACAGTTTAAATAAAGGATCTTTCTAATCTGCTAGTGAACAAATGTATGCATTTGGAAACCCATTAATAAGATACAGAATAAACTACCTGTAGTCCTCTGCAATAGAGGCTAGCAGCTTCCGACAGGTCCTGTTATCAAAGCGGCTCACACATCGCATTGTTTCCTGCAGCTGGGCCATCAAGTTCTTGTCTTGAAGGTTAATAGCTTCAGCTAGCTGAACTTTCAAGAAGCACACAATTTCATTGTCTAACACAGAATAAGGGAAAATTATTAAGGAAACGAAACATAGGCACAATCAAAACAGAAAAATGTTCTTCAACATAGGAAACACACACGCAACAGCTTAAACAAAAACTTCTGCATAGAAGCATTTATTAAGTCTCTGAATCTTCCAGATATCAAGGAATACGTTTTTCTATCATTACCTTATCTAGTATTGAGAACTACTCTGAAATGTAAAGAGGAATATAAGGAGATAGATTCACCTGTCTGCAAATAAACCTCTAGTGGAGGAATGCAAACAAGTCATACAAATTAAGTCAAACAGAAGACTCAGCAAGTCTTCAAGCCAATATCTTGCTACTGTAGGTACTTCCCAACAGCACGTTATTGTGGGAACCAGATTTAGTAGGCAACAGAAAAGAGAAGATGCATACAATACAAAACTTCTGCATGTATAAAGAAAACTTACCTTCAGGATCTGTGTGATCTGGTAAACCATTCCTCGTTGAATGTGTCAACATTGGAAAAGCAACAGAATCTGCTGAACAGAGAGCCAACCTCAATTTCTTCTTTGCATCCCTTAAAGAAAAAAAAAACATTTCCTTAACAAGGCTGCTGTGAAGACTGCTGCTTCATAAAGCAATCCACATTTTTTTTCTTTTTAAAATACTGACCAAACATTATGTAACATAACTTGAGCATACCAGTGTTGTCAAGATGGAAGAGGATCCCTTCTTTAGATATACCATCTAGACCAGTTTCACAGGAATTTTCCTAAACATTGTTCTCCTATCCCCCTCCCACCTCACTGGAGAAACAACAGTTTGAGATGCTTAAAACCGAAAACATGTAGAAGTTTACAATTAAGGAGGACATCATTATTCACATTAATATTTTTTGTGGGGAACTGATCACATGGCTTCAGCTTTCAAATCTTCTTTGTGGGTAAGACTAAATTTGAAAGTGTATTTACCTATAGGAGAAAGCAGAACTTTGTGGCTGAGCTACTTGACTTGCAGAGTCTGGGAGATCATCTGCAGACATGTTTTGCAAAGCCTCATCACGTGGAGAGTCGTGGACACTCTCACCATCCCCTGTAGTCTCTATGAAAAGGAAAAGTGACACTTGTGGAGTCAGAAGAACCTAGATTAATATCTTCTGTTTCGTTCTTGTTAGTGTAAGAGGAAATATAGAGACAGTAAGTAAGACAATCTGTCTAAGTTGAAAGGTCATATTAAAACACGCCATCTGCAAGTCCCTAAGAAGAAACTGCATCAGTTTAAGGCAAACTGTGAGCAAATACACTTCTTCAGTTTCCATTTTAAAAAAAGCAAACTGGTAAGAGATGTAACAAATCACCACCTCAGTGGCAACACAGATGACCCCTTTCAGGAACATGGATTTCATTCCCAGTCTCAGAGGAACTACACCACAGGTTGTATGAGAAAACATTTCTGTTTTAGAGCTCACACTATTACACTGTTAGCACTATGTTTGTCTAGAACACTGAAGTGTTTTTTTTTTATCTTTAAGAGGGAGAAACTATGTTGGTAAGGACTACAGACATCAGGTTCTCACCTCCACTGTCATAGTTTACTAAAGCTCCTTCACTAGGACTGGTTCGCTTAATTGCATTCCTGTATTTGTCCAGAATATCTTCTGCAGCTTGAGCCTGAGCGCTGAGCCTTGGGCTCGGATCATCTGGAAAGTCATTATAAACAAAAGGAGTAAACCTCGGGTTATGCCAACGGAAAGCAAGATGCAAAAAAATTTACACCCATGCATTCAGATTCTAGCCATTACAAACAGCTACTTGCATTCCGCATAACTACAGTTCAAATATAAAGTCCAAAGCAAAAGCAGGAGGAAAAAAAAAGCACTATAAAAGTGAGCAAATAAAATCAGATTGTTAGCATATTTATATCATATACACCAGTGATTCTTGTATACTTGAAAGCCTCCAGAAATGACTATGGAAACAAAACTAAACACCCAGGTCCAAATCAAATTTAATTTAGCACTTAAGGAATTACCATAGGAATGTGTCTGCTGTCCTTACAGCTCAGCTGTGATAAGGACATAAGCTTTTTAATGAACATTCTAAAAAATAAATAAGTGGAGACCTGAGTCAAGATTCCAGTACAACTGATATTGACTGAAGTATGACAATTTAAAAGCAGTCTTCAAGGCAACAATCATCATTCATTTTCTTATTCAGAAAACTAGTGGTGAATATTAAATACAACAGCCCATACCTGTCTGTAAATACACACCTAATGGGCACTCTGGAAATCTACAGGGCATGTTACAAGAGAAAATTACTACGATAACATTATTCACATACCTTGTAGTGTTGAGTATCTGTCAGGTACCATATCATCTTTGTCTTTTTCCTGCTTTTCTTTCTTTCTAAATGGAATTGGAGCTGAAAAATACATGGTAACTGTATGTTACCCGATGTCAGTCTGATAAGCTGCTCAAAGTGAAACGGTAAACATTTTCCAGTGAAGATACAAAAAGGCAGCATGCCCTAAGGTACCCAAACAAGACAGACAAGATCCTACC
This sequence comes from Lagopus leucura, assembly GCF_019238085.1. Lineage (NCBI taxonomy): Eukaryota > Metazoa > Chordata > Aves > Galliformes > Phasianidae > Lagopus > Lagopus leucura. Next base: position 842,666 of record NW_024962275.1, read on the forward strand.
TTTGGGCATGGCAGACACAAAGCGTTTTCTCCACCACGGTTTGTTTCTGTCAGACTTCTCATCATCGCTGTCTTTTCGCTCATCCATCTGTGGAAGAATGGAATTTATATTTCAATATCACATATCACATGTAAGGACAGAATTTCCTCTTGACATCTACAGGTTCTACTCTATCAACTGAAAAAAAAAACCAACAACAAAAAAAACAAAAACAGAACTACAGCAGAGCACGGAAAGCCAGAGCAGACCAAGTTAGAAACACCCCTCCTGAAAAGGTAAGATTAAGTATGAAAAGCCAAAACTGTGAAGAAATTTAGATATTTTTTAAAATTGTTTCTTAGGATCTACAGCATTTTAAATTTTAACAATACGACCAAACTATTTCTCAAATCCCATTAAGTCACATGGAGCTTTTCCAGTACATTTAAGAGGAACCAGGCATATTTAAGTCACTCTGAACACCTGTAGATTTCACTTGTAAAGGACTATTTTAAAAAAAGTGTATCATAATTCCTTGGTTAAACACATTTAACACCATTTTTCTCTGGCATGAGAAAAATAATTATATTTGGCACACCAGGGAAAAAAAAACCAGCAAGTGATAGATAGGAGCCTCACCTCTCCTCTAGAGGAGTCCTTACTGGGAGATGACGACGATGACTGGGATGTAGCCATCAGAACAGCTGCCCCCGGGGCTGGAAGCTCCCTCTCCTCATTACCAGGACGTCTGTTCCACCCAGGATCACTCATAGGTCTCCGAACTGATGACACTATATCCGAACTCCTGCTGCGGACCAGCCTTTCCGGATAAGAGTGCCTCTGCTTGAACGCTTCTAAATCAGTTGGAATTAAAGCATGAGACCCAAAGTTTGGTAATCGAGCCTCATTACCTCCCACAGCTCCTTCCAAAATTGGTGGGTCTGGTGGTGGGTGAGACGGTCTTGCATAATGTACTTTAGGCCGTACAACAGCTGACACACCTGAGGTAATAAACATAAAGGAAGCCACAACATTTTTAACATTCACTGAAATAAGTTGATACTAGCACAGAAGTACTGACTGCCAATTTTTGGCCTTTTCTTTCCAGCTTACCCTCATTCGATGACAAAGGGTCAAACAGTGCAAGCAAAGAATCTGTCTGAGAAGGAGGAGATGTCAACTGACTGGCTCCTGAAATACAGGCAAACAAAAGTTAGCACTGTGCAAAGAACTGCCTACACATAAGGAACACTGGAAAAACAGACCAATCCCAATGAGCAAGAGGGATTACAGTCAGTGTAAATAAACAGAATTAGCAAAAGGTGATCTTAAATTGAAAGATCAGTCTCTAGTTGTACACAATACTGGCCTCTCTGTCAAAGAAACGGTGCTAACAAATCAGGAAAACGTTAAGCTTCATGGTCAGCAAAGCTTTGAAACAGGAAAAATTGAGGGATTTTTCTTTTATTTTCAGAGCTTCTACTGCACTCCTATAAGAACTCAAATTTAAGGATTTTAAACTTGTAATTTTAACTAATGTTGTGAGAACCCACTTACAGGTATCTTACTTACCATGGGCTGTTTCATCCATATCAGGACTTGTCACAGAATCTTTTCCCCCAAAGTCAGAGCTACATTCAGACCTGAGATCCTCAATCTTGTTAGGAATATCTTCAGATGTTGCACTAATACCTTCCACGTAACAACAACAAAAAAAAAGAAAACAAAAAAAGAACACCTTTAATGCTCTTTCAGACAAAAGGAGGCAAAATCCTGAAGCTCCTAAAATGTTTGGTAAGCACAGTAATAATCAAGTCCTAACTTACAGTAGTACTTAGAGACATTCTAAATTTCTGTGTTCCCAGCATAAGCCTTAATTATTTCTGCTTTATGTCTTCAATAGTTTTAACATAGCTTTGAATACACTGAAAATTGGCATTAGAAAGATGCTTCATTCTGATCAACTCTGTGGAAAACTGGGAGCTGAAGTATGTGTATGTATATATATATATATAGATAAACGTACTTAAAGTCATTGTAATAAACAAAGGCCAAATCAACACTCTGCTGCTAACCATTGCTACTGTAACACAGATTATTTGATACACTTTTTTTTTAATTATTTCTTTCGTAAGAACTACTGCTTTGATAATTCATGAATGAGTACATGGAGTTATCACTCATTTTTCTCATTCAATTAAAGCAATGGCAGCAAAGTAGATGCTGGTTGTGTTCTAATACAGAGATGTGTGTTCAGAGACAATTAAACCCACCTGATACAACACTGAGGCCTGGTGTACTGGGTCGAGAACTGACCTCCCTTACATCTGTGTCATCTGATGTGCTACCCAGCCCAGAACAGCTTTCCAGTTCTTGCAGCCTTTCCTCCTGTTTTAGATCTGGGGCTTCTACAAATGGAGACAACAGAGAGAAGAGAGAAAAAAGTATCACTACTCAATGCCGGGCTCCCTTGAAATTCACCCACAGAAGGAAGAGTGGGGGGCTTGATTTAGCATACTAGGTTTTAAGCTAACTGAACCAATTCAGCAAGATAGCAATGCCCCAGCAGCATAAGCACTTGGCAAGTTTTTACTTAAGCATTGTATTACCCAGACAGCGGTATACAACATAACTAAAATGAATTGTGATCAAAGAAAGCACTACTTAGCATCACTGGAAAAGGAAGCAAATAGAATTTTGCTTTGCAAACCCTTTTCTCTCTTTTTTTAGAACTTAAGAACTTCGTAAGTAAGAGTCTCTCTGCCTAGGAATACTTCATCCTTCTAATACTAAAAGTATTCACAAACATTAAGGCAATGCTGTTGAATGTTCCCACTAAAGAAATAAGCACAAATTACACAATTCTGACCTGAATCGCTTGGTAATACTTCCACACTCCAAGCCTCACTTGTGGTTTCTGAGATGGTTGAACCTGTGCAAGGATCAAGCAACGCGGATCCTGAACCTGGTAAACACAGCAAGCTGCCTAGCATGTTCTCTGCAGCTGCACCTGCAAGAGTAAAGCAGAAATGCACAGTGGCATATATGCTTCCTGAAGACAGATCTAATGCAAGAGAAAAATAAGACAGTTCAAGCGTCCTTAAGGTACTACAGAAAGAATATTGTAAATACAGAAATGAGTGACCAGATGCTATACAGGTCATGTGCAAAGTCTTCCTATAGAAAAGTCTTTCTTTAATGAATGCAAACGCTTATTCAGAAAAGAGATGAGAAGAGCTTTGCAACTTGACCATTTTACGACAAGCATGGAACATTTTAACATATCAGGTGCAGAACTGAGTTACAGAACTGAGTTACCTGCAATTTCTTGTAAACGATCTTCGTCAATATTTGGATCGAAGTCACTACCCAAGACATCTGTACTCCAAGTTTCACTCACAGTTTCTGATATATCTCTGTCATCAGTCAACCCCATCATATCACGGATTTCAAATTTACGGAGCTTGTCATCAAGATTATCCTGAGTTGTGGCTATATGAAAATAAGAAGAACTGAGTTTTTTGAAAGGCCCCTCCAACTACTTCTAATTGGAAGTTTATAGGAGAACATTAAAGGAAAAAAAAAAGCTAACACCAACTGATTCCACCAGATAAGACAGCATTTAAAAGTAACACTCGTGAAGTACTCTTATACAAGAGAATGGTGCCTAAAAGCACTGAAGTGTATTTGAAGCTAAGAAAAATCTTGGACTACATTTGGTGGCATAAACTAACAAACAAATAGATAAAACTAACACGCTATCAGGAAACTTCAGGCAGTTCCTATAAAAAGAACTTCTTACAGAACTGCTGAGGCTGGAAGGGGTAACTGAAGTCCAAACCCCTCTACTCAAAACACGGTTAATTGCAGGTTGGCTCGAGGCCGTATCAGTCACATTTTGAAAATCACATTTTGAAAATGGAGCTGGAGACTCCAAAACCCCTCTGAGCATCCCACCCCAGAGTCTGACAAATACATGCTAAAAATAAGCTAGCCAGATGCTCTAAGACTACTCCAAACCAGACCCCCTATTCCCTTGAAGGGAAAGTTAAGTACCAAGCAAAACTTTAAATGCATTTTCCTATGAAGGACTTAAGTCTCAAAATCCCATACATTCTTCTTTTCCTATGAACTACAAGAAATGTTCCTAGAGGAAAACAAAACAGCAACAACAAAAAAATCCAAATAAAAATAAATACAAAACTGATTGTACAAGGTGAGCATTTACTTATTTTCATCCCCAACTAGTCAATTTCTCAATCTTTTTCCACAGAACTTTCCCACCCACAGCACCACAGGAACTTGCACCTGCCTTGTTCGTGCTCCAGCAGCTGCAGAGCTTCAACACCATTACTCCCAGAGGGACCTGCACCAAGCTCTGATACAGACTCCCCTTCCAAATCCAAAGAGGACACTGAGTTGGAGCGATTTGAAGGACCTGTGAAAAAAATATTTTATTGTAAATCTGATTTGAATACCAGTTCCTAAATATACAGGATTAACAATAGAGGAGACAATGAAGATTAATACAAACAATGAAGAGAAATTAAGTAGTAATCCCAATATAAAATATCAAACTGATAAACTGTTTCTCTGCTCTTAATGTCTACCTTTTAGATACTTAACCTGCACTGTGATTTGTACTTTACATGCATAGAGGACCATATGATTACAAGAACCTAAAAATACGTTACCAGAGAAGGCTAGAATCTCTACCATTGCCACTTTGACTAAAAGTCAGTAAAGACATCAATATAACACGTTTAATTGTTCATTAGCTTGTTTGCTTATTTTGAGAAGAGTAAAAACTATGTGACAGAAGTTATACAAAATAATGCCCACTGCAGAATTTGTACATACTTCTTCAAAACCACAGATAAACCCTGCTTTGTTCTGTCTGAGACTCATACAGAAGAACAGCTCTGAGTCCAGAAACCATTCTGGACTCAGAGATATGTAATAGTTAATTAAAAGATCGTGAAAAAGCCTTCAAAATCCCTCTGCTTTCATCTCTTAAATACGCTTCTTTTTGCCATAATCCTCAGACTAAGTTACGTCTTTGCTGGTCAAAATTCGGTTCCTAACCTTTTTCTCCAAAGGACTAACAGAAAAGAAAAGCTCCTAGAGTAACACAGCATGATCTTTGAACAGCAGAGATGACATGCTATGTTTAACAGAAATTCCTTTCATAGTTAAAAAAAAAAAAAAAGGGACAAAACTTCTTCAAGACTTAAGTAACCCTTCACCTTCAGATATTCCTTCCAGATTATCACTGCAGAGTGAAAAGCGCAAGGTTTTATCAGGTTTACCATGGAGTTTGTTTTCATCAACAGGGACATCTCCTTGTCCACCATCTGCAAGCTGCATATTTAGGACCTGGGGAGTAGGGGAATGAAACAATACTTCCTTAAAATAATCTCTTTCTTTCCTGATAATTACACAGTAAACAAAACATTGCATACATTTTTGCACACCTTCTTTTTTTTCCTAGATGCTAATGGTACAATCAATTTTCTAACATTCCACTTGAAAAAAATAAAGTTACCTCCCAAGAGCCTGGAAAAAACACAAGGTAACCAATATGTGAACACAAGGCAAATCCTGCTAACAGCAGAATCAGTAGCTCCCTCCTCACCCTGGCTGTCCAGCCTAACATGTAAACTCATGGTTACACAAGGCTGCAAGAGGAAATAATCCAACCTATCAGGTGTGACGCAAGTTTGAGTTGCCAAAAACTTTGGGATCAGCATTCCAGTGCTGTCATTCACCTATGCCACTCGAGGCAAAGGACATGGGGAGGTAATGGAATTAATTTATGCAGGCCTGGTTTGCTCTTGAGCATGTTAGACAACAAAGCCTCTTGATAAATCTGCCAGCTGCATTTTTCCTGTGTTAATATACTGACTTTCAGACCTTGCAGATGTATGAAGTTGTCGGAAAACAACTTCTAAACACAGGGAGGATTAACAGCTAAAATACCCAAGCTCAGTAAGGCAAACAAACAAAACAAAGTGAGTACTTTAATTCCTGTCCTGGATTTGTTGCCCAAACTCAAGTGCCACAGGTTCATTGTCCTGCTACTACAGAACACAGAGGCCACATTTTTCAAAATATCTGAGCTTTGATGGCATTGCATACCTCATTTTCTGACATCATTCCTGGAGTAATCTGTGGTCCAGCTCCCAAAGAAATCACCAGCACTTCTTCCGGCTGAACTTCTGGGATGGTTTCCTGGGAGGACCCTTCATGATCCCCATGCTGATCCATGAGAATATTTGACCTACTTCTGCTACGAGTTGCTAAGAAAGTATTTTGAAATATCAACATTAGAAAGCTTTTCCTTGTTTAAGAAGGAAAAAAAAAAGAGACAATACAATGAAAATACAGAACTGCAATGTTTTCAATTGGTAACATGCATACTAACAAACTTATAAAATGCAGAGCCTCACTAGAATTTGAGAAGGAGCTAGCCTTCAGAAATCGAGTACTGATGTGTGGAAAAGCAATCTTTTACAGAACGCCTTAGAGATACAAGGTACAATACATCCTGCTTGCCCACAAAAATTTCTACACCAAAGATCAGCACCGATTTCAGTAACTTCCAATGGCCCAACCTTCTGACATGAAAATACAAAATAAAACCAAGTAGTAGCAGCAGATTTACCCCAGCAGCCACAGAAGAGCTGTTTAGCAGCTGCAATTGGAGGTGGGAATAAGTCATCTGCACTGGGTTTGTTAACAAGACTATTTCATCCATGTAACTGAAAGGGATCTCAGAAGTTACCTCAAGTATAACTAGCAGTCATACATGCCCACAACCTAGAAAAACCACGTATCCTCACAACAGTCTGACTCTGGTCTAAACAAATGGGGGAAAAATTGAAAAGTTCCCAAAACCAAACAAATAGATCTCTTGAAAAACAGATTCTGCATTTGTCAGATTGTGTGTTCCAATCACAAAATGACTCTTAGAAAGTTAGTGGAGAACATTAAGAAGTCTGTGACCAACAGAAAAGGACAAGATTCCTGTGGCTTAAAACTGTAATTTGTTGAGCAATTTTTCTCCTAAGAAGCAGAGAAAAGTGACTCAAGCAGTTGTCCGAAACACAGATGCAAAGATTCAACACCAGGTGTTGGACTGTTTCATGGCTCTTTATCAGCCTTTTCATGTAGCCTCATTTCCCCTGTTTGGCACTGAGAAAGGAAAAATGCCCACGTGGAATCAAGGCTGCTAAGTATGGTAGCATGACACCAGCCATTGCTTGATTCCATCTAGGAAAAACAAGACGAGTGTGCAGAACTAACAGGCCAAACTTTGGTTTTAAATTATTACACAAACACACCTAAGGTTTGCTGTTTTTTTAAAACTACATGTACATACAAAACGAGCTTCATACAGAAATCAGTGAAAAATCTGAAAAAGTAACCAAGTGCCAAAGTGAACCAAAGGCATGCTGAGCTATCACGATCGTGTTACAAATAAAAGCTTCACAGAAAAGAACGGAAGGAAGGCATTACCCACCAAAAGGGGTTACTAGAGTTATATGAGCTGAAAGATTGGTAGCAGAGGTATCCCAGGCAGTAATGGCTGCCAATTGCTGTCCTGGATTTCGAAAGCATTAAAATGAAACAAAACAGATCAAAATTTTGAGCAACGACACTATTTTATGCTATAAAATAAATGCTATTGTGCCAATACTTCATAGATTTAAGAGTAGAGCCATCCAGATGCAGAGTAAAAATGACATGGGATAGGTCTGTTTGGGGGTTTGAGTTCCTGTGCCTCTTAGCTGGCTCTGGATAGTTGGATCCCACTACAAACTAACACCAACTCTCTCAAATGAACAAAAACATCCCATGAGGTCATACCCACATTAATATACACCAGAGAAGAGCATCACACTTCCTATTCTAACAGAAAACATTACCAAAATGGAAAAAGTTCAAGATTCAGAAATGCTATTGAAAGAGGGGGGAAAAAAACCAACAACCTAAAACTGCATTACAGTGTACTACCACATACCAGGCAGATAATGGAGAAGAAAAGAGGCAGTTTCTTCTTAACGCACTCCCTGAAAGTTCGACTCCTTCTTCTTCCTTCTTACATCAGCTCTCTTCTAAGACTCAATCATTTTAATTTTATTCTGTCCCACTAATGAAGTGTCAGAGCTTCCATCTTACCACTTTCCTCAGCAAACTTCCCATCTTCAAGTTTTCCCATTATTACCCTTTGCACTATCCTGAACAACAGCGACGTCAGCGTTTTTCTCCAGCTCAATCCAGAGTGGAGACGCTCCCTGTGCTTGCATCACAAAGTACTACAGATGCCTGTCTGTGCAAAACAAAATACTTCACCACCTGCACATGAAAAGTAGAACTGAAGGTGCAGCTAAAGAGTACGCCTAAAAGAGCACTGAAAAAATGTTAAAGAAAAATGCATTGTGGTATCAAAAAGCGTGCAAGACGACTGTTTGCTGTCCTTACCTATCGGTAATCGATTTTTTTTGTTAGCTGGAGTAGTTGCAGGAGAGAGCTGTGGGGTATTGTACGGCGTCATTTCTAGGCTGCTGCTTTTCCCTGGTTTGTTCTGGGGTAAGTTTGCTAGCAAGTTTTCCAAAGCCATCCGATCTTCCTTAAGTTGATCACTCAACATTACATTTCGCATGAAACCGACCTGCAAATTTAGAAATTGTGTTGTTAAGAATTGCAGAGCCCTGCTTATCAACTACCTGTAAACATATGGGGCAAGTTTATTTTACTTCTATTTAAAAGCTTAAGAGATTACCAGAGTAGTTAGCTGGCTGTACGTCATGTAAACCACTGTTCTACTCAGCCCCTCCAGAAGGTTGACAGAAGACATGGGAGGAGTTTCAACTGCACGCCCATCAATAACGACATCCAGGAAAGCTGCAACACAGCTCTACAAGGGAAGAAGTTTGGAAACAAAGACCATTGACCAGAGATTAAAAAGAACTTCAGTTCACTAACACAAGAGCTAAATATTTTACATAGTAATATAAGCTTTGCTTCCTATTTTTAAGATTTCAGGATAAAATACCATGTGTCATTAAAACCACTGAAAGTAAGGTAAGGAAAGCCTGCAGGGACTTTTAGTACTTCCTTCTGATCTTTCCCGCATTCAAAAATGGTAGCTCGTGTGTTTCATTGCAGTGTTCAGATTTTCAATAGGAATTACACTGCTTAAGGCAAACAATCTGTCCTAACAAAAGTGCTGAGCACAGACTAGAAGTGAAACAAGGAAGCATCGTGCAGCATCACTTTCTAACCTGTTACTCGTATAATAGATGTGTAAGTTCGTAGCAATGACACACAATTGTAATTAGCAAAAATCATCAAGTTACATAAATCAACGTGTTTTTTTTTTAAGTACAGGTTTTGATTTACTGCTGCATTCATTTCACTGTTCTAATGAAGTAACTGCAGAATTGCTATGGAGTACTGACACTAACAGGGGAAAAGGAGAACAAAAAAAGCAAGAAAAGAACACCACTTCCTTGTGCTACCAAATTACTTTTTCCAATGCTAGATTTTACACAAAAGTCGTCTGCAGATCTGAGTTTTTTCTTTAGCTTCAGAAGAAAAACACAGACAGCAACTCAGAGTTTCCACTTGAAAAGGTTAACTTGCTTTGATGTCTTTTCTACATTTCCTTTTGAAAAGCAGCATAATGCCAGAATTGAGAATCCCTGAATCTAGTACTCAAGATTTTGTTCCCAGCTCTACGTAGGATTTAATCTGCTTTTCAGTACAGGTAGCACATAAATCAACTGCTTAGCAAGTCATTTGCAATGTCTGAACAAAGAAGCTGCAGAAGGATGAAGCACATCCAGGAGTCCTGGCTCCTTTTAGCTCACTCTTACTTTGTCGAATTTAGCAAGGTTGCTCTTCGTACGTGGATCTCCCTCCTCAGAACCTGTCATTGCCAACTGCTGCAGAAGTCTCCCAACCTGGAAAGAGATGAACTATGAGGAATAAGCATTTCAAAACAACATGAAGGTGGACCCTGCTATAACAATCAGTTAGGACAATTCCTCCATTTTACAAATAATAAAAACCAAAAGTAGTTGTGGTATTTAGGTAGAAAATCTGCATGCACAGTGTACTATGTGTGTCCATAATTCCAGCCTAAGAACAAAGCATATTTGTTTTCACAACATAACCTAGCTTCAACTCTCAGTTCTCACATCTCAAACCTAGACATTCTGAATGGCTGTATATTCTTCATTAAGTGAAAGCTGGAGGAAAAAAATAGGAAGAAAGCCAACTCCAGGCCAGAGAAAATAATCCTTATTAATCACCAAATGCAAACCACTCTCAGTTTTAAAGAGTTGCCAATTGCAAGCTCTGCTACAACCTGCAGGCAGCAACACTGGACAAGATTACTTACGTATCTCCAAAAAACACTGCAAGGCCTGTTAGTAAAATGCAGTGAGTAAAATTCACCACAGTAATTTTCTGTAGGAATCACTTATTGTCCAGTTCACAGACATTTAAAAGCAGGCTGATTACGTGTGGGGAATATCCTCCACTAAATGTAATGATGCTTAATGTCATCAGGCAACAGGTCTATATTCTGTCATCAAATTATTTGAGATTTACACAAATATTTCTCACTAGGGCTAGCGAATGTCTTAAGGTCTAAAAAAACAGGAGGTGCTACTGGCAGACAAACTGCTCACTGCTGCCTGACAACATTTTTTGGCATAATACAATGTTACTTTACACACCCTCCAGAATTCATCTTAAAGCATAAATGTAACTGCAGCTTCCACTCCTTGGGAGCAGCTCTCCTAAGGTGTATTTGCCACTTCTGTTAAGAGAGAAAGGAATGCATTCTACAGCGCTTTTAAAGTCAATATTTTAAGCAAACAGGCACATTAACTTTAAAGCATGCCTCCAGGGCAATGACGACACAAGCATTATATTAGCATTTGTCTTATCTATAGGATGAACAGTGCTCTATCTTTTCATGATACCACCTGCTGCAGCAGAAACAAAACACCACGAACATTTCTCTCCGTGTCTTTTTTAGACCAGTTCAAAATGAGTCATACCTGCATCAGATTAAATCTCGCCACTTCGTTTATAGGTGCATCAGAAATTATCCCATACTGTTCTGGATTGACAATTGCAGGACAGATGAAACATGCTAGAAGGAGGTCTGTGCACATTGCTCTGACCTCCCCAACCTCCAGTCTGTCTACACACGAGAGCGTTTTGTACATTTGTGACACGATCCATCGCAAGCTATGTGGAAAACAGTACGTATTTTGTTTCAGATAGCCAATGAATTTGTTCACCAACGTCACCAGCTTCGCCTCATTGGAGTCAACCATTTCTTGGACTCTTTGCTTAAATTTTTCTGTGCCTTTCTCTCCAAACAACTTTTCCTGTTGGACTGGAGAGAATCTCTCAATTAATTTGTTTGGATCAGTTTCCAGGTGATCTTCATCTTCAACCAGAAGCTGCATGATCGGCTCATGTAAGGTTGCAGTAAGAAAGAGTTTTGCAGAAAAAAGTCCTTCAGAGAAAAGTTTGAATAAGATGCTGAACGCACAAGTGCCTCGTCTCAACAGCCGCCGAGGGTTGTCACTTTCCTTAAGTTCAAATTCGATCAAGTAACGAAGGACCTGCAGGAGGTAGCTCTCATCCTCCTGCATGATGCAGTTTCCATAAATGGAGGTAAAGACTGTGTGAATGACACTCTGGGTGTTGTCCTGGTTGAGCTTCTCTCCAGCAACCAGACAGGACGCGATAAGCCTAGGGTTCTCTCTCAATCTGTTTAGGAACTCTCCATAAGCAGTCTCCTGAAATCCCAACTGCTTATATCCATCCACAAACTGTGTATCCTCCAAGATTTTAGCATGCTGACAGCATTCAGCAGGAGAAGCTTCCGCACTTAAAGAAAAACATTGAAACACTCTAAGTAAACTCTTAAGCAAACAAATTTACCAGATGTCACATAGCCAATCTGTTCACACAAAAGATGTCCTTCCATATAAACCCAAATGATTTCCAAATTCAGGAATAAGAACAGTTTGTTCCCATAAACCACAAAGAGCAGCAAAGCAAATACGCACATTAGAAAGATGGTAGTTTAAGCAGACAACAAACAAGTCTCTGGTGAGTCAGATACCTCAGTTTAGATTCGTTTTTAAAAAGTGCTATTTTTGTAATTAGTACAGCAAAGGACTCTAAAGAGCGACAGTGTGAAAAATCTGGTAGTTTTGCTGCAATTCACAGAAGTTCAGGTATCTGTTCTCCCCAGGGCCACCACCCCTCCAAGTCACCTTGTTATGATCAGTCTGTCCAAGTTAATCCGTTGCTGCTTGGAAATCCACGCTGTGCGGTACAGCTTTTCAGCTGTCTTCAACACGTCTGCATTCAGCCTCTGAATAAGTTGCTTTTCTGAGTTTACATACAGTCGTTCCTGCTTGAGGTGATGAGCCAGTGTGTGTATATCCAGCTTCACCATCTTTGACAGCAGACTACACAGTACTCACTGAAAGAAAGGAAAAAAAGGAATGAAATCCAACAGTAATGGAAACAAGTTCTGTCAGCCCCAACAAAGTAATAAGCATAAGTAACAAAGTAAGGAGGCCATAAGCTTAGCAGTAAACACTTCTGTGCCCATTCTGCCTCCATGTAAGGCTTTCTAGCTGCCAGTTTCATTAACACCTTGTCACTTCAGCACACCAGGAACACTTGCACAGCAGCCAACGGTATCTCTAGCTCACACCAACTGAAATAGCGATAGAGCACCACAAGGCTTACACCACACTCAGCACACAGAGTAAAGAAATGGGCTGGAGGAGAGCTGCAGCCAGTGCCATAGCCTAGAGAGCTCAGGGAGACAGCGAGGAGCCGTCCCACTGTGCCACCTGCATGGCGGACAGGGAAGAAAAAACTTCTGTGCTTCCTGCTTTCCACTAAAGCACACCACCAGCACGTGGGCACAGTTACCTCCGGGCTGCTACAACAAATGCCACCTCTCACCTTTGCGTAACTGGACTTCTTTGCTAGATAAATAAATTAATTGCTAGAAAAGGCGGCAGCTGGAAGTAAGTCTGGAGATGCTGCTCAGCAATAGAACTCATTCGGAAGAATTTCCTCAAATATTTCCACTTGTAAGAATATTTTTGGAGGGCCAATCCAGAAGTGTTTTTTAAAGAGAGAAACTGAAACAAGCAGAGGTTTTCCTATCACAACGGTGTCAAAATAAGCCAATCAATCAACACTAGCCACTGTTCTGTCTCAGTGTTTTCTAATTGTGAAGTCAGAGCTTACACTTATTACCACTATGTGGGCATGGGAGTTCAGTACCAGGCAGAACAAGTTCAAGCAGCAAATCCATCTAAAAGTTAGCTCAACGAAAGAAACAATAACATAAATTGCATTATGTTGACATGGGAAAGGGTAGAATCCCATAGATCAAATTATGTCTCCATGGAATCATTAACAGCCGTGGGGCTTCTTCACGAGAATTAACAGCAATACTGCATAATTTGGGAAGAAAAAGGGGTTGATCCACATATAATACATAGCTGTCAAACACACTGGCAATGGCTACATGGCAGAGCTGTCAGAGGGACATGGTGGAGAAGCCTTGAACGCTGTGCTAGAGTTAAACAGAAAACTTACTTCCCATAATCTGCAACCACCCCAGAGAAGCCCACCTCTACAAGACCGTTTATTCCATGCTTGAGAAACTACAAATAATTTACCAAGCGCTCTCTTTTTATGTTTTAAAGACCTGTGGTTCACTGCTCAGCAAAGTAGGAGATGATCTTCTCTGAAGAATACAGATTAGCTCCCTAATCAGGCAAGGTTTTACATTTGTTGGTGCTTGTTGGCGTTTTATTCCTAGTGTGAGAGCCTGATAACCAGGCATGCTGGCAGCGATGGCCACTCCTTGGCTGTGTAATTATGTCAGGTTACACTATAAATGAAAGAACAAAAATGCTAGCAGAGACAGAAACAGATGCTGTCACGTCCTTATGCATTCCTAGCAAATACAGACAAACCTGTATACAAAGCTCTCTTTAAAAAGGAAAAGCATGCTAACAAAAAACCGTGACCCTAACCAGTGGTTACAGCTCATGCATTTATGCTATTCAAAGATGAGACTGAGCAAGGAACTTCAAGGATGCAGTGATTCTGATGTATTTAACTGGGGCAGTCTCAGACAAATGATTAGAAAAAAGAAATGCTGACATCACTGTCAAAGTTGTTTGAGAAGTGAACAATAACTTCTTGCAACTCATTTTTATTTTTAGTCACAGAATTTTAGGGCTTTCAGGAAAACAGCACTGAACTCGATACTGTCTGTAAAAATTAACTTTTGTTTTGGACTGTCACCTGTTGACGTCAACTAGGGAAACGAATCCATTTAACTGCACCTACTGTGATATCTGTGGAACTACTGTCTGTCTTTTCAGGTGCTTTGCAGTGTAAAGCTGTATTTAATGATGTTCATGGTTTACCAAACTTTAACAGTTTTAATTGGCCGTTTGAAGGTGATCACTTGGAGGCTCTACATTTCTGAACAGAAAGTTAGTTCAGGTGGTTATCCTCAAATCCCAGTCAGCACAAAAGATAACAGCAGCCTGGAAAGAATACACTATTTCTAGTAAGCAACCATTGATGCAGCTGTTAGATTGCCAATAACTTCTCCTAGAGCTAAGGGCAATCAATCAAAAGAGAAATTTAAAAAAAATTAGCTAATACACAGAAAGCAAGTACAACTCCCAGACCATCTGGAGCCCAAATATGCACGTACATAACGTGTCTGGTCAGAGAAAAAGCACAACAGAACAGCAGGGAAGACTTCCACAGAACACTGCTGTGATTTGTAATGTCACCTATCAATACCTTATCAATATGCCACTATCTTTCAGACTCTTCTCTGTCTGCACCACAGAACACAAACATAATGAAAGTGAGAGGAGAACTGCTTTGAAACTGAGCTGCAAGACATCAGTGAGCACGACTGTTTTCTCAGGAACTGTGAAAATCCACAGGGCAACATGCTGACTGTCTGACAACAGTTTGTGCCCTACGTACATGAAAAAGGGATCAGCAGCTTCCTTGGCTTTACAGTCCTCCGAAATATTAAACTTGTTGGCAAGTACCAATTGCTACCAAAATATACCTCTGCAGATGAGGAATGCCTCACTCGCTCCTATTACCAATTATTAGAAACAAATTATTCCACAGTCATGCAAGCATAGCAAGAATCAGTGCAAACAAGTGGGTGTTCACCTTCCGTGACTGGCAGACGTCTGAGAACACTAGAGATGGAAAGCTGGAACTGTGACACATATGGACCTTCAGCAGCCTTCAGACTCACTCTAAAGAAAGCATAAAGCACAGTCAAAAACAAACCAACCAACCCAGTTGAACAAGATGCACATGCTATCCCTCTCTTCACACACTGGTATTCACATAGCCTATATCTGAAAAGGAAAACTACTCTATCGTTAATACACCTACATGATGCACTGCTCCCCTCCAAAAGCCCCTTCTCTTCACGATCAGTACAAGCAGACAACAGCTGCATTCTTTAACCTTCCCACGCCGCACAGCATTCACGCCATGCCAGAGCTCAGGACAAGAGCTTTAAGAAGCAATTAGCCACACTTACGTATTTGGTAATGCACTGCAGCAGGCCGTAACAGAACAGACAGGACGGCAGCCACCTCAGCTGCTACTAGTTCCTGCTTATCAGCTTCTCATACACACAGAAGCCACCCAAAATTACCCAATTAACTACTTTACAACGATCATCCGTCAGACTTGAAATAAAAAGTGTCTGCGTGCAATTGTATGAAGGAGGCGGTTTAGGAAATTTAGAAATCCAACTGTCTGATGCAGTTGAAGAAATAACAGATATTAAATAACTCCCACTATCTGCAAACCATTTTTCAATCCAGGTAACTTCATTTTAATAGAAAAATATTTCAATTATTTTAAGACCGCTTAATAAGCTACTAACTGGAAAACTTACTGCAGCAATTCAAACAATTCCACCTCACAATGCCCCACCACAACAGACTGTGTGAGCTGACAGCATCTAAGATGTTTTGCCCTACTATCAGCATGCTCTGAGTTCTTCAGAATCCAGAGCAATCTATGTCTTTGGTAAACACAGACATAAACTGTTTCTCGCATTTAGAAGTCCCATAAAGCACTCCCTGAATCTTTGGGTGCTGAATAGCAGCACATAGAGCGCGTGTTTTGTACTGTGGCACACAGAAACAAGTGGCACCTCTGTTACACATTTCTGCAGTTCTGTTGACAGAAAAGAGTAAGCAAAGCAGCAAATACTGCCACCGTACACTAAATTCTTCTTCCTCCTCCAGCATTTCCTGCTCAGGGTTATTTGTTCTTCCTGTGTCTGCTAAGCAAGACTCAGCTTCCAAAGCAAGTTTGGGCAGATCAACTGCAGGGAGGGCAGGGCAAGGCCAAACTGAGATCGTTCCTTCTTACTGAGAAAGAATTCTTAAGCAAGCTTGAATAGCTTCCATGCTAACTTACCCCAGATGAAAGCATCTCATCTTCATTAACATTTATAGTAACAACAAGCAAGCCTTCTTTACATAAGCTAACAACCTATCTCCCAATGTTGAGCTAAAAAAAAACCAACATTTTTCAGTTCACCATGACTTAGGATTTACCTGCTGAACCCTCACATTATAATGCCCACCACATCAAAGCACACAACGTGCAAAATGCATTTCAATTTGCTGCAATTCAACTATCTAATCAACATTAACACAAAACAAGCACCTCGAGTTTGCTTCTGCTCAGTGGCTGCTGTGCAACCAACACTGAACACAAGCTCTGTGTGCAAGAGCACTTCATTTCTTGAGTCCCTTATTAACAGGGCGTATCAGGAACGCATAGGCTCAGCTGCCTACTAAATTGTCAGCTGCGATACTACAGCAACGCACAAGAGTCAACAGAGGCACATAACCACCAAAACCTACTCCAGTAGCTCGTGCTGTTAGAAAGAGTCGCTCGCCCTACATAACGAGCCGCACCAATTAACTTCCAGGCAGAAGTGCAGAACCTGAAGTTGGCGGTTCCGCAGCCCCCCGCGCAGGCTGTTCGCTCTCCTGGGCCCGCCGCACCGCGCAGCCAAACCCACACCTACGGCACCTGCGACGTCCCGAAACCCACCGCAGCGCAGCCGCTCTGAAGCCCTTTTCCTGAAACCACCAGCGCAGCCGACGCCAATTTGCAGAAGCGTGCTTCTTTCAGATCCCCCCAAGCGCAGCTCCCACTCGAGGCGCAGCCGCACCGCGCGGCTCCACCTCAGCGGCGGGCACAGCCGCTCCTTCAAAGCGCGCCGTCGTGACTTTGCAAGAACGAGAGACGAACACTCGCCTGACCAAAGTCCTCCGGCACGAAGCCTCTCGGCGACAAAAAAAAAGGAAGTCACGACACTGCCCAAGTTACAAGTTCTAAACCTCCGTCAGACGGAACCCGTAAACCCGGCGGTGCCGGCGCTCACGCCGCTCCGCAGCCGCGCAGTCCCGCCGCAGAGCACGAAGGGCCGCGAGGCGCTCCCGCCTGGCGACCGCCGGCGCTAACATGGCAGCGGGCAGCGGGCGGAGCGCGGCCCGCTCAGCTCCCGCGGCGCGGACTGCGAGCGCGGCCCCCGCCCGGTGCTGGGCGCCTCCCCCCGCCCGGGGAACGCGGACGAGATCGGCACCTCGGCGCGTCGGCCTGCTCCTCGCAGCGCTTCCCGCTCGGCTCCCTGAAAAAGCAGAGAGGGGTCGGTCGGGCCCGCTCCGCTCTCCTTTCCTTCCCCTTCCCTCCCTCCCCTCCCTTTCCCTCCCTTCCCTTCCCCCGCGCCGCCGGTGGGGATCCGAGCGGCGGTCCCAGCCGCGCGGGCTGCGAGCCCTCTCCCCTACCCGGCCCCGGCTCCGTCGCCGCCGCCCGGCTCCGCTGCGGCCCCGAGCCAGGCGCGGCGCGGCACTGCGCAGGCGGCGGGCGGCGACGCCGCGCTCCTGGGACATGTAGTCCCGCGGCCATGCGGTCCCGCGGGCGCCGAGCCCCGGACCCCGTTCTTTCTTCAGCCCCCACCGAGGCCGCGTGACGGCGCAGCATCTCTGGTGTGGGGCTGCTGCTGGGTGGTGCGAGGAAAAATCGGGCTCGGAGCGGTCGCTTCGCGCTGCGTGGCTCCGATGGGCACCGTTCCCTGGGTTGCGTCCGGACGGACGCCGCCCTTCTCCCGCGGCTGCTTTACAAGGGAGGGCCGTAGGGCTCGGCCGGCCCTGCGGATCGAAACGCACGGTGACGAGCAGTGGAGTATGCAACGTGTAACAGCGCTGCGTGGGGCAATCTGCCTCACGTAATAGCACTGCTTAATCATAACCAGCATCACATGCGACTGCACAATCACAGCTTGTGCTTTGGTTGATGGTCACAAACTGATTTTAACTTTGCCCTCCTTTCTCAGCTGTCCCAAGATCCTCAGAAAGTACAGAGCTCACTGGCTGCCCGCGGGATGGGGCCTTACACAGCTTTGCTGTGGGAAGCAGGAGGCTGAGATCAGACAGCTGAACGTACAGGTACGGCCCAGCCCCACCTGTGCTCCTCATAACACATGTAGCTCAATTAGAAATACAAGGGAAATCTATGTCTTAGGACATAACTTAGTACACACAAAAAAAATTCTTCCAACAGAGGTATTAAGAAGCTTGTTCTCTTAAAGAGAAAAAGGGCTGCACCATTTGCAGCCCAGCTCTCACCTGGGCACCTTGTTACACTGTGGAATGGTAGCAGTAAGCCAAAACCCAGCATGAGGGCATGGCATCCAGGCTGCAGCAGGGGCAGGGGTGACTCGGGTGGGAAAGTAACACTCCTCAGTCACCATTATTGCTTTTTCATGCCTAAGCCATCTGCAGAGCTCTTCTCTGCGTCAGCTCAGCACAGCAGCCACACATCGGTGCTTTGTATTTCTCAATCTCCAAACTATTATGTGTGTGTCTTTTTCGTAGCTGACACAGTTACAGCCTCAAATCCTCTCCTCTGATAAAACAGTGCTTACGTAATTGAATTTTAAATATCCAAATGACTTTTTAAAAACAACCATGGCACACAGAAATGCAAGAGCAAAAAAAGTTCCTTGAGCCCAAACACACACACCAGCAAAGCATTATGTCTGTACGACACAGCCAGCTGGCACACCGTGCTCCTGCCTGTAGCGCAGAACACCGGCTGCATTACAGCATCGCTGCCCTTAAGAGAACTGAGGGGAATGAGCCTGAGGCCTGCAAGCGTCAAGATGTCTCCTTATCTGCACATGGCTTCCCGTGAAGAGATAAAATACGTTAGGCACAGTTCTTGGGATATGCAGTTGTAGCGAAGACAGTTCTTTAATAAGGCTAAGCTCAGTAATTTGCATCAGGATTCTTCAAAGAAGATGTGAATTCAATACAGAAATAATTGAGTAAAAGAAATAAATCTACAATGATATATAGAAGACTCTGAAATACACCTCCTAATAGGAAGAACAGCACCCAGATGAGAGCTTCAGAAAAGGCGCACTGTGAGCAGTGGGATCACAGCACTGCCCTCAGCGCTGCCCAGCTGCGAGCAGCACCACGGCTGCGTTCTTACAGCGTGGCTCAGGGCTGTCTTTGGAGCCACGCTTTTATACAGCCCAGTTATTTCTGTTACGATTCAGCCCTGCTATCACCCAACGGTTCACGAATCTCATTTTCTCATGTCGCGACTGACCCAGGGCCCTCAATTCCTTACACTAGCGCTCAGACACGACCCCAGGCCCGCTGCGTGAAGGTGCGGCCCTGCAGCCAGTGGGACAGCGCGGCCCGGCGCTGATGTAACCCGGCGTAACGCCGGGGCGAGGCGCGGCCTGTCGTTGTCCGAGTGCCAGCAGCAGGCGCGAGCGGGCGCTGCCGGCACGGACGGACCCGAGCCGAACTCTGCGGAGCTACGGAGAGCCCGCCCGCACCTGGGGCTCTGCAGGGAGGAGGCAGACCGCAAGGCGCAGCCCTCCTTCCGCCCATGTCTCCGGTCTCCGCCGCGCTTGGCCGAGAAGGCTCGCCGTCGCCAGCCTCCCCTCCTCCCAGCACCGGGGTCGGTTACCATGGAAACTTCCAGAACGTCGCCCCCCCCCCCTCCCACCCCGTTCCCTACCCTGGCCTCGCCGCCACGGCCGCCCCCAACCAATGGGCTTCTTCCGCTTGGCTCACGCTTCTCTGTTGATTGGCCCGCGATACCGGCGGGGTGAACCAATCGGGTGGCAGGAGGGGTGCGCGCCAGGCATGTCAGAGCGACCGCCCGCTCCTCACCAATCAAGGAAGGCCAGCTTAGTAGCAGTCGGCCAATGAGCGCTCTCCAGCGAGGGCTCTGCGGCCAATGGCGAGCCTCCACGAAGGAGTAACGAAGGATATATAAGGGCGCGCGGCGCGGCCTGGGTGTTCAGCGGCAGTTGGAGACACGGCGATTCGTGTGTGACGGTAGGGGCGGTGGCGGGGCCTGCTGCGGCCTGCCGGGGCCTGGTGGGTGGGGTGTGGGGGGGGGGGGGGGGCGGCCGCGGACCGGGCTGGACCCCGGCGGGTGGGTGGGTGGGTGGGGGGGGGGGGCAGTGAGGCCGGATTGGGTCGCGCCGCGCATGTGGCGCCTCCATTTTGTGACTGGCGTTCCTTAGCAGGGCGGCGAACAGGCGGCATGAGGCACCTCCTGTTGGCGCTGCTGCTGCTGGGCGGCGCGCGGGCGGACGACGAAGAGAAAAAGGAGGACGTGGGCACGGTGGTGGGCATCGACCTCGGCACGACCTATTCTTGGTGCGTAAGGAACCGTCTGTTGTGGGGACGGGCATCGTGGACATGGGGATCGGGGTGGTGGGGGCTGGGGTGAGTGGCTGGGTGGGGGAAGAGGGCGGGCGGGAGGTAGGTAGGGAGAGAGAGAGAGGAAGGGATGAAGGAGCTGTGGGCTCCGGGGAGGGGTCTGGCAAGAGCAGGGTGGGAGAACCGTACCCCTGTGCCATCTGACTGCTCCATTTCTCCTTCAGCGTGGGTGTCTTCAAGAACGGCCGCGTGGAAATCATCGCCAATGACCAGGGGAATCGCATCACTCCATCCTACGTGGCATTCACGCCTGAGGGGGAGCGCCTGATCGGGGATGCGGCCAAGAACCAGCTGACATCCAACCCTGAGAACACTGTGTTTGATGCCAAGCGGCTCATAGGCCGCACCTGGAATGACCCCTCGGTGCAGCAGGACATCAAGTATCTGCCCTTCAAGGTGTGCCTCATGAATAGGGGTGGGGGGGGTGGTGGCAGGGTTCTAGCTTCTGTGGTCAGGAGTGGGCTGCAGGAGCTGTGCATCTCTCTTGACTTGGGGGGGGGGGGGGGGGGGGGGGGATAGGGGAGGTAAATAACAGTGCCGTTCTGAGCAGTCTGTGGTTTTATAGCCTTCTTAAGAAGGGCTGTTGATGTCTAGAGTACAGACTCTATGCTTAAGAATACCTGGAATATACCAGTCTTTCTCATTTCAGGTTGTTGAAAAGAAAGCTAAGCCGCATATTCAGGTTGATGTTGGTGGTGGACAAACAAAAACATTTGCTCCAGAAGAAATTTCTGCCATGGTCCTGACAAAGATGAAAGAAACTGCAGAGGCTTATCTGGGGAAGAAAGTAAGTTTGAATATTTATAACAGGAACTTAAAACAGTTTTAAAAAAGCTAAGGATAACCTTCCAGTCCCAGACTTTGTTCAGTGCTGTTGGCTTCTTAGGCAGCCCAGTTGGTTGGGCTCAGCTAAAATGATTTCTTGCTATCAGAAGTGATAAAATTATTTCTAAGGTACATAGCTTTCCTTAATCTAATTGTTTTATTTTCTGCAGGTTACTCATGCTGTTGTTACTGTGCCAGCCTACTTCAATGATGCTCAGCGTCAGGCTACAAAAGATGCTGGTACAATTGCTGGATTGAACGTGATGCGCATTATTAATGAGCCGTAAGTAGCCTAAACTACCTTGCCTGCTGGTTATTTGGGAATGGGGTTTGGTAATCAAAAGTTTCCTGATCTGGTTACTTCTATACAGAACAGCTGCTGCCATTGCATATGGATTGGACAAGAGAGAGGGTGAGAAGAACATCCTTGTATTTGACCTGGGTGGTGGAACTTTTGATGTCTCCCTCCTGACAATTGACAATGGAGTCTTTGAAGTTGTGGCTACCAATGGTGACACACACCTGGGTGGAGAA
Source organism: Lagopus leucura (assembly GCF_019238085.1). Lineage (NCBI taxonomy): Eukaryota > Metazoa > Chordata > Aves > Galliformes > Phasianidae > Lagopus > Lagopus leucura. Next base: position 864,907 of record NW_024962275.1, read on the forward strand.
GACTTTGACCAACGTGTTATGGAACACTTCATCAAGCTCTACAAGAAGAAAACTGGAAAAGATGTCAGGAAGGATAACAGAGCTGTACAGAAACTAAGACGGGAAGTAGAGAAAGCAAAGCGAGCCCTGTCATCCCAGCACCAAGCTAGAATTGAAATAGAATCCTTTTTTGAAGGAGAGGATTTCTCCGAGACTCTTACTCGTGCCAAATTTGAAGAACTGAATATGGTAAGGTTACAAAGCTAAAGCTACATTCCCTGAGCTCCAAACTAGTGACTTGCTAGCGGCGGTGTGCTGTTTCACCTAACTTAGTTACATTTAAACAGAGTAAAAATAACGTGCTACTTGAATAAAAAAGCAAGAAGTTACTTCCCAGGGTGTTTGGGACTCAGCATGTTACTGACAGCTAAGGTCTTAGGAAGGCTGACGATGAGCCTCTTGATGATCACTCTAATTCTTGGTACCCTAAGGGTGCTTAGTTTTGAAAATGGGCGTGGGAATGCGATCTTACTGTTCTAACTTTCTTCTTTCTAGGATCTGTTCCGTTCTACAATGAAGCCTGTTCAGAAAGTTCTGGAAGACTCTGACCTAAAGAAGTCTGATATTGATGAGATTGTTCTTGTTGGTGGTTCTACTCGCATCCCCAAAATACAGCAACTTGTTAAAGAGTTCTTCAATGGGAAGGAGCCTTCTCGTGGCATTAATCCAGATGAGGCTGTAGCCTATGGTGCAGCTGTTCAGGCTGGTGTTCTCTCTGGGGACCAAGACACAGGTAATGACAATAAATAGTATTGTTGGCAAGTGATAGAATTGAGTTTTCACAATCCTAAGAAGCTTAATGTCTCTAACTCAGACTGCTGTTGCCAGTGATAGACTGGTATGCTTCTGCAAAGAGGAGCTGAAGTCAGTCATTCTCTGATGCACAATCTTTTTTACAGGTGATCTGGTGTTGCTTGATGTGTGTCCTCTGACACTTGGCATTGAGACAGTTGGAGGTGTAATGACTAAATTGATCCCAAGAAATACTGTTGTTCCTACAAAGAAGTCTCAGATCTTCTCCACAGCTTCTGACAATCAGCCAACTGTGACAATTAAGGTCTATGAAGGTAAGTGCCCTAGAGCTGAACTTTCTCATTCAGATTTATGCTTGTCTTGTCAGAAGGCTGTGTGGTGCTGTCAAGAAGCTATGCACATATCCATACAGAGAAGCTTGATAACAGTGTTAGCTCAGACTGTTCACCAACTGAGACAGCTCTGATCAGGCAGCTTGAACTCAAAAGCTATTCCTGTGGTTCTTTTCAAATGGTTTTTCAGTAGTTGTGATTGAAAGGGCTTCTCTTCAGAGTAAGGTACTGTAGGCATCTCAGACATCAGGTTGGAATTAAAACCTCAGCTTTGGAAAGCATGCAGGTCGAGTCAAGTGTTGCACAAAATGCAAACAACGGTTGATACAGTTTCATGTACTAACCTGTTGTTTTAGGTGAGCGTCCCCTCACCAAGGACAACCATCTCCTGGGAACTTTTGATCTGACTGGAATCCCTCCTGCTCCTCGTGGTGTCCCACAGATTGAAGTTACCTTTGAAATAGATGTGAATGGAATCCTTCGTGTCACAGCTGAAGACAAGGGCACTGGGAACAAAAACAAGATCACAATTACAAATGATCAGAATCGGCTTACACCAGAGGAGATTGAGAGGATGGTTAATGATGCTGAGAAGTTTGCTGAGGAAGACAAAAAGCTTAAAGAACGCATTGATGCCCGGAATGAGCTGGAGAGCTATGCATATTCTTTGAAGAATCAGATTGGGGACAAAGAGAAGCTGGGTGGCAAGCTGTCCTCTGAAGACAAAGAAACGATAGAAAAGGCAGTGGAGGAAAAGATAGAGTGGCTTGAAAGCCATCAGGATGCAGACATTGAAGACTTCAAATCAAAGAAGAAGGAGCTAGAGGAAATTGTTCAGCCAATTGTTAGCAAGCTGTATGGAAGTGCAGGCCCCCCTCCCACTGGTGAAGAAGAAGCAGCAGAGAAGGATGAGTTGTAGATACTGGCATCTCTGAATGTTGTGTGTGTATATATTGGACTCAGGAACACTTGTTAAAATATTGAACTCTTAATTTGGAATGTAACTTTGAATCTTCACCTGTGAGTGGAGCTGGAAATGCTGGCCCAAAGTGGCTGTTTACTGCGTTTCGTTAGCAGTTGCTTGATGTCTGGGGAGGGAAGGGTAGCAGGGGTGGGAATGTAAATGAGAAATGGGTTTAGAAATATTGGCCATGGAAGCATTCTATTTAACAGCTTGGTCATGTGAATTTGGTGTAGAACTTTTCTACCTGAAGTGACCACAATAAATTTGTTATTTACACTGGATTTTGGTGTAGCTTATAATTTGTATTGACTGAGTTCAGGTTAGCTGTCCTATAAAGGCTTAATACAAAGAAGGCTGCAAAAGCTTTCAAGCTCAACTATGCTGATCCTGCTTGGTTCCAGTCCTCTCCTTTTTTTGTAGTTTTTTTTTTTTTTTTTTTTTTTTTTTTTACATCAAACAGGCTGTAGCAAACAGCTCCAGAAGCGTGGATGTGGTGCCACTATTGGAATGGGAACTACTTACAAGCACTGAATTGTTTCTGCAGTGTAGCATTGTGCTTCCAGCTAATCACACCATACATTTGTTACAAAGCAAAAAGCCGAGGGGTTAACCTGAGCACCCAAGGGTTACAAGCGCTTGTAACAGTAACCTAAAGGAGAGAAAGGTACCTTGTTAAACCTGAACTGGTAAAGCTGGTACAGAAGCAAAGGGGACAATGTGCATCTACCATTGACTTTTCTGAAGAAAAAAAAAAGCCTGCACCAAAAACTGGAAACAGCCACCTCAAGGTCAATCTTTACACAGGAGAACAGTGGTTCCCAAATGCAGTAACACAAGTAGCAAGTCCGGCTCTCCCTACTTTGAAAGGTGGCTTTTCTGATGCAGGAGAGTCAGGGGTTTCTCATACACCTATTTTCAAAATAGTATAAGACAAATGCCCTTAATTATCTCCCAAATCTTTGTAGATAACCTCAGTTTTGCAAGTGGAAGTACCTTTATAGTCAACTAGGAGCATGTGAGCTTCGGGGAGAAAGCTGCCCAAAACCTCTGCAACCCCCAGCTTTTCACCTTCCAGCAACACACAAGCCAAGAAGCTGCTGAAACCACAGCAGCCACAGCCTTCCAAAGGGACTGACGTACCTACTTGTAAGCATGACTGCACACAGAAAGCAGGACTGCCACCCTTATGAGGGCAAGAATTTGTTTATTGGAAATAGTGAACTTAATCAGACACTGCTACAGAAAACTTGTAAGGAAAGGGATGGTGCTGTGAAGGGCTGCAGCTGGACTATTCAATCAAAAGCTGGACTATTCAATCAAACTTACAATGCAGTCCCTATATATGTCTGCTTGTGTATCCATCCCACCAAATATTAACAGCAGATGCATCACTGTGTCTTCAGTACATGTCTTCTCATCCTGGCCTCTGCAGAGGTGGTCAGCTCTGTCACCAGCTGATGCAGCTGGCTCAGCTTTATCTTCCCTACTGACAGCTCCTGAGTCAGCGTTGTTGCCAGCCCGCCAAGGAATGACACACATGGCGTGGTCCAGTCTCCCAGCAGGCAGAGGAGAATCAAACTGCAGGAGTGTCCACTGCTGCTCCTCTGCAGTACAAAAATACATTCACATCTTAAAACATCACTTAACAGACTCAAAAGCCATGCTGGAACAGTCCCATTGCTGATTATACATTAGTCTGTAGTACCATCTAGCCTTAACTATTAGGTCTTGAACTGGTATATTTCCAGTGCAGTGACGCTGATTGCTAAGAGAATGAAGCCTAGGAACTAAAACCACAATGTATTTTCAAACAGACGGGCATTTACCATTACAAAGCTGAGAGAAGTCTCCCTACCTATATGATATTTGTATGTAGTATCTAGCGTCCCATCTGGACCTATTCCACCAAAAATGTATAAGTGGTCTTTAAACACAGCCGACGAGTGGGAGGCCCGTCCTCCTGGCACATCACCAGTGGCTGCTATCTTAACCCACTTCATGTCTGCTGTTGGACAAAAAGAACAGAGTTATGGTTATGCATTATTAAACAAAACAAAAAGAAACAAACAAAACAAAGCAAAACACATAATAGCACAGCTATTGTTCTAAGATACTTATGGCCCTTCTTACTTGTATCAATGCAGAACAGATCATTGTAAAAAATATCACCAGCTAAACCTCCATGTATGAAAAGCTTGGTCCCAGCTGCAACAACAACGTGCCCATGCCGAGGAGAAGGGGGATCGCCGTGGGTTTCAGGCTGAGTCCATGTCAAAGCAACTGAAAAATGAGAATGTGTGTGTATGAGGAGGAAAACTGATAGCTCTACAAACCAGTAGCCCCTGAGTCTTGCTGGGGCTCCCTTCTGGTGCATGCAGGGCCATAGGAATGAACAGAACAATACCAACAGTTCACGAGAAGTCCCACAGCATTCCCCATCCCAAATTTTTACACTGCCACTTTGGCCCAAATTTCCCATCACAGTACAGAGGTGAGCACGCATCAGCAGCAACCTTCACCCCTCCCTTTAAACTTGCAGCCAAGGCTGACAAAATCTGGGAGGCAGATCTCCAGTGCAGTGGGCAGTTCTCTGCTGGCACAGCCTGTGACACACAGAGGTACCTGTGTCAAAGACGTGAAGCTGCTGGTCTTTAACCGGCTCTGCTCCTTTGTCTCCCCCTCCGAAGACATACAGACAGTCCCCTACAGCTGCCGAGGAGGTGTGGAACGTCCTGGGCAGCGGCGGAACACCCCTCACCTCGGGACTCTCCCAGGTTCCTATTTCTAATTAAGAAAGCAAACACGGCAGACACGCATGAGTTCCGCGGGGCCGCTCCGTGCCACGGCCAGGACCCACACCCGCTTCGCCGACGTCTGCACTCACCGGGGTCCAGCACTTGGACGCAGCTCCGGTTCCCGGCCCGGTGCGCGCCGCCGAACACCCAGAGGCGCGGTGGACAGCAGGCGGACAGGAACGTGGCGTGCTCGTAGCGCGGCCGCAGTCCGGTCCAGGCAGCCGGGGCCCAGAGATGCGCGCCTGCGGGCCGGGCGCGGCGCGGTTAGGGGGAACGGAGGCGGCCCCGCGCCCCGCCCGGCCCGGCCCTCACCCAGCTCCACGAAGTGGGCGTCCGCGAAAGCGCCCGCGGGGTCGGCGCCGCCCAGGAGGAGCACACGGCCCGGCCCGCCCGGCACGAAGAGGCAGCCGTGGCCCACGCGCCCGCGGGGCCATTCACCGCGCGGTGCCAGCCGGTACCTGCGGGGAGCGACGGGCGGTGCTCAGCCGCGCCGAGAGGCAGCCGGGACCGCGCCGGCCCCCTCCCGCGGCACCCCCCGCGCTCACCACTTGCCCGCCTGCGGTCGGCAGCCCGGCTCCAGCAGCGGCAGCATCCGCGGCCCCATGGCGGGACCTGGCCGAGCCGCTCTGAGCTCAGCCCTTAGCGCGGGCCGGCCCCGCTCGGCTCCAGCCGCCACCTTCCGGTGCGCGGCCGGAAGTGCACGAACTTCCGCTGGCGTCCGAGGCCCGCGCCGCTTCCCGGAAGTGGAGGGCTTCGCTTCCGGCTCCGAGCTGCTGTCCGAAGATGGCGCCGCTGGACCTGGATAAGTACGTGGAGATCGCACGGCTCTGCAAGTACCTGCCCGAGAATGACCTCAAGGTGGGCGCAGGCGGGGTGGGGCGGGGTCGGAGGGGCGGCGGCGGACGGTGCCGGTACCGGTACTCTCCCGCTGCTGCTGGCGGCGGTGGTAGTGCTACCCACTGTGCTCCCGCAGCGCCTGTGCGACTACGTGTGCGACCTGCTGCTGGAGGAGTCCAACGTGCAGCCCGTCTCCACGCCCGTCACCGTCTGCGGGGACATCCACGGGCAGGTAACGGCGCGGCGCCGGGACACGCCTCAGTGCTCGGTGCCGCCGCCCGCGCTGACGTGTGCCCCATTCCGCAGTTCTACGACCTGTGCGAGCTGTTCCGGACCGGCGGGCAGGTGCCTGACACCAACTACATCTTCATGGTACGTGCCGGTGCCGCCTCACCCTCGCAGCTCGCGTCGGGCCCGGACCTGTGCTGGGTGCCGGCCCCGGCGGCAGCACCATGCCTTCCCAGCCCTGGCTGCTGCCCGCGGGGGGAGCTGAGGCGGGTGTCCCGTGCGGCGGCTGTGCGGTCGGGGAGCAGAGAGCGCGTCCTCCCCGGTGGGCTGCAGGCCTCCTTCGGCATCAGATTTCTTCGTGCACTGAGGAGTTAAAGCGACTGTCGCTTTGCATTTTTCAGCTTTGGTGTTTCTTTATTTATAATTTTGTTTTGACTTTGCAGGGTGACTTTGTAGATAGAGGTTACTATAGTCTTGAGACTTTCACTTATCTTCTCGCACTAAAAGCTAAATGGCCCGATCGTATCACGCTGTTACGAGGCAATCACGAAAGCAGGCAGATAACGCAAGTGTATGGATTTTATGGTAAGACTTCACCCAAGTGATTTCTGAATGGGGGGCAGCATGCCATAAACAACTATCTCGTATTTCCCTTTTAAAATCTGCTTTGTGTGCAGCGCTATGTGGGGCTTTCCTAGAACTGGGTGGGAAATGGTCTCAAATGTTAACACTGTTGTTGTGCTCAAGAAGTAAAGGTGTTTTATTCCATCTCTAGCCCATCTTTTCCTCCAGCATCTCAGTTTTTCTTTGCGTTTTTTTGATGATATGCTTTGGTGTCTTTTAATGAAAGATTCTACATAATTCTCTTTGGGTATAACTGAAAATCATTGTGACATACAGGCTTCAGCCTGCTTTCTTCTGGATAACGTGCCATAGTGTGTCAACGAGAGCATATATAAACATTTATAAGCCTCATGAGGCTCCAAAGAAATACTTGTCCATCAGTTTTATTGATATATTTGTATAGCTGTAAACGAAGCTACTGCAGCACTTATTTGTAGTGAAGAGGACTTTAATTAGCCCTAATGGGTTCCCTGTTTCTGCCTCACATCTCTTGCATGAAGCGCGATCATATAATCAGTATAAACACTGCTGGGTGAGCTGAGGGGCCGTTCCCAGGCAGTCGGTGGGAAACTGCTAAGGTGCTGTCAGTTGTGTTGCTTTTTTCTCCATTGCTGAAGAAAAAGCAGTAGGTAGTGAGGTCCTCTCCCTGCTGGTGGACCACAGAAACAGTGAAGAGTGCTTTCCACCCAGCGCTTACTGGTTGCTCCCAGCTGTTTTTTATTTGTTTGTTTCCTTTTTGTTTTACATCTGCCTTTTCAAGTTCTGTTCTGTTTGACTCTGATCACATTGTCTGAATTTCTTCTGGTCTGCTAAGAAGAAAAACATTCTCTATTTAACAGATGAGTGCCAAACCAAATACGGGAATGCTAATGCTTGGAGATACTGTACCAAAGTCTTTGACATGCTCACAATAGCAGCTGTAAGTGTGAACACCTCACTGAAAAGATGCGAGTAGATTGTCTAAATATAACTTATAGAATTGGTGGCCTCTAAGGGTCCTGCTAGAGAGGTTCTGGGTTGGGCTGAAATACCCACTGTTTTGTGTTTCCTTTTCTCTCCAGTTAATAGATGAGCAGATTCTCTGTGTGCACGGAGGCTTGTCTCCAGACATCAAGACACTCGATCAGATTCGAACCATTGAACGTAATCAAGAAATTCCTCATAAAGGCGCCTTCTGTGACCTGGTTTGGTCTGATCCAGAAGATGTGGATACGTGGGCCATCAGCCCACGAGGAGCGGGTTGGCTGTTTGGTGCCAAGGTGACCAATGAGGTAATGATGCGATTCTGTGCCGCGTTCCATAATTGCAGGTGTGAGACAAAGCTTTACTGTAGTGATGGGTGGATTAAGGAACTTTCCTTGTGAGGGAGCTGGGAGTTGGTGTGGAGGTGAAGGAGGTTTTCTTGTGACTTATTGTTGTCCCTTCAAAAAGTGCCAAGTGAGATAATACACAGATCTTGATTTTTAAAAAGTATAACTAGAATTACTGGGCTTTGTGTAGAATACTTTTCTAATGATTTGGAAGAAGAAATGCTATTTTTGTTAACAATCTTTGACTTAATTTTTGTTACTTTGCAACATAGTAAGCAGGCTTCTTGAGGCTAAGAGCCATTGAACTTCCCAGGCTTCTGAACCAGCCCTAAGATGAATTCCTGAGTCATGCTGTGCATTGTTCTCTGTGGTCCTCTGCAGCATATTCAGGAAGGACTGAAAGGTGTGGGCAGCACAGGCCCAGGCACCACGGCTGTCCCGGGCAGGAGCGTTTCTCACTGTTCAGGTTTCAAAACCCAAAGCTGCCTTTTCTGTGCTCTGAGAGGAGAGGTTTGCTCCCAGCACCGTCCGCTCAGTCCCACCTCTGGGGGTGCTGCTGGGGGCGCTGGGCACAGGGGGATCCTTGCATGTGGCTGGGAGCACAGGGAGCGTCCTTAGCACAGCCTGCACCTCAGTGCTGTCAGTGCTGCAGCCCACAGATGAGCCCAGCAGAGCTGCAGGAGGGCTGCACGGCAGGAGCTGCTGCTGGGCCCTCGCAGAGTTCTGACGCACCTTTTTTCTTTGCAGTTTGTCCACATCAACAACCTGAAACTCATCTGCAGAGCACATCAGCTGGTTCACGAAGGCTATAAGTTCATGTTTGATGAGAAATTGGTCACGGTGTGGTCTGCTCCCAATTACTGCTATCGCTGCGGAAACATTGCTTCAATCATGGTCTTTAAAGATGTAAATACAAGAGAACCAAAGCTATTCCGAGCAGTCCCAGACTCAGAACGAGTGATCCCTCCCAGGACAACCACCCCCTACTTCCTCTGAGCCGCCCCCGCCTGCTGCCCCCGCCCCTCCTTCTGCCTCTTGACAATATACTTTTTATTAAGCACTTTGCTGCTGAAATGCTGCCTCTTGCCTTTTTTATTTTTAAATTATCTAAATTTATTGTGCATTACGGTGTCTGTAGCGATTTCCTTTTTTCCCCTCCTCCCCTGGATTGATTTGGGCGGAGCTGCACCGCGCCTGCGGCATTCCGAGCGCCGCACGCCGGGCCGAGACGAAGCGTTTGCGTTCGACGGCAGCGGCGCCCGGGGCCGCGCTCATCCCTGAGCTTTTTTGTTTCCGGTAGATTTCAAGAGGTTTCAGCAGCAAAGTTCCCGCAGCCGGGGCCGTCGGGCCGCATCGCCGCGCGCCGCCCGGTGCTCCGCCGCCCCTCCCTTCGTACATTAAAGGAATCGTTCTGATTTTTCAGTCGCGCGTCCTCTCCGTGCGGCGGGTGGCGCTGTGCGGGCCGGGCCGGCGGGGGGCGCCCTCCGCTCCCTTCTTCTCGCCCCGGGCGGGACGGGGCGGGGCTCTGCGCTTCCGGTTCCGGCGGGGCGGAGCGGCGGAGGCGGTTCCGGTTCCGACGGCATGGCGCGGAGCACGCTCTCGTCCCGCTTCCGCCGCCTCGACATCGATCAGTACGACGAGAACCGGTTCGTGGAGGAGCCCGAGGAGGCGGCGGCGGCCGAGCCCGACGCGAGCCCCGAGGTGGAGGCGCTGCTGAGGCAGTATCCTTCGGGCGGGTCCGGCCCGGCCCGCGCTGCCGTCGGGAGTCCCGGGAACGTTACCGGGGCGGGGGCGCGGCCTGTGGCTGCCCGGTGCCGCCCTCCGTACCGCCCCGGCCCCGTCCCGCGCCGCTGCCGCCCGGCGGCCGCAGTTTCGGCTGCCGCTTCCCCCCGGCCCGGCGGCCTCCTCCCCTCCCCCCTCTCCGGGTCGCGCCGTGTCCGGGGCTCCCGGTGCCGCCGTTACTCCTTGACTCGCGCCGTAGAGGCGAAGCGCTGCGCGCGCTGCACGCGGCCCTGCGGAGCGCCCCCGCCCAGACGCGCAGCGCGGCCCTGAAGGTGAGTGCGGCCCGGGATCCGCGCCGGTAATGGGCGGCGTCCCGAGGTGCGGGGAAACGCGCCGGCAGCAACCGATGGCTGAGAGAGGAAGTCCTGAAGTACCTCCGAGGGGGTCTCGTAGTGTGCTGCAGAAGCACGACGTTGGTCTCAGACTGTAGATTTGTTGCAGGCAATTCTGCAGTGCGCTCCGGGTGGCTCTCCCGAGGTAGGAGTACCAATAAGTCCGGTTTTAAAGAGCTCTTCCCTTCTGTATTCTCACTACGGAAACTTAAGGTGCAAAATGTTCTCCTGTTTGGCTGCAGCATCTTCACCACCGGCAGCGCAGCCGCTGCTCCGGGCGCTTTGCTGCACGCGGCTCTCGGGGTCGCGTCCGGCTTCGCTGATCCTAACGGCGTTTTCCTTTCTGTGCAGGAGCAGGCGCAGGGAACCATGCTCAAAGTCCTCACGTCTTTTAAAAGCAGTGAAATCGAACAAGCGGTGAACTCCTTAGACAGAAATGGTATTGACTTGTTAATGAAGTATATTTATAAAGGATTTGAAAAGCCGACAGAAAATAGCAGTGCAATATTACTCCAGTGGCATGAAAAGGTGAGTGCTTGCTCTGGGCTCTCCAGTTGCCATCAGTGCTTTCAGGAGAACCCCCCGAAAGAGAGCTGTGCGATGAGGGCGATCCTCCCCTGAGGAGCAGTGCTTGGTGCTGCCTTTTCTCTTAAGGTTGGGCTTCCAAAGCTTCTGCCAAGCTTCTGCCGGTACTTCAGAGCTTTCCTCAGCCAGGAGGGGTGGGGAGTGGCAGAGCAGTGTCTGCTGCAGGAGGCATTGTGCATTCTGTCTGTTGGTGGTTTCCCCCAACAAGGAGCAAGAACTGGAAGTGGAGGTGTAATTGTTTGAAAGGTGCCCTTGGGCTCATGGGATGCCCAGGACGGCTCAGGTGTGACATTTTTTCATCAGTGAAGTGCTGTGACAGAGTACGTATCCAAATTTATCAGGATATAGCAGACCTGTTTAGTTTGCACAGTAAGGCTTTGGATGTCTCTGAAGGTTCCAGTGGAACCCACAGAGGCACTCTGGTATTTCTGCGGAAGGGTTGCAGGAGGGGATGTGCTGTGCTCACAGCTGGCTGCTGGTTGGTTGTTTGCAAAGGTCTGCTTCCTTCTTGTGAGGAGTTAAGACAGAAGTTGTGCAGTGGTGACTCCAGCCGCTAGCAGCTGTCCCCAGCCTTGTGGAATATTGATGGGCAGGAGGAGGAGAAAATTTCCCAGGAAGGAACATACTTGACATTTTGTGGCGTTCTTCCCACTGGAGACTGTTTTTGGGTCACCACAGGTTGATGCTCCCAGTATGTAACATTACACAAGACTGCCCTGACTGGAAAGAAGTCAGTGCCCAGAACATGTAGACACATGCAAGCATCTCTTCGTTTTGAAAGGAACATGACAGGTTTGCAGTGGGCTGGGCGCTGCTTTCCAGCAGCACAGGTAGGACACGCAGCTCAGCTGCCTGTCCCCTGGAATGGCCCAGTGCCATCTGTGTCCATCAGGTCTGGCACTGATCTGAGCAGTCCTTGCATCCTTCTCCTTGACTTTAGAAAGATGTCTCATTTACATTAAGGGTGCAAATGAAACCACACCAAGCCCTTCCTCCTTTCTTCATTCAGGAACAGAAGGGGGGTGAGGCATTCTGCATCATCAGTGACACCCTGTCCTTCACTAGATGCAAGTCATCTAGATGCATGTAAGGTTTTGGAGAACGTACTTTAACCTTCACATTTAGTGGGATGTTTTGCCATGTTTTGTTTGCCCTTCGTTTCCTCGCTTCCTGCATTTATAGAGCAGTACTGCCTACGTACCACTAAGGCCTGGGTCAAAGAAGGCACTCATCTGTGTAAGTCCACAGAGGATAGGGGGCATAGAGTTCCCAAGATCATGGCACAGGACAGGAACAGGTAAGGAACTGAACATGACAAAGGAATAAGCGTGTGGACATAGAACTTACTACTGCAGGAAGCTGAAGGTGTAAGCCGTGCAGAAGGCACCTGCACAGACATGGAGGGGTGGAACAACGTGAGAACTGAATTTCCTGCTCTGGTGGTAGCAATTAGCATAGAAAATGGCTTAGGAGTTAACCAGCACAGTGCGTGTTTCGTGTGACGGAACAGTCGTACCGGCAGAACCACTGCCAGCCCTGCAGGCTGTGAAGAGCAGTGAAGGTTTTATCATGGAAACCTGATGCTGTGCAGTGAAGTTGAGTATCTATAACTATTTGAAACAAGTCTAATGTCTGCATGTTCTGGGAAAAAAACTTCTTTGCTTTCCACAAGTAACTGTTTTTAGGTTTTGAGAACAAAAGAGTGAGGCGCAGCCTATGAGAGCCACTGGCTGTGCGACTGTAACACTGATCTTGTCTCCTTCTCTCACCCACAGGCATTAGCAGTAGGTGGACTAGGTTCCATAGTAAGAGTTCTTACAGCAAGAAAGACTGTTTAAAGACTATTAATGCAAACCAAGGCAACCATCGGTTTTGGACCCAGAAGAAGAAGTAGCTGAAATGACGCTGGTCCTTCTTGATTAGAGATTGCAATCTACTGAAATACTATGGAAACCTCCTCTTGGACTGCTTTTAACATTGAAGTGGGAAAAGAGTAAAGGTATTCCTGTATATTCTGACTATCACATACAGGAGCCAAGACATTCTCCTGATTGCTTCTTTTAAGGCAGAGAGAAGGCAAACTCCTGCCTCCTACTACTGAAAGCGAGCAGGTATTCTCAGATGTTGCTTTATCAAAGTGTGGTGATCCAAGATCCTGTCTGTACTGCTTATTTAAGAGGGAGCGATGGTCTTCACAGATGCAAGGTTCTGACGGTTTATGAATGGGAGAAGGGTTTATTAGCAAGATGATTTTGTATATATGTGTGTGTATATATAGAGATACAGTCAGAGGACAGCTGGACCATGGGGTTGGTTTCATTGTAAAGTGCCTGCTGCATCAATAAAGTTCTTGGATCATACAAGTTAAGGCAGTTTTTGGCTTACTCTTAAATACGACACTCAAAAATCAGCCTGCAGTAATAGCATTTCTAAGCTAAGTGCCCACCTCTGCATGAGCACTCACTTCCAACTCCTTCCAAACTTTGTCTTCAAACTGAGCTGTGCTGGCTGCTCCAACAGCCTCGCTCAGTGCCCTGGTTTTGGCTGCACACAGCCTGGGCCCTGCTTCCAACTGACACAGCTGCAAAGGGAGGCTGTAATCCAGCCAGCCTGGATTTAGCACCTGCTAAGAGTGCAAGTAGCAGCTGCCCCTAGAGATGATTTCAGGAGGCAGAAGCACCCTACCTCATTCCTGGCCTAATTCCCTATGAGAAACAGGCCTTAATCTCACAACTACAATCTTAGCACAGGTCAAAGATAAGTTTTGCTTCAATGCTTTAAAACTGTTTCAAATAGCTGTAGCATCCCAGTGGACACAATCAGGACGACAAAGAAGAAGAAAGAAATCAAGATTAGAGTTTTAATCCAAAACATATTGCACCACAAATTTCATAGTGTTTCATAATACAATCCATATTTACAGCATAGAAGGAAAGAAATTCAACAGCCATAGAAAGGATTGTGTATACCACTGTTTTTATACAAGGGAAAGTGCATTAGCTTTTTTTTTAATATATATGTACATATATACATACACACACACACCATTCTTGCTCTGGTATCTGAAGAAAATTCAACACTTGAGAACTCATTTATGGTAAGTTAGTGAGCTTTGGGTAAGTATGAGCTTTGGGATGCTACACTGTTTGCATTAGTCAATATATAATTAAAATTTATGCATCACTCTGTCTTGCAGGCTGCCTGCACTGCATTCATTACTGTACAGCAGTAACCGTTCAAGCCAGGCACAACTCAAACCAAATTTGTCCCTCAGCCTGCAGCAGTGTGATGAGGGAGAATCCTACCCTCTGGCCTCAGGTCACACAGAAGCAGGTCAGGGCAAGGAGACGCTCCAAAGAAAGACCCTTCTGAGGCCCAGGAGGGTTATCCTGCCCCTGCTTTGTTTCAATACAGGAACAACCAACAAATCTACTTTTTGATTGTCTATTTTCATATTGGAGTTGCACTCTTACCCTAAACTTCCCTATTCTGTACAGTTAAGTGTCACGGATCAAGTCTCAGTGTACGAGTGCTGCTGATGTTACTGAGTGTACTTCAGCAGATGCCAGCTCTGAACAGGAGCGCCACGCCAGCCGAGGCAGCGGCTGCCTCAAAAACAGGCCCGGCCCCTGCGGCAGATGTGCCCCACGTGTGCTGCTCTGCTGACCTCGTGCAGAACGCTTCCATCTCTTCACAGCAGCTCTGCTGCAACTCTAACACTGTGTCTCACCTGCCACCACCACCCAGGTCGCTCACTGTCAGCAGAGCTAAGTCAGACTCTGAACGTGACTGCATCTCCACTACAGGACAGGTAGAATTTTTTTTCTTAACATATTGAATAAAAACCTTTGTTAGTAACACAAATCTCATTGTAAAAGAACTACCAGAATAGCAGCATTGCATTTCTTATATATAGATATATATCCAAGTTTTAAGAAGTAAGCCTGATTGCTGCTTCCTATATTCATCTAGATTTTGTGGTGGCGTTAAAACTGAAGGGCAAAACTGTGTCAGCTGAGTTCCCTTTTCCTAAGGCAGAACCAAGACTGATTTGTGAAGAGTTCAGTTTTGCCCTCAAAAACAAAAGCCTCCTAAGCCGTGGTCTTTTGTCAGGTAGTCAGACACAGGTCACAGCCACTAAGTGCTCAGAACAGCTATAAGCAACGGCATCTGAACTACAAAACCACAACAAAAGATGCTGGTTATGAAAGCTTGTTGCTAGCAGACTTGTTAAGGAAGAAAGCCCAAAGTGCTTAGTACCAATATTAGTCACGCTCTTTCAAGGTGTATATATATATACATACAATCTTTTTTCTGTTTTCTTTTTCATTATAAAAAGTATTTTCAGTGTATACTTACAATACCTGGAAATCAGTTTTAAAAATTTAAAATGGTTTACTACCCCTTCTTCCCAGTGCTAACAACCCATGGTACAGACTAACAGATTGGTTTTCAAGGCGACTGAGTATTAGGTACTATAATTAAGACCATTTTAAATATTATTTTTCTTTAAGAAAAGTAAAATCAGTAAACAACTCTAAAGTTGTGCTCTCAAATTAAATAATCATGATCAATGTGCAGCCTTCAAGACTGCAGGCCAGGATATATGCACCTTATATTACACAGTGATATGAAAAGATGCAGACTATTAGTTATGTCAGTGTAACAAGGCAAGGCAAACTTCTTTTTTGGTTAAAGCTCCTGCTCCTGTCCTTTGAAAGTCATTTCAAACTGTCAAAAATTCAGCACAGTATTGCCAACAATTTTTTCCCCACTGCTTTCCACAATGAGACAAGGAAGCTTTACTGTGTCTGCAGTTATTCAACCCTCGCACTCCTAACATAAGCTGGAATCACCACCATAGCAGGTGCGTGCATTAGAAGCTCCAACTGCCAGCACCCTCGTCAGTGAGGTTAACGTTATCCTTTGGTGCCAAGATAACAGGTCTGGTGAGCACAAGGAGCTGACTCCCATTGAGAGACCATCCAGACAAAGGTCCCTGATCCCAGCCCGCAAGAGGTGTCAGTTTGTAGTGAAAGTTTCTCCTTGCACAGCATTACTTTTGTAAACAGTGTCAAAGTTCTTGTACAAAATACTGCAATGACAGTGATTAAGACACACCTGAAGTGGTGTGTTCAGTGTTCTTTTCACAGAAAAAACAGTGGCTAGATGCTGACTGCCCGTTTTCAGGATCCCTTAAGACCACAGCGTCCTTGGGCTTGAGATAGAGGGCCGGATACTGCCTTTAGGAGATGGCTTTGACCCAAACCATGACATCTAGGACAGGAAAGCACAATACATACCATGCTAGGTTCGCACTTACAAGAAGCTGGAGACTGGAACAAGAGCACAGTATATCTGCATCTCCCCATCAAGTGATGGAAACTATTTATAAAACAGAACTCTGCAGAGTTCAGATTGTGAAAATGCAAATTGTTTCACATGATTAAATCTGGAAGGAACAGCTACTTTTCAGCACCTCCCAGCATCTAAGAGCGTTCACATCTTTTGCTGCAAGTCCAATTATAGGTTACAGGTGCAACAGAATCCTTACCTTGTACTCCAATGTTTCTTTAAGCATATTTTCTTCCTCTTGGGAAAAATTCAGTAAAACAGATACAGCCTTAATAAGATGGAATGCCTGAAAGAAACCACAGTGCTTATGATGCTCTCAGCCTCTGTGTTCTGGACTACAGTGCAACACTTTTTCTGCAGGCTTAGTCACAGACTTTTTAGTTACAACTGCAAAGAGCAGAACAGTAAAACCTTTCCCTATGCCCTCTTACAATGGACCAGGGCAGCCTGTATCTTTCTTCTTCTGATTGCATTTCCTAGCTTTCTTCAGCTTGCATATTTTCCCTACAGCATCCTGTGGTAATTGTTTTTAAGTTCTAAAAAGTTGTAGCAGCATGCAGACAGGTCAGAATCATGCTGCTTTACATACACAACGTACCGACTGCACAGCACTAAGATACATCATGCAGAGCTACTAAAGGAGTCAAACACTCTGGATACCACGGAGCTGCACAATTATTTCTTCATCCTACCTACTGTCTTGACCTACAGTTAAGAAAAGCATATTTTGGCATGACTTCTTTCTACCTGTAACCTTTTCAACACAACTTAGAGAATATAAAGGAGCTTCACGTGCACAAGGAATTATCTCTTATGACACCTCAACAGCATGTGCTTTATGTCCTTTCTGGTTTCTGTTGCTATCTTTCTTAAACATACAGCTACTTTATAATCACATATACTCCATATGCTTTTTAGAATAGTACAGAGCAGTTTCAGCTCTTTAACTTCTAGACATAACTACCTCCTACTTTTCACTTAGCTCCTAATGATCTGTACTCCCAAACACGCTGCTGTTTTGCTTTATTGCGCTGCCTCACTCAGTCAATTTCTTTTCACATGCAAAAATACTGAGCTGGCATAGAGGCATTCTTGCCAGGTACCAGAGATGAGAAGACGAGCGTACCAACCCGTCTTCCTAGGATTCTTTACCTCAGACTCCCGGCAGGACATGAATTTTAGTACAACATGTTTAAGGTACTCAAAGTTTATCTCCCTTGAGTCATTTAAATCAGAGTTGTTTGTGACAGTCACAGCAGCATTAGGCACTTCAGAATTTGTTTTTTCACGTACTTCAGGTACCTCAATGTCTGGCCTTATTTTCTGAAAGAAAAAGAGAAGAGCATTACAGGATGTGTCAGTTTGATGCTGGGAGAAAATGTGAATCTGAGATACCTAATGCAGAGCATTTGTACCCACAAGATGGGCATCAGTAGGACAAGCTTCTCATCCTTCAGGGGATGACAGCAGAGGTGCATATCTTACATTTCTTGAGCCTCCAGGAGAAAACCCAGCTCTTGTTAGAGTTACATCTGTGTGACCAAACCAGCAGAATTGGCTCTATACTAGAAACTGACATCATTTTTCTTTCACCATTAATCTGCTCTGTGCTCTTCAGATGCACAGAATGCAATTCTCCAGTTCAGAACAAAATATATATATATTTTTTAAATCACAATACTTGAATATTTTAAACCCTCTTTTAAAATGTTTAAAATATGAGGGCTTTGTCTTAGAGTGGGAAAGTATTTTGAGAAGAGCTTTCTCCTGTGGCTGACATCACTGCCTGGGAAATTTTAGCTGAATGACAGCTGAGCAGCAACCACAAATCTCAGTCATCCAACATACAGAAACATTTAGATACCAGACACTACAAATACAAGTCCATACCTAAATTCAGTGCTGCAGTATCTGAATAGCGATGGCTACCCAACACACCATCTACTCAGTAAATACAGACCCAGAATTACACATTTCTTAAATTAAGGGTTCACAGATTTGTCTGCAATCACAAGGAAACTGCGAGCATTCCTAGTAAATAAACAAACTGCAGCTTGCAATCAAGTCTTTGGAATTTCTACTGTAAGTAACTTCCAGCAAGTGCCAGCTGGAGAGACTGAGGAACAGAACCCTTACCAACTCCTTCTGGAGAGTTTTTTTCAGTTCTGTCATTCTCTGCTGTAGCTGCTTTATCATCTGTAAGCAGAGCAAAGGACGGCGTTAACACAGCATTCAGCGTTAGGGCACACACTGACACAGAAGTATCTGAAGAGAAAACATGGGAAATGAATGCTAAGAATCAAGCAAACCAACTGGCAGCTCCAGAGAAGAGATCTGGATGTCTCACAATTCTGGCTGCAAATGTCGGCAGGCGTGCGACAGGACACCTGAGAGAAATCAACTGAATTCAAACTGGGATCTGCAGGAAAGCTGTAACTGGCATCATTTGGAGCTTCTTTTCTCCAAAATAGGTAAGGAGCAGAAGCAGAATTGTGCCACAGAGATTTCTCTACAATTCTGCTGCAGTTTTCATTCACTATTGCTACACCCTTTTACAGTCTGCGGTGGGGAAATACTCATAGAAAGTTGGATTCAGATTGGATCTCTCATGTTTGTAAGCCTGTTCAGGCCTTCCTTTCTAAGGCTCTGGCACCTATTATTAGGCTTCCTAATTAAAACAGGCATTTCTGTTGTTTAGTTTACCTTGTTTTTCTCAACAATTTGCTGTTCCAGCTCTCTGTTATCCTTCTGAAGTTGAACGACATCTGTAACTGTTACCTCTCCATTCTGTTCTGTCACACGATTTTCTGGAAGGTCCAAGTGCTCATTCAAGGCTCTTGTTGATTCTTCTAGTTCTGAAACCTACACAAATGAAAACAGCAAATTGCAGAGGTGTGATACTTGCAGCCTGTTAACAGTCTTCAGAGAGAAAGCAAGATTTTATTGCTTTTGTATGCTTTTGCTTGCTGTGGTAGTGGGAGGTAGTGGAGGTTTTAACCAAAAACTTTTTTCGTTTAGGCCCATTGTTTGTTTGTTTTCCAAACCAGAAAGCAACAGTGACAATCTACTCCACATCTCTCAGTGGCCTGTTTGGCACTTTTGGGTCTCTGCCTCCTTCAATCCCCTTCATTATAAGTGAAATAAAATAAGGTGATGTCCTTCACAAAGCAGTCACAGTTGTGACAGCAGACAGCTTTCAGAGTAGCTTTGCAGTTGGCACTCACATTTTTCTCATGTTCTCTGGCCAACAGGAACTCCTGTATCTGCAGCTTCAATTCTTCTATTTCCTTCCTTGCTGCTTCTTCTTTCTCCACTGCTTGGCTATTACTTGCCTCTATGTCAGATCGTAGCTGGTGCATTTGCAGCAATGCAGCTTCGTGATCTGAGGATGAAGAAACTTGCTCAGTACCAACCTACTGAATCAAATGAGATTTTCTCATCATTTCCTATTTGTCGACACAAATAGACAAAAGTTACTGCGATGGTAAACCCTGACCTTTTTGCCTTGCTCTGTCACAAAGACGTGACATTTAAGCCGCCCAAGCTCACATGTGTATTTTTGCAATGGAGCAATCTCTCTTTAAAAGTCAGAGTCATTTTAATACTTGAAAGCTTAATTATCAACTACACCTCTTCTAATAGAACACAGGCCTCCACCAAAAGCTCGTGTGACTTTTTCTCTGACTGCACAGGAACACGTGGGGCTGTGAGCACATGTGGCAATGGCACAGACAGCTGCTGACAGCCAGCCAGCCACAGAATGGTGCAACAGGAGGTCACCCTTGGGGTGCCTTTCTAGGTAAGGGCAACACAGTAGGAACACAGAGGTGTTTGGAACTGAATGAAGATGAATGCACTTCATTTTTTAGTGTAACAATGGAAAATCAGCTTACAACTGATTTAAGAATATAAATGATGTCTTTCAAGCAAGAGCAGTTTTTAAAGTGGTACAAAGTAGCAGTCATCAAACTGGACCAGTTCTTCATTTCCTGTGTTTTGCACTATATGTTCACCAACAGAAAGTACAGTAAGATCTGTTATTTTCTGATAAAACACTGCAAAACAATGATTAAGAAGGTGGGTTTTGTTGTTGTTTGTTTAGAAAGAAACAGAGACTGACACTGAATGACAGAGGACTTTCAAAATTCAAATAGATTAAGTTTGGAAATAAGAGAGATCTAGAATTATTACCATCTACACATAAGAAAGCCCACACCTAGAGACTGTATTCAGTTAAAGCTGTCTGGAATACAGCAGATTGGTTTCATCTAACCTTGACTGAGTTGGTTTAGTTCTTCCTTCTGTTTTAGAAGCATACCAGATTTTTCATCAATTAGCCGGTCTTTTTCCTTTATTAAGGAAGCCAGATGTGAAACCTTTAAAGCAGTCAAACAAACAAAATTAAGGATATACACTTAGAAGAGGCCATGGAAAGATTTCAACATATCTCAGATTTTTTTTTGTGGCAAGAACTGAAGAATTCTTACATGAGTGGAAGGCAGTGGATGGTATCTACAACTAAACAAGGGCCTGAGCTATGTGCTGGGCAACACAGGACCTTGAGAAAGTAGCTGACTGAGCATTATTGTTACAGATAGCACAATATGGATGTCTACGTTCAACTCCAGATTCATAGAAGGAATCACCTACACAGTGCTTGTCTCATTAGAAAGTGCTGAAGTAAACATATTGCCAAAGCTAAAACACACTTCAGCTTCTGATAAGTCTGAGGCACAGACTGCCTCATAACCAGCAGGTGGCAGCTGTAAGACAACGACTGTGCAAGTCTGGTAGCTCTTCCAACAGCTAGAGCAAGCAAGCAAACATACACAACAGTTCCAGAATAACAAAGATACTAAAAGATAGAACTAAATTCAGTCCAATTTGCTCAGATGACAGCTCCCAGTTAAAGAAAACAAATGCTCACATCATTCACTATGCTGGTTTTAACAAAACAGAAGAACAAAATAAGGTTACCCAGAATTCATATTCACTTACTGGATACAAACTCCTTCCTATCAAGAAATTTAGGGTTTTAGAACTGCTGTGCTTCAGAGGGACAAAGATACGATATAAACTCTGAAAGGAACACAACAGAACAGATAGCTCTGTGGTTGTGTTTGCTATCCTTGTTTTTTGTCTGATTGTTTTTATAGAAACCAAGCCACAAACTCGTGAATGCCTCGGGATGGCCCACCAGGACAGCACATCTTACAAACTAAAGAGGTCTGCAATACCAATCATCTTCGTTCTGAGCAAACGTCTTCATTCACTACCAACTGGTCTTCCTCTCAGTTTATACTCAACTACCAAAACCTGCCATAATCCTTCAGCCCACAAACTTATGAGTAGCTCTAATTTTGCAGCTAGCCGTATTTAACACTTCTGTACTGATTAACTCACATAAACTGATTAGATTCCTGTGAAAGCATTTATACGTACACCTTTACGTTTACAGAGGCAACCAAGGCCATCTTCCATACTGAAGATGATTTCATTAATTATCATAATAGTCAGAAACATAAGTCCAAATCTCATCTGATGTGTGGAGTCTTGGAGTGTTTGTACATATTTTAGACTGTTGGTATTTACCAACCTGCTGTTGCAATTTGTCCTTTTGTTTTTCTGTTTCTTCCAATGTGTTGGCAATTTTAGTATTGACAGTCTCTCTGTTGCTCAATTCTTCCTGCAAACCAAAAGTAATTTAGAAGTTACCTGAGAGAACTACAACCTGAGTTCCACTTCACTGTTCGATGTTGGAACTACTCTGTATTGCTACTGCCAGCAGGATTTAAAAGCCCTTCACGCGTGACAATAAAGGAACGTATTTTTAGACAGACCCAAGCACTCTGCTTCAGGAAAGGATCACAAGTTTGTAATGCTTCTCAGAGCACTTCTACTGAGCATGAAAGAATTTGAAGTACACAGAACCTGAACGTAACATGATTCCAAGCACTAAGAACATAACATTCTCTACCAGTAACTGTTTCTCAAATTAGGCTCCACATTTAACCAGTGTCACTGACTAATTAAACTCTTACCTTCAGCTTGTTCAGTACAGATTCTTGTTTTTTTAAAGAACTCTCATACTCTTCTCTGCTTCCACTGAGATTTTCATTCTCTTTTTCCAGCTGGCTCTGTAAAATAAAGACTGCTTAAGTACTAAGTACAAGTGTTCCAATGCTTTGCATAAACAAATACATTCAATTCACATTTTGTTTTTCAAAGTATTGGATCTTCTACTGTAATGCTGGGAACTCTTAGTAAGCACATGCAGACAATAAGCAAGGTCCACTAGCTTTGATAAAATCGTTCTGTGAAGACTTGGGAGCCCCACTCAACAGTTTCAGTACTTACTATCCTGTGCTGAGCAGCTGCTTTATCGAAATCCCACGCTGTTTGAAGAGCAGCAATTTGAGACTCTAGCTCAGAAGCCTTCTGCTCATACTGATGTCTCTCGCTTAAAACCTGCTGCTGTAGTTTACTTCTCTCACTTTCTAGATCCATTTGCTTACGAGAAAAAGAAAACAAAGTTAAACAACTATATTCTGAAGCTCTAATAAGAATTGGATGTATTTGCACATCACACTCAAACTTCAGTAACTGAGTTTCTTTGGTAGCAGTGCCAGGAGCTCTCACACAAACACTACTAGTTTAGGAGACAAACAGTAACAAAACAACTGAGCAACAAATGGAACACAGAGAAATGGTGGAAATGCTGAAAAACTGGCTTCTCTTGGTCTCGCAAACACAATGCAGTACACTCACCAACTTCTGGATCTTCAGATCCTGCTCACAAGCTTCCTCCTTGCTCGTTTTCAATGCTTCTGTTGCAACCTGTAGTTTCTGTTCCAGTTCTCTATTCTAAAACATAACATGAACTTCCTTATCCACTGACATCTACGCTACTAGAAAGAAAAACAACGTACAGAACACAGGATGACGTAACAGGGGCAGGTGAACACTGAAACTATGGAACTACACAGTTCAAACAGAATGTCTACTTGACACATCCTGCTTTCTTTAAACACTCTTCATCATTTCAGACTTGCTCAGCAATGGTTCCAATTTAGCTACTTGTTTCTTACAGCAGGAAACACAAGCATGAGAAGCCTTAACTTCAGAACCTCTGGGCACCTCCCCATCTCTGCAGGTGGAGAGATGACCTGAGCCGCTCAATGAAACCTTCCTCTGGAAACTAAGTGGGACACATAGCATCACCTTAGGTCAAAAACACAAATGCAGTGACAGTAAAAGCTACAGGGTGTAAAGAGGACGGAAATAGTTAGGAATTCGTAAGGGGAAAATAAAAAAGCAACTTACCTGTGTTTCTAACTGGTTCACAGCATTAACATGATGCATTCTGTCTGTTAATATCTGTTGACTGGCTTCATCCAGTTTCTGCTCAAGAGAAGCTTTCTGAAGATTATATGGGGTTAAGAACAGAGGGTAGGGTGGACAAAGAGATAAGATTTTAACTAAGAAGTTCCTTTGAATTTCATTAATAACAATACTAAACTTGAACAGTTTATTTTTGATCCAGATAGGAAAACATTGCTCCAAGGTGACTCTAAAATAGGAGCATCAGCTCTGGAGAAAGATCAAGTAGTGAAAAGAGCACTAAAGAGAAGTAAATCTCTTCATGCTTTCAGCTGTTTCTTAACAATTCTGAGGCTGAAGTGTTGAACATGCAACATTCTGTTTATACACCTATGTGCAAACCAGCCTCCCACTCCCGTCCCAATGCTTTGGGAATCATGGTGACAGCAGATGAATTCCAAGAAACAGTGAGCTGTTCTCTGTAAGGATCAACCAATAACATTCTCCAGTTGCCCTGCCTTTTGTGGGCATGCTAAAAAACTTCTCTTTCCCTTCTAAGCAGACAGATGTATTGCCTAAACAACGTGCAAAGACCAATGCAGACATCTGTGCAGCATGTACACACATGGGCCCCGTGCAGCCACCCACACAAGCTTGTCCAGCAGTGTGTCAACACACACCAAAGAGACAAACATGCCTGCACTACATCATCATATACCCTTTCCATGCCAGTAAGCAATGTATATTCTAAAATAATTCCTTACAACTGCACTTTTTAATCAGTCCATAAATGTAAAATTACCTCCTTGAGCAGTTCCTGTACATGTTCAACCCCTGAAAGATTTCTTTCTAATTTCTTTTCCAAGGAAGACACTTTTTCCTGCAACTGTTCAATAAGTTTCCTTCTCTCATCAAACTCAAAAGTCATCTGCGGGAAAAAGAAATCACAGAATCCCTTTTCATAGCCAAGCTCTTTCCTAATTCATTGCGGTTTGACTTGAGAAAGTGCCATTAGTTCTGTTTGAAAAGACAACATGATGCTACAACACTTAACAGACACCAAATTTCAAACACAGAACCAGATGCATCTGCAAATTCTTAACCTTTAGCTTGTGTTGTTCATATTCCACCTTCAGAGATTCGTGCTCTGCCCGTAATGTTTCTAGTGTCTTCTCACATCCAGAACCAGCAACTCGAGCCTAAAAAGAGGAATTCCTTGCTCTGAATCTTAAGATTTCACAGTCAATATGCAATCTAACTTCTGTAGACGAGAAGCTCTTCCAATCAAACCCTGATGTGAAACTTACATTTTGCAAGTCTACAGAAAGGTGCTGAATGACAGCTTGTAGCTCCTGTTCTCTCAACTCCAGAGCAGTGATCTTATTTTCTGCGTTCCTCTCAGCTGTCATCAGTTCATCTCTTCACAGAAATAGGAAAAAAAAAAAAAGTGACAGTGTTCCAGAAAAATAGCATTTGGCAGAATAATCTGCTAAACGATAAATGGACTAAGCAACATCAACCAGATTTTCTTGTACTAAAACCAGCCACTGTATTCATTATACATCTTCCAATCTTCCAAAGAGGTAGTGTTTAAGTATCCAAAAAAAAGAAACATAAGCTTGCAAAATCCTAAATGAGTACTGCTTTAATTGGCTTGTAAAGACATACAAACTCAGCCTTTACATCCAGCCTGCCATACTAGCAGCAATGAGTCAGTTTGTTGCATATATAAACACCCCCCTGCCCCCTAAAAAATAGATTTGGACAAATACAGGAAAACACACTCGTCACGAAAATGCATCCATACCTGCGTGCCTCCAGCTCCAAGAACTGCTCCTGCAGCTCCTGAAGATCTTTCCGCAGGCCTGACGACTCAGTGCTTGCCTCCTGAAGCATCTCCTTGGCATGGATCAGCTCTCGAGTGCGTGCCTCCAGCTGCTGCTCTGCTTTGCTCAGAGACTCTTCCTTTTTCAAAAGCTGAATACCAGAATGTTAGTAAGAAGTAAGAACTGGTAACACTGATAGTCTTCTCACCTGAACGGCCTCCCTTATCACGTTATGAGATGAATTAAGTACAATAACTCCTAGAACAGTCCCTGCTGAAATACTCAATGCAACCCCAGATGTACGTAGGATTTGGACATGGAGCCACGCTGGACACAAGCATTAGGGCTAAAAAAACCTAACGCAGTACTTCCACTGCGTGTTCTAACAAGAAAAGAAGTCATATTTAAAATAATGTTACCATGTGTTTAACTTTGGCCATTTCCTGCTGCTGAAAGCCTTCCAGCTCATCAATTTCATCTCTCTTTTGAAAAAGGTTCAAACTCTGCTCCTTCATTTCTTTTAACTGTGTTTCGAGCATTTTTTTTTCCTGATAAACAAACAGAAGAGGAATCCAAGAACATCTGTAAGTTAATCTGAAGTCAGTGGGAGGTCAATTAAATTCTCTGGGAAATAAATCTGCCCTGCATCCCCGAGGCTCTGCGACGGCGCCATACGTAGAATCAGAACTTCCTCTGATTCAAACTGCAGGAGGCAATCAATGAGTTTCTGAAGTTTCTCTTTATAAGCTGTCTTCACTGCCATGCTCAACTCACAAGTAGATGGAACCTATCTAAAAAATTAACAGCGAGCAGCAGCAAGCTCAACATCTTCATAATAAGAGGTACTTTAAAGTTCACCTTCAAACAGCTACAGCAAGACTGAAATCCTACACTGAGGAAATTCCTACCTAATAGATTCCTTCCTTTCATGAGACAGATGACCAACTAATGGGCTCAGACCAAGTCACCGCCTCTTTCTGCATCCCAGCTGTCTGCTCTGTAATTAAGGAAGCTATGATTCCACTGTATAAAACCACCAGATCTTTGTCTTTGCAACCCACCACTCTTCCCTCCCACGTTAACGAACACTAATTCCAGAAGTATCTCACAAAGCATTGGCACTGCTAATAAAGGCAGATCGTCAGCCCTACTCACTGACCAACCAGCAAAGAAGGGGCTGAACAGAGTTGTGCTATGGAAAATATGTGGGGCACTGTTTAAAAATATAAAATGAACCGAAAGCTTAATTACCTTTTCAATGTGACTCAATTTTTCCAACCACTCCTGAACAAGAAAGAAAGAATTAAAATCACAATCCAGCTGCAGACTTTTGCAATTAAGGAGGAAAAAAAAGAAAAAGAAAGAATCCACACTGATAACAGGAATATTAAGATGAAGAATTATGAAAACAAAATAAAAATAACAGATAGTGTTTTTATATACGAAAGCTATGGAGTAATTTATGTTATGCAAGTACATAAGTATTATTCAAGTAAATAAAACAAAAATGACAACAAGGCCAACCACAATGGAATCTTATCAAACATGTGCAGACTTCATACCAGAAATTTTTGTGGGCTCTTTTTAAAAAGATTAAGATTCAGAACAATTACAAGCAACCTGAATATCCCTTCCTTTGACTTTGACACACTAAACCAATGCAATGCAGGACAGCTACTTTAATTAATGTACACAGATCTCCACAGCCAGCCAAAGGCTGAGTTGTTAAGCTCCATTACCTGGTCCTTTTTCTCTAAGGCCAAAGCCATTCCTTCAGCCATCTTGGCCCGGTTGGCCTGGTGCGCTTCATTCTGCTCTTGAAACTTCCTCATGGAAGCTACCAACAAAGAAGCACCAAACTGTATTAAAAATCCATATTTTAAAATTGCTTCTGAACTGCTTCTGTTATTTATACATTTATAGAGCTGCTTCTTCAAGTATTCAGCACCATCTCAGCTCCAGCACTGATACTGTGCCACTCACCACACAGCACTGCCTGCACACGACAGAAGTGTCACAAGTAACAGAAGATGTCTTCTGTTCTTCACTGCACTAAACAGAGCCGTAGGTTTCAACAGAGTCCCTGCTGCACATCAGCCCAAAATTGGGGAACAGCATAATGAGAACTTTACTCAACAGCCAGCACAATACTGCTGTTCACATCATAAGGCAGGAGCCTGTTCTACCTCTTTGCAACTTGCATGTATACAGTTTGAAAACAAATGTTTAAAAAACTGCGTGTAAAAATTGGTTCTTTCCAGGTATATTTAAATCATAGCAATTTTCAACTATAAGAGAGATTAAAAATCAGTACGTACAATCTTGATGCTTTTCTAATGCATTTTCAAGCTTCTCTTTTATCTTCTGCAAGTTTCGGATCTGATCAGCATAATCTTGTGTTAGGAGGGAGAAGCACAGACCAGGAATGGACAGACACAGGGGAAGGAAATCAGGAAAAAAAAAAGGGGGGGGAGAGAAAAAAAAAAACAAAAAAACATGAGTGGAAAACAGCAATGATTTTCTCAACTAGAAAATCATTTCTTCTGAGGAAAACTTGGATGACTGTAACGATGAAGACAAGCAAGTAGCTCCTCACTGCCCATAGGGTAAATGGATACAAACAAGAGGGTCTGTCCCAGTGCTACAGGAGAAGTTCCACTCCATGCAACAGGGATGGGAAGGAGTGTCAGAACAGAACCCTCACTGACAGCTCTGCAGAACGAGGTATTATCTTAGAAAGCAAAACAGCCTTGAGAATGTTTTGTGCTGGATTCTTTCCTTTCTCTTCATTTCACCTGCGTTACTGTCAACATCAGAAGTCTTAACTCCTAAGAGAAACAAACCATCACATACACAGAGTAATTACAAAAAAAAAAAGGGGGGGGAAAAGACTGTTTGAAGCATGGGGACAGAAATGCTACCTAGATGAGAGTGACAGGGGTGCACTACAAGTTAACTTCCTAAAACGAAACAAACATTTTTCAGAACTCTGAACACTGAAGCTGAAAGGAAACTCTTCTAAGCAATCACCTTTTATACGTATCAGGACACATACCAGACAGCTTGACTTCCAGTTTTCTTATTTGTTCATTTCTTCTGAACAACTGGGATGAAAGATCCTCTCTAGAGCTGCTTCCATCAGAAGCCTTGACAGAAGAACAACCACGTAACTTACAAATTGCAGTCAAAATAATCCTGTTACATACTAACTCTACGACGATAAACACTGCCCAGCCTAGGAATGATGCAGGGGATTCTTCTAAAATAGCCTATAGCAGAAGCATTTGTTCTAACCCATCACTCATACGACAGCACAACAGAACGGCTAGGAAAAAAAAAAAGAAATCAAGCTCTAACAGTGAAGAGCTCAGAACAGATGGGTCAGAGAAAAAGTCTTCTGGAAAAAACAGAAACGAGGAAAACAAAGCAACAATATTTACGTGAACTCAGAACTCAGCAGTCTTTCCATGCAAAATCCAAAGCATAAATGGCACATGATTCTCTATGGCTTTAAGGCTGTACAAAATCTGCATTAAGAGCAGTTAAATGAATACTAACTTTTGGGATTTTGAATTCTTGCCTCCCTACTGCCTCAGAAATTAGTTTCACAACTAGACATCTTACATACTTGTTCACTTAATATTCATTCAATGTCCCATGGCTGTTTAATCACGTTTTGTATTGAGATAGCTTTGTAACCAGTGCTTACACGAGTAAACGAGTGACTCTCATAGTAAAGAGACAAATATTTTCCCTTTAGTATTTAAGCTGACTCAAGCTATTGATTCATCTGCACATTAAGACATACACCACAGAGCCACCACAAAGCATTCTCAACTCACACAGCACACTTAAAATGGTTCCTGTAAAGCAGTGACAGAAACACGGCTTAAGAAGCAGCACTCAGAGTAAGGCAGGACTCACAAAGTCGTCTCCCGAGTCCGCTCCCACGGAGGTGATGGACTCTTTGCTGATGGAGCGCGGGATCCTGGCCGCCCCCCCGGGCCTGGGAGCAATCGCTGCCTCCTCTGCGATCTTCTTCTTCAGTTTCGCAAACATTTTCCTATACTCCGTAGCACCGCCAGAGCCAGGTGCTTCAAGAAGCCGCTGCCTGCGATGCGGCTAGCGCACCGACGTTCTGCTTACAGCTTCCAGATGCCCAGACGTAATTTTGTGCCTCATCCACTCAGCTTTATCGCATTTCTCGTTCCATTAAAGCCTCCATGGCCTAACGATTCCTGCAAGTCAAGGCGATAAGGCTTCCGCGCCAAAGACATCCATACCCGTTGGAAACAGCTAAACGCTTTTGATGTCACCCGTCACAGCCCGCCCCGCACCGCACCCTCAGGTGCCCCAACCCCAGAACCGGGCCCGGCCGCGACCCCGGCAACGGCGGGGCGATTTCGGGCGGCCCGGCAGGCCGTTCCCGGCCGCTGCCGCCCGTTCGGAGCCGGCCGCGGTCCCGGTACGAGCCTGCAGTGCAGTGCAGTGTAGTGCAGTGCGGCCCGCTCCCGCCGCCCCGCCCTCACCGCCCGCCCACCGCTTCGCCTCGTCCGCTGCCGCCGGGACCGCGCACCACCGCCGCCTCCGGCGCTGACCCGGAAGTGCCGCGCGGGCGGAAGCGCAGCCGGGCGTTACACATGCGCAGTGCGCCCGCCTCACCCCGTCCGGTCCCACCCCGCCCCGCGCTCCCGCGCGCAGTGCAAGAGGCGGCACACCGGGTGATGGCAGCAGCGAGCAGGCCGTGCGTCGTGCGTTTATTGTCATTGCCAGTACAGATCAGCGGTAACGAAGGTGTTCATCGCGGAATGGACCGACACCGATTCTCGCTTCCATCTCAGCTTTCCCCGACAATTCCAGCAGCAATACAAACACACTTCTTTCCTCCCACAGACACCAACAACGTGGGCAGAGCGCGCTCTGGCATTACATTGCTTTGGCAATTTACAGATCCTTTGCAAAAAAAAGGCTATTTGCTCCAAAACTTTTATTCATATATCTCTATTTTAAGTAAAATATCTGTGTGTTTTTATTTTTTTTTTTTACCAAAATACGATTTACAGGCACACGGCTGTCAAATAACTTTAAGTTTACTCATTATAAAATTACTTTCGGTACCAAAAGGTCTCATTTCTCCGAACGCTCCCAGCCCCGCCCTGCTGCACAGCGGCTCCTGCTCCGCTCCTAACGAAGCCCCGACGGGGGAGCGACGAGCAACGCGTGCCAAAGGAGACCTGCAGCGCCAGGGGCCGACAATAAGAGCGGGCCTTAATGCTCGAGCCAACAGCTGCCGCTGCATCGGGCAAAGCTAGAGGCTCCAGGGCTCCTTTGGGAGCTGCAGTCCGCTCTCAGTGTGAAACCAGGAGCTTCAAGAGCAAATCATCTCTGCGTGCATCACCATACCGACAGGAATGCAGAGATGCTCTTCGATATTCCAAATGATCCGATTCGGAAATCTCAAACTAAATCTCTTTTGTTTTGGCAGAGGAATGGTTTAGAGTAAAAACAAAAACAAACAGAAGAATAACTTTTAAAAAATTGCCTGATGTATTCCTCCTGTTCTAGTTGCAGACATCTGAATCTTCAAAGCACGTGCACTAGATTTGGTCATAGAAACAGAACTGCTCTAGAAGTCAAAGACACTAGAAAATGTCGGAGAGCCGTCTCAGCAACATGCAACCTCTCCACTTCACAGATTTCTGCCCCACCCTCCGCACCAACACCCCTCACACAAGCTGACAGTGCTGCTAGGCAAAGTCACCAGGGATGTGAACAGCTTCCAGTCTGCGGAGCTCCCTCAGCCAAAGAACAGCAGCAGCCATCACAGATCAGCCGCTGACACCTAAGCAGCCACTTGGTCCAGAAAGGGCAGGACTAACCGAGAGCTCTGCTACTGCCATCATTAGTGACCTGTAATATGAACACCTACTGAAGAATCTAACATAGACAAAGCTGTTACAAAAGAAGCCTCAAGACAAAACAAAACAAAAAAAAAAACAAAAACAAAAAACAAGTTCAGACGGATTCCAAGCTTTTTAGCTTTTAGGAAGAAGCAGGCTTCAGGCATAGCATGGAGTTACAGTGTAAGGATGAAGGCAGAGCAAGGGGAGGCACTTCACAACAACATGCCTGTGGATGAGCGATGGAGCGATACTTTCATTCCCAGAGGAGCTGCCTGATCACAACTACTCACACTGCACCTTATGAAGATGATTATCTGAAGCCTAATTCCCCGTCTCCATCTATTTCCTGCGATCCTTAAAAGACATCGCTGCACATCTCCCTATGGAATAGTCTTGAGAGCTTTAATAAGTCATAACCTGACAGACACTGTTTGATAAACTATCCAAACAAACCGTCCTGAAACTTCTTGAGAAAGTACTCCAGGGAGCAACTCCAGTTTGCAAAGCTCACAGAGCTGGTGCTCCGTTTAGTTGTGAATGAAGAAAATGAGACATCACATCCCAGGAGTAGTTAAAAACACAGCTGTAAAGATTCATAACCTTTTCTTCCCTTCCCACTGTTATTCTGACAAGTCAAAAAGGCAAAAAAAGAAGGCAGCAACACTAACTGTGGCTAAGATGTTCGGAACAGAGGGGGAGGAACAGAGGTGCCTCCTCTGAAAGTAGGATTAATTCAAACGTATTACATGCAGAAGAAATAGGAAGCTAGGCAGAAGCTGTCCAATACACAGACATCCAGTACAGTTCACATTTTCCTCTCATAGTACATAACATACAGCATTTACCCTTGCCTGGTGATGGCAAGTCTTCTCTATTAACATGAGCGAAGGGTTAGCAAGACAAGAGGGAAGGCATTAGGCCTGAGAAGAAAGGGATCTGTTCTCTTCTCACTCGGAAATGGTTCGGTCTTCCCCTCGCTTCCAGTGAGGACTGCTAAATACACAAAGTTTTCTTCAGTACCTACAAGCATACACAGAGAAGGTACCTATGACCATAGCACACAGCACACAGTAGCACAACTTTAGAATGACTCAGTAAGTTCAAACAAGACAAGCTTTTACTTGGAGAGAAAATATCAGTTTTCATCTTGAAAGCAGTTGCTTTGGGTCAGAAGGGAGGGGGCTGGCTCAAAATCCAAGACCAGATACTTATCCATCTACAGCGAGAGCAGACAGAAGGTATCAGCCTTTTTCTTTGTAAGGTACACTTTTGCACTCTTTCTAACACAAGTGAAATCTTTGAGTACCCTTGTCAGCAGCAGTCCTTCTGAACCAAAGGTCAGAAGGTAAGAAGAGAATGAGGGACCTCCAGGAGGAATTTTTGACTTGGACGGTCATTGCTGCTAAGAAATTCAACATCTGAACTAATTTTGAAAGTTTCAAATTCTCCTCCTATATTCTAGCATCTGCAGCTTTTCTGTTCGTTTTGTTTTCTTAAAGACCTTTTCTTAGGGCTGCACAGTGGATTAGAAACCTGTCAGATCACAAGCAAAGACTCCTTGCTTCAGCCCAGCTCAAATGAAGACTGTGTCTGCCAAGGCTTTCCCATTCAGTTCAACACTTCCCACAGAAGTTCACCAGCTCACGCTAATGGAACCATCGCTCCTATCCTCAGAATTCGCATACTGTCATCCAGGTACATGGAACCAAAATGAGAACAGCTTCATCAAAGCAAATGCTAAAGCAAAACAAAAGCATTTGATTGGAAGGCAGTGAGCTTGGGAAATCTGAATCCTTCTCTCCTGTAAGCTGAATGCTGCCGGAGGAGGAACAGCAGGCAGGGTAACAGAAAATCCCTCTCTCTCACTTGCTGTTGCATTAAAGGCCTTCTGCTATCTTTAGCTTCCACGCAGAATCCCATATTTTAATAAATGGAGACCTCCTACCAGAGGTAAAGGCAGATCATTCGCTTCACAGTTCAGAATCTATGAATCTAATCACTGTAACACAGAGAGGAGCACTCATTCCCCCGGCTAACTGAGGCTTCCTGCATCTGAAATCACTTCTGAATTACTTCAAGGACAAACTGCAAGTCCCTTAAAACAGATTATTACAACAGCAGACGAGCCGTAACTGTTACGACAACCACAAATGATCTGGAATACTTTGGGGAATGCACCCAGAATGGCGTATGTGTGTATATATAAATTTTGTATATAGACATTGTACTGTTTCATACTTTTTAATACATATACAAGTACCTATACATATATACATATTTACAATTTACACCAGCCAGTAGATGTATGCGTATTGTACATATACACACAGACGCCTAGAATACACATGCACACACACAGACACGCACTCTTCAAAATAAACTCCATACCCCATGTAACAAAGTCCTGCCAAAGTCCAAAGAACAGCACCAAGTGGTGGGGGCCCAACACAACGGCTTCAAGACTGCTTAGAACAAACACTACTATTTTTTTTTTCTTTTTTTTGACTTTTTTCTTTTTTTTTTTTTTCCACTTTAGAAATTAAAGAATGGGTGGCATCAGCTGCATCCCAGATAGAGAGGACCATCACAGCAACTTCCCACCTTCACTCGAGCAATTCCTGATGTGCCACACCATGCTACCCATGAAGAACATACCACTGAACTGAACGAAGGCTCATCAGTGCTGAACTGCTGCCCTCCACTATTCCAGCTGAGAAGATCACACCTTGTATGACAACACTTGCAAACAGGTCTACTGTGATAACTATGGTAGCCACCAAATTTTGCATTTTTTTCCCCCAACAGAAATGGAGACATGGCTGAGGTTCAACATAAAAGCGCTGATCATACTCGTTCTTCCACTGCCTTTCTAGTACACGGAACAGCGAACATAAACTCATTTAATTAAAATATTTTCACTCCCTTCCCCCTGCTCAAACCGTTACTACCAGGAGTTGCAAGAGGTCCTCGAGCTCTGCAAAGAAGGCAGTACAGTCTACGAGAGTCAGGCAAGCACTTTTCTCCAGAAAGAGCCTTTGCAGAGGCTGTTGCACTCCTTAAGATCCCTAGGCTGAGGGATACTACAGGGCTACCAAACACAACCACAACCTCTCCTACTGGCAGGATCCACACTTTAACTCATGAGAGGAGCACTGGCATCTCTCTCTCAGGGCACAGCTCCAGCACAGGTTGGTCTAATAAATGGGGGATAGGAAGGGCTTGTATTCAGCACTCATGGGGCATTCTTTCAACTCCAGTCAGGGAATGGTAACACTGTGGGAGCCACACATTTCATCCACACAAAGAAAGGAAGATAAAACCTGCTGGAAATTAAAGAATATCTGACTAGTGGCTCACAATGAAGAATGCTATCTCCTAGAAAACTGTGGCAGCAACAAAAATGGCAAGATGATCCTTATTACAGTGAGAGAGGGGTGCTAGCTTTCTTAGTTTTTAATTCACTAATTGCTAACCACGTATCCCATCAGACAGAGGGGAAATTGTGTCCTTGGCCAGCAGTTCAGAGTTTATACATGACATTGCTGTGTCAAATCTGTAGGGAGCATTAACTTTCTTTACAACTTCATTTCAAACTCGTTGTCTCCAAATGCAACTTAATCTTCCACAGTTTTGTCTACTTACTTGCCTAAGACTGAAAAAATATATTGGTTATGAAGGACTTTGTTTTATTGCTATTGTTGGTTTGCACTGTGTGGTTCCATCTTTATCATTTCAAATCCAGACTCTTTGGGGACAAAATACCATTTTTCTATCAATTTTTTTCCAATTTCTTAAAATTGTATAAAAATAAAGGATTTCCACAAATGTGGGATAAAGGTAACCAATAATACTTCTATGCTTAGGATCAGCTGTTGGAAATGTGGTTGACAGCCACAAGACCAGAAATAAACCTCTAGCAATTCTTTAGTTTAACATTTAAAAGACATGAAAACTTCTTATAAAATTGACCCCCCCATACAGAATGGAACAGCTAACCTAACAGCTGTTTATTATTACTTTTTAAAATAATGGTCCTAAGTTTAAAAATAAAATCAAGTACTTCCTTTTATGATTTTCACATTAGAAAACTGCACCATTCAAAATCTGTGGCCAGGGAAACCCCTTTGCAGTAAGACAGTTTTTCTCAATAGTCGTCAAGAGTGTTTTCCAGGAAAACATTTCTAACATCCAGTATGGAAGCCAGCTCCAAAATGTGCTTTTGGAGGTGAGGGTTCTCCACCGTTTCGTCTCTTGGCAGCTGAGGGTAAGATTCTGGATAATTCCGTGTTTCCTGCTAGATGACAGTGAAAACAAAAAGAATCAGACTTTTTTTTTATAGCTTTTCAGAAGACTGCACAAGTCCAATTTCACATAAGAGATAACCCAATCTGTTTAGCCTGCCAGAGAGAGAAAAGATTCCATCAGAAATGACGCCACTTCCAGTTTTCCATTACCTCAGAGCGGCTCTACAAACCCCTGTTCGTCTAAGACGGTTAAATCATACATTCATAAAAGCTTTGCCATATAAAACAATGACAAAGATTAAAACAAAAAAACCCCCAACCTGACCTATACTTACCTAATTGGCCAGAGTTTATTTCTTGACATTGTAGACACTTCAGCATCTCCACTGGGAGATTTCTCCCATCCTAAAGGGACCAATCCATCCCCACTCACAGATGACCTATTTTTCTCTAGGAAGCCTAGCAGCTAACTTCGGTTTGGAAAGCTACGAGATATCTGTTACATGAGTTACACGAGATGAATACTGTATACTTCCTGTGTTTTGACTTTTTTTCTTCTGTAATGTTTAAAAATAGAGTAGGCAGGTGATTTGCCAACAGACAGAAATACAGAATGGTGCAGATCCAGAAGCAGAATTTCATTGTTGGTACAATATTAACCAGCAGGGAGGGAAAATACCATCTTCCTGCTTAGTTTACTCATTAAAACTTCAAACACCTTTCAAACTCCAATCCATGTTAGAATACATTCCAGCAATGAAGTTCCACTCCTTTCTATTTTCCTCTCATATTCTTGTTCTACACCTCTTTAGTTGTGTAGAAATAATAGTTCTCACTATCAAAAGGAATTTTTTCTACCAGACAAAGCTGTTTAGAGTGACTCAGAACATCTGCTACTTACGTAAAATATTAAGAATGAAGCAAGACAAAGGCTTCATGTGCGTGGAGAGGTACAAAGACACAAATTCAATACAAGCTAAAGGCATTAGCACGTGAATATCAGCTCTCTTTCTGAGGTCACAACTATATGTTTAGCCATTAGGCCCTTCCATCCTGCAGTTCTATAAGCACTCAACTGTCATTCTCACAAAGGGACAGATATCTCTGCATACCCGGAAAATTTTGTGCATCCTCATAGTAGCTGAACAGAAGATAAATCTTGTTAGAAGCAAACGAAGAAATTCATCCCCAAAAAACTGAAGAAAGGATTGATCTATAAAAAAAAAAAAAGGCAACAAACAGAATCAATTCAGAAAGGCTTTAAAAATAAGACCTGAGGAAGCCACAAATACTTGCGTGCCTCCTCCCTCCTCGTTTGCTACTCTGTCCCTTGGAAAGGCCGAGCAGCAGAAAACAGCATCACCTGAATTGCACCACGTCTCCACCGCAATCCGCGGCACGTACCTATGGAGCGGGAGTGGGTCAGCAGCTGCGCGATGTCTCGATTGATTTTCCTAAGATAATCCTGACACTTCTCCCACAGTCCTCTGCGCATGCTTGATAATCCAGAGACAAACAGGAATGCCATTAAAGGATTGTTCAGAAAGAGTGTGAAGAGGCTGCCCCGCTGAGACTGATCTAAAAATCAATAGACAGAGATACGTTTGGCTCATAAAGCAGAAAAGCTGTCCTTGCCTCAGAATGAAGCTGCTCACCTGCTGCATTTTCCAACAGCAGTTTGTTAGCTTCACGTGCTTTCGTAACCTATCTGCCCAAGGCAGCACATGAGCACAGACCCTAACAGCCCCAGTGCCAGGCTCTGTACTGTACTCCAGTGCACCATACCACACCCTCACAACAACAGCAAGACGTTCCTGACTGATCAGTGCACATCACACAAGCATCTAATAGTTGATAAAGAATTCAGCTCTATTTTTCAAAGTCCATTTAAATTGAATTAATTATTACAACACTTGCTTTCTACTTAAGTTTCTGCTAAATAGCAGAACTAGTTCTGAAACTAATGAAAAGTGTCTACTTCTTGCACATTTGCTCATGATGCTTGCCTAACACTTCTCTACATAGCTTAAGCTAGATGCTCATACTTGTCTTTGTGGTGAATAGTAACCTTAATATGGCAAATTCCAATAAGGAAATTTTAAATAGAATCATAGAAAGCTTAAAGTTGGAAGGAACCTCTGTAGGCCATCCAGTCCAACTCCCTGCAATGAACAGGGACACCACAGCTAGATCAGGTTGCCCAGGGCCTTATCCAGCCTCACCTTTCAAGTCTCCAGGGACGAAGCATCCACCACATCACTGGGCGACCTGTTCCAGCGCTTTACCACCCTCACTGTAAAAGATCTTTTCCTTTTATCTAACCTCTTTGAGCTTGAAACCATTTCCCCTTGTTCTATCACCTCAGCCCCTGCTAAAGAGTCTGTCCCCTTCTTTCCTGTAGGAGAATAGTTATTATTTTATCATAATCACGTGGACAGAAAAATGATGTTTCTTCTCCTGATCCTGCTATAGACCCACCTTCTCAGACAATGCAAATCCAAGTTTTCCTAAAGCTACCCTCTAAATCAGAACCAGATATGAGAGGATTTTGCTTCAGATTTGACATTTAAAAGCTAACACCTTAATGCATTCTGCTGACCTTTGGGTACTAATAAATCTATCTCAAGCGCTAATAATAACAGCAATAATAAAAATACAATAAGAATCCCAGCACTGTGCTAGAAAACACCATACTATACTTTATACTATACCTTGTAATGCTTTTGGATATGCTGTTGGAGAAAGCAAGCACACCAATGGTTGTCCAAATAAGTTGGTGAAATTCTGTAACAGATAAGAATTTAGAAGTATTGATTGTTACTCTGCTTGCTTTTGAATATTCGACAGGTTAAGGGTACAAAGAATACTCAGGACATAGAACACGCTAACTTAACTGCCACACAGTTAAGATTGGTTGTAAAACTGACAAACTGACTTACTTCTAGCTCACAGCACAGAAGAGATATAATCCATTATATTTTTAAGGCTGCTTAATCCTCTCATTTCACTACAACTGATAGCAGACACTAATTTCATGGAAATATGGCTTTCATTAACAGGCAAAACAAACAAACAAGAAGGATATCCTGCAATAGCAATGAAAGCCAATGGCATTAAGGTCAAAAAAGATGTAGTGTTTCTCCTCAATACCAACAAAATTATCCCATTAAAGTGCTTTCTTTACGCTTTTCTTTCCAGAAGAACTCTGCCTGATGAAACAGAAGAGCCCAATGGAGAAAAACTCTAAAATTTGTTCACTTTAAAACAAGCAGGTCACAACCTTAACATCTGCTGTATGGAAGCCACGTTGTAAAATATCTATTCAACAGACCTGCTACCAGCATTTTAAGGATTGCACAGGTGTTCTGTTGCACACAAATTCCTCCAGAAACCTTAAAAGAAGTCTTTGTCTTGTTTCACTACCATTCACCTGGTAATAATCTTATTATGTATCTAACAGGCATATTAACTGGCCATAATGATTACCACTAAAGAAACCCGCAATGAACTTCCCCACATTACCTGTCATCTGTCTTGTCAGCAACAGCTTTCTTAAAACTGCAGGCTTGCAAATGCAGAGAAAATGTAAATGTTTATGTCTACATTCCTCCTTACGCACCCAGAGCTGAAGCGCAACACACGCTTCTGCAGATTATATTCTTAAAACTGGCAGGATGGATGTCAGGCATGAATCATCACAAGCACTTGCTTGTGCAAAATCATCAAAAAGATAATTTTTTAATTCTTCCTGGTTTCTGCATAATTCACTTGTAACATTCCTTTCCAGGCAGCATATTTCAGTTAAATTAGTTTCACCAAATAATTTCATCCAAGTCTGCTAAAGATAAGAATCCAGTCCAAAGAAAATAAAATACTACACGTACCTGACAGAGTGCTCACTAGTCCTAGAAATCTCTTTATTTCAACAAGATCCTGGTGGAGATTTATAATGCTAGATATTAAGGTTCAGTCTCTAATGTAGAAACAAAAACTACGATCATGAAGACGCTATCTGCAGCCAGCTCAGCAGTTAGTAATACTGAATGATAAATAAACATTCAAAAATTCAGGAGTCACTTCAGACACTGACAGTTTTGATGAATAGGGGCTGGCAGGTCACACATTCTCAACATGCGTGCTCAGTATTCATGAGCAGATTCACATGTTGAACTCAATCTTCTATCACTCAGTCAGAGGCCAACATAGATTTCACAGAATCACAGAATGGCCCGGGTTGGAAGGGACCTCAAGGATCATGAATCTCCAACCCCCTGCCATAGGCAGGGCCACATCCCTTCTTGGCTTTTGGCTAAGACCAAGTGTAATGTCGTGTAGATTTCTGACATGTTCCCTCAGTAAAATGAATACTGCTATTAAACATTGCCTACAGCCATAAAGTAAAACCAAGGGTCAGTCACACATCTCAAGAAGGGCGTTGTTCCTTGACAGCATCTGTGAACAGTATGGATTCTAAATGTGCCAGGTGGTTAGGTCAATATAACTGCTAAGTCCTACAATGGGAAAAACTACCCAGTTTACCCTAAAATAGAACTCTTTGGAAAATGGCTGCTGCTTCTTCTACCAGCTGCTATATCTGAACTGTGGATCCAGGAGAATGAGTCTCAAGATTCCAGGCACCTGTCTCAGCTCTCGCCCAGACACAGCTGCTAACCACAGCCCAAGCGAACACCAGGATTCACTTTCCACCACCTCAGCTCCTGAATTCCACAGGGAAGAGTCGTGTTCAAGCACACAGCAAAGGAAAAGGAGCAGGTAACAGCCAAGGCTCAGGGGAGGACCACACCGTGCACCACAAAAAACAGCGGAACTGCTGACAGCAGGTCTAGATAAGGAAATGCTCTGCCTTTCAGTGCATGGACAACTCCAGAAAGGGTAAGCCACACTTTTGGTTCAAAATTGGCTCTTTTTTTTTACTTCAGTATTCAAGCTTCTCAACAGAAGTGCAGCTTTTAAAAACACATTTCACATCTCATAAACATTTCTTACCAAAAGAGAACAACCTGTGATCTCCAAAAGAGGTCATCTCACACGTAAGCTCTACTAAATTGAGGGTTACATCACATCACTGACAAAGGCCTTGCATTCTTTCTGGCTGGAGCAATACTCTTTAAGACTCTGCATTTGACTGTAATCGCATACAACCACAGCTACCTGAAAGTAGTGATTTTAAAATATTATTTCATCTACATATACAGTGGGAACCTTCAAGAACGCAGCCATCTGTATTTCAGTTGAGGTTCAAAACAAATAAATTTTAAAAAGCTTCAAATGGATGTGCTTGATCTGCGGTTATCGTCCACTTTCAGTCAAATATACAGGGAAGTAAATACACAATCAAGTAAGTGCTGACTGTCTGACAAAGTGGGCAGGACGTACTTTCAGCCATCACTATTCAAACCTTCAAGGAAGGTTGTGAGGATGGGAGTGCACACAGGAGATCAGAAGTGGATTTTAGAAGAGGAAGCGTGAGCAGTTGCTGTTACTGCTGGTGTTGCCAGTCGTGACATTTAAATGTCAGGATAGCTGCTGTCTTGTTAGAAAAGATCACAGTGACTGTGTAGAAAAAAAGTCAGTACACTGACCTCAGCTTTTCACAGAATTGCACAGAACCTCTTTGCGCCAGTGCTTAAGTCTACAAAACACCTTGTAACACACCGAGGGAATATCTGCAGGACAGCACTGTTAAGATATTCTGCTACATGAAACCAAGCACGTAAGCACATGCAGAACAACAGACAGGAATTTACAAGGGCTAGGAAATACTGAGACTGAGAATTCTGTCACTGCCCTTCAGTTGAAAAGAAAACAACTATATAGGAATCAATGTCAAGAAAGAGCAGAGAAAAATGAATCTCCACCACATTCTCTTCTCAGAGTAAAGCACTCTAATTACATTTCTCTCCCTTTAAATGGAGAAGAGATTTAATAAAAAACAAATTTATGCTGCAAGCTAGCGTGGTGAAGTTAAACACAGCAGTGGTTAAAAAGCCCTCTGAAATGCACTACAGTGCCACGAACAACACTCTACAGAGAGGCCAGATCATTTCTAAGACTGTTAGGTAAGAATTACATGGCTCAGTACAAAACAATTCCGAATCACCTAGTCACTAATTTAATAACTCATTAGCCAACACAAGCCTTTAAAACAAACGATGCAGGCTGTGGATACGGAATCAAGAACAAGTTCATCTGGCCACTAGACGTCCCTACTCCGCCTCAGAAACACAGCTGTGAATGTTCACTTTTCTCACTGCAAATAATGGAGCTATAAAAAGCAAGACATAAGGAAGTGGCACTTTCCCCAGATATAGCACATTCATAATATCTAATTCATGACTGAAATAAGTGTCATAATGCTCTCCAGATGCAATAGCCAACTCAGATTGCAAATGCCTGCTTTTTTATTACCCGAACTGCAGATTCCCAAATATGATTTGGCATGGAGTAATTCTATTTTGAGTTGATAGCACCCTAGAAGGAGACTCATTGTCCAAGAATACATCACTCTACAGTAACAGCGGATGCTAACTTGAGTCTTGTTATTTCTTTGGTTGAGATACTTTACAGACACAGACACCCCATGTTTTAAAAGATTGGTCTCAATGCTTTGATTTGTTTCTGGTGGTTAAAGGCAACTGAGTGCTGGATGACTGGAAAAAAAAAAGCAGATTAATTAGTGCCCTCCCCCATGCACACACACACCAAGCTTTGTCTTTGGTATATAACAAAAATAAACCTCCCACCAGAGATCTTGGAAATCTTGAACTTTTATTCCCTCCAGGAGGATTTATTACTTTCCAATGAGCGGCTGTTCATGTGCTTCTCCT
The DNA here is from genome assembly GCF_019238085.1 of Lagopus leucura. Lineage (NCBI taxonomy): Eukaryota > Metazoa > Chordata > Aves > Galliformes > Phasianidae > Lagopus > Lagopus leucura. The sequence goes on from NW_024962275.1 coordinate 906,984, forward strand.
TCTTGTTCCTATTCATAGGATCAGATCCTGACTAGCATGCACAACCTCAAAAGAAAAGAAAGACTGAATACAAAGTGTTTAAAAAAATATCCTGTTAAAAGTGTAAGCTAACTAGGGGTTGACACTGTATCCTATCATGTAAATAGCTGTCTCCAAGAGCCTTACCTTATAGGCCACACTGTTCGAAGAATCCACAATGATAAAAAGTGGCTTTCTTGTGAAAGGGTAGAGATCCCCAGGGTGAAGGCTGAAAAGAGAAAGATGCTTCACAGAGCACTAGGATTGCTACGAAGCTGTGCCAGGGCACGAGTTTCTCAAACACAGCTGCTCATGTCCAGATAAAAAGTCAGCAGTTCCCTCTTGCCTCAATCTTCAGATTCACCCTGAGAAAGTAACTGCAAAACTAACTGGGTATTCTCTGTAACATGGATTACAGGAATTGTTAGTTCTTTCCTAACAAGAGACGTAGAGATGTTTGTCTTCTTGAGAACTAATCATCCATTAACTTGAAACTTCCCAGTAATAAAGAATTTACCTTAAGTCACAGTAATACTTCCCATGCTTAAATTGTCATTTAGAATTGCATAGTCATTTACAATTGGTGAAGTTCAAGCCAATCTACACTTATGATGTCCTGCCATGAACTGAATGTGTTTGCAATTGTCACACTCATAAAACTTACCAATGCATCTCCTTGTAAGATTGGTTTCGCTTGTGGATAGCATCTCCATTTATAACATCCCGGTTACTATTTGTCAGAACACCCCCGAAATCATATGGACCTACAGAGGGCAAAAAGAAATTTGAAATTAACAGCTGTAACGAAGCTCTGTTAAGAACTTAATGAACACAGGAAAAGGAGGAAGCAACCAAAAATCCCAGAAACAAAGTGAATCTGAGCTACTATAGTTGTAGGGAGAAAATGGAGGAACGTGGAGACTTTATTGGCTACATACTCAATGTAACTCATATTCAGTAGTTTGGTCATCTATCAAAATAGAAGAAAAATGCAACATCATATTTTCTAATTTATTCATTCACTATTTATCCACAGATATAACACAAAAAAAATCCAGATACCAGCTCTCATTACACTAGATAGCAAAAGATTAAAACTCATTACTTATTTCGTAGAGAACAATTAATACCTTCGATAAATGTCTGCATAAGCTAGTATATCCTATAACCAGAATCTCACTAAAAACTAATGTTAAATCAATCAGCCCCTTTAGCCTCTCAGAATTGATACAACATCTGCAATAAGTGCACTGCAAAGAGAAGAAAATGTTCAAAGAATGAATTTCAGTATTCCAGAAAGGACAAAACATTTTAAACAGGTCTCCAATCTGCAGCAAAGATTTATTTTTAATACTTCAAAAACAGAATTCACAGTTCTTAAATGCACATAGCTGGACATGTGCTCCTAAGTAACCTAAAGAAAGGTTCTGCTAAGCTCACACAACTGAGCTACCTGCCAGTCTGTTTGAGAGCAAAAGTGAAAGGAATGGCTGAAAAACACCAATTCCTACATAAAAAAATCAAAAAATCTTGGGATACCAAGAAATATTTCTGCCATTGATATGAGTATGAAGCATCACTAACTTTGGTTCAAGACAGTATTAGAGTTTCCTAATACTGCTATACAGTTGCAGAGTTGGTCGACTCACATTTGGCCACCAACTGCAACCTTTTCAGGATTGGCTGCATAGGACACTTTTCCATTTCAAAGGAAACTCTGGGGCTACAAAACTAGGAACAGAACATACATTAATTTAGCACTGTTAGAAATGTCTCACATGTGACCTGTCAAGAACAAATGGCTTACAGGCAACTGACAGTGCAACTTGCACTGCTCTCTCTTTTAATAAGGTGGAACTTTTTGGGGGGTCCATGCAGACTGCATCACCTTATTAAAAGAATGCAGTTGTAATGAGATTCATTTCATAAAAAATTAAGTCTGATTATGCAGCTTTTCAGAAAACAGAGCTCTAATGGCAAAGTAAATGGTAAAGTACTGAACTGAAATAACACATGCAGTGAAGTGAACATAACACAAGCTGAATAGAACAGATCAGCTAGAACCCACCAACAGTCATAGCAAAAAGTAAAATGTTAAAAACATTTAAAAAAAAATCACTGCCACAATCAAAATTTGACAGGGATTTTTTTTTTTAACCTTTAACATTTTGAGAGATCTATAAATCATGCATGGGAACGGACAAGGCATGCATCTCATAAAGGAATGCAAGTCTCAATCAGATGAGGTGTGTACAATATTTAGGATGTTAAAAACACTTTTTTCCTTAAATTATAAAAATATAAGTGGATCTTTTGACTGTGTTTGCTTCAGCCAACTAATTTTCAGCTTTTACACTGCAGCTCCATCCAAATGTTCTGCTAAATTCCAAAGAACAGGAGGATGAGGTGAGGGGAATAGTCAAAAAATCATGAAAAGGCTTGAATTGTCACATTAACAAGTATGCAAATAGAACAGTCCGTGCAGACACTTCAGCCCTTTTAGCACCCATCCTGACTGTACGCTCTCACAGTACTAGAGATTTGAAAGAATCACAAAGTGCCAGTTAGCTATTTTATAACGTTTGCATGGATGCATCCTTTGAGCCATGTGGTCTTCAAAATTGGTAAAACTTTTGATACTTCAGATGCATCAAAAACTGGCAATGTCCTTTAAAAAGGCCCCAGGTTAATGCACACTAATTTAAACACAGAGAATTATCTACTGCTTGTGCAAAGAAAAGACTTATCTAAGTAAACAGTAGAATAAAATCAACTTGTCTTTTACAAGGAGCTTTGTGACATCTTTCTTGATCACTTGTCCTGGAACACAAAGAGAATTCAAGCCCTGTTCATGACAGGGAGCATTCCTTTATTGTACCTTCACTATCCGAACGACCTGATGGGAACACGCCCGTGGCAGACAGGTAGATCAGCAGCACGCTGTTTGCAGGCAGCTCCTGAAATTCACAGACAGAAGAGTGGCAAGGGGAGAAACGCAAAACACTCAACCATTAGATTAATAAAAGCATTATCATTGAAGAACGTGCTGCTCCCACTCCCAGCTGTCCTTCATGCTTTTCTTCTTAGGAGTACATACCACTCCCCACCACGTGCACCCCTTTAAGCAGGTGAGCATACAGACAAAAATGTAAAGCAATGATATCAATACTGTTGTGTTTGTTTGTTCGTTTCCATGCAGACCTGTAGGCTGACCTTAGAAGTTCAAACAGCAGTTTAAAAAAAAATAAGATTTGCTTCCACATAGAACCTGTTACTAAACAACCCAGAACTGAGGCTTTCCAAGATATGGAAACCCCAAGCTTTCAGGATGCATGTGAGCTAACTCCCAAACTATTTACATTCTGACAGGAATTTTTTTTTATGTCTAAATACTCCAGTGTGTGTAACACCTGCCTCTCCCCTGAATTCCCAGCTGAACAACAAAAGCAACACATCCAGGCTCCCACGCAGACTTGCAAAATAAGCCTCTTTTCATCCCATCTAAGGACAGTCCATATGACAAAGCAGAAGCTTTTAAATTCTGCAAAAGGCTGAGCAAGTGGGGGACCAAAATTCACTGATTTCACAAACCTTAAATGATGCTGCTAAAAATGTGTACAGCTGGCTAAAAGTTGGTTTATAAAGCAGGTATTTATGAGGGTTTTCTCGCCTGGCTGGTTTCTCTGTTGACTCCTATTGAAAAACAAATAAATTTTAAAAATAACTTTATATTTACAAAGCAGCTTCATTACCCTCTAAATTTCTGCTTATTACAATGTTTACTTTCAACGTATTTCCCACTGAAATGGCTTGCCCATGCAGCATTTCCTATACAGTAAAGTATGATGTGAAGTATTAGCAGCAGAACTTCACATGATCCCTCACTCTGTTATCTACAACATCCTCTCTAAAGCACAATCCACAATAACAGTGGAAAACAAGTTCCCTGTCTAAATTAAAAAATTAAAATCTAGCTATTTCTTTTTACCTACAGATAAAGTCGGGTGGGTTGTTTTGCTTTCACAGAAGGGGATATTTAACTTTGATATCAATTAGCAAGATGATGAACTTACGTGGCTCCATGACTGCCAGTGAAAGCAAAGCAATGGGTGACCATACGTGGACAAGGACAGACACTCCTTCAGAAGTACCCAGGCTACACCACTGTAAACCACTTGTGAAATTATGTCCAACTGTTCACTTCTAATAATTTACCCACTATTGACATTTTTTCCCCAAGAAAACAAAACCAAAGGTAATGTGTTTGATACATTACTTGAGTCAAACTCCACAGATTTGAGCTACCCTCCATCAACTTCAGGTAAGAGCTACATCAGCCTTCCTAACTGGCTCTGCACAGTGACAGTACAGATAGTTTCTTTTCTTCTTCCCCTCCCCCAAGCTGTTAAAACCTGCTGCTAAGTTTGTCACTGAAACAAAACTCACCTGCATTCCAGGTTTGTTCATCTGCGAAGCTAAATTCATTGGTTCCCTTTCAAGTGCTTGTAGCATTCGGAACATATCAACTGTCAATTCACTGAACTTCACCTGCGAAAGGAGACAAACGGTTTGCTCTGTCAGATACAGCTGAAGTAGTCTGTTTTTCTTTGGAATTATCCAAGAGTCTCAACTACATCCCACGCACCACTTTCTGTCAATATATCTCTGAATCTCAAAAGTCTGTGAATGACTTTGAGCTCATACAGGGCGAAGTCTATTTACTACAGCTCTACCAGCCCAGTTTACCACATTCACAAATTAGACTTTTCTGACTTGTTCACAAATCATGTGATGGAATACCCCATGTACTCTGTATTTAGACACTATTTGGAAGATACACAAACTCTAGTTTACATTCAGCTCTGCTGTTTACTGTAAAAAGAGTTCAGAGATAACAAAGTCTGCATAGTTTCACCACCATCATCATCTAAAAAACAAGCCTTTGAAAATCTCGTGAAAGCCCTTTCCTGTTGCAACTGCAGCTGGAACAAAACGTCCCGTTGAGACCCTTCAAGCACGAACACTGCTAAGAACAATCTCTTATATGAAAAATCAATTGTATCTAGCCTCTACTGCAATAATCTAAATATTCTGCTGCGTGATTAAGAGATATTGCTGAGAGGGAGAGAATTTGAGCTGTAACAGTACAAGTTAAGACTTCATTATTACTTTTACCTGGTTATTGCAGTTCCCAATAATCAGTGCATCTGCAAGAGCAAGCTGTCCCACTATCATTCCCTGCTCCAGCAATGGAGCTCCAGTTTCAGAAAGCCTGTTGGAGGTGATTACAATGGTGTTGTCGTCATTTAAAACCATTACAGGGTCTGCCTAAAAAGGTAACCAGAACAAATTAGGAATTCAGCAGAGCACACAGGTTTGCATTCAGTGTACATAGAGAAGACAGCGTCTTCTCAGTCACAAACTTTTCAAAAATAATGCAGATTTTAAAAATTAGTTTGCCACGTTTGTATGAAAGCCACTAAGGAAAGGCACTCCAACAATCAAAGTGAACCTTGGAGCACAAGAAAAACCTTGAGCAAATAGGAATGGCTTCCACAGCAGCAGAAATAAAAAGGTGACTGAGCGTGTCTCAGCTTCACAATTCTGCCTTCACTACATTGTATGACCAGGTCTGACTTTTTAGGCACTTGAACAGCTGTCACTGCTACACTACTGTAAACACATTTCAATGATTTAATTGGGCAACAACACAGTCCTTCCACGTGGCACACCTGCTTAGCACAGAGGTGGTGACACAGGAACACTTTGGTGAAGAAGTCAGAAAAATTTACCTTAAACTGACAGAAAGTAATGGTATTCTCACCTCAATAAAAGCTGCCACTTCCTGAAGAACCAGGTTCCACTCCACCTGATCTTCAGTATTAAAACGATGAGTGTAGTCTTCAATCTCATCTGAAAGCTCCTAATTTAAGAAGTTCAAATGCTCAGTTACTTCCTAAACTGAAAGCTTAACTGTCACTAACTTCACAATGTGCTTAGCTGTGCTGGCCTTTAAGAATGGAAGAAGAGTCACTTTACTCAAGAACAGATGCAGCACACTTATGACTAACACACCAGCCAAAACAAGCTCCCTCAGGAGACAAAGTGCCAATGCTGCAGTGGGTTTCAGCAATGCCAAGTTACTTTTCAGCAGGTCTCAGTGTCTGGAATGTCTCAAGTGTAACTATCACATTCACATACAGCCTTGTTGCTTGTTTTTCCCTTAACCTATGGACAACAAGGATTCAAATTTAATCTCACAAACAACTTCAAATACATTACGAAAGTGAACTGTGTGGCTTTTTTTAATTGCTGCTACTAATTCAAGTGAGCTTAGACAAAAAGACAGTAATGCAACTGCACAAAACTGTCAAAACCAGAAGCTGCTTGCAGCAAGGTTGTCAGAGGGGTTTGGGAGCCATATACTGTTAGGAGAAGCACACTGTTCCTTCAGGGCAACTAAAGGGTAGCTCTCAATCTCAGCAGTAACTACTGGAATATTTCACTTGGCGTTCAAATAATACTATCAAATTATTCAAACACCAAGTGTTTGATCAAATGTCTGATTCACAGAAGATATTCACTGTGTTGGATGTCATATATATTATAAAGACCAGCACTGGTCAGTACAAAGACTTGAGTTTACAATTATTCAATACTTTATTCCCATAGCAATGGCATATGCAGATCCAGCCTCTCTAATTTCATGGTAACGTTTATATCCTTTAGCAAGGCTTCATTCTGATGGGTCTTTGGGAGGTGCAAAATATATTCAGAATGTACCCTAGACATGGGACAGAGTGATGGCAGTTTGGAAGGGAAGAGAAATAAGTTCAGCATCAAACTTGGAGACATGGGCTTTCACAGCAATGAAGTGTCACGAAGACTTCCTGGGGGAGACTTCATCAATGTCTTCAATCACAGGAATGAAGAGGTGTTCACAGTCACTGTACGATTCCAACACTTTCAGATCAATAACGTGGATCTTACAGTTTATTTTCAACTACATCTTCTTGAACCAAATGTTCGTGTCATACTGATATCTTTTCACAGTTCTATCCATATTACCATTTCCTTCTGTGGCACCCAAATTCACAATCAAAAGAAATTAAAAAGGAAAAGCTACACAGCAGCACTATCAAATATCATAGATCTAATTAGTGATATTTAAGGTTAAACAGACTACGTTACTGAGTTCTGAATTAGGAGAAAAGCCCTGAAAAAACCAATGACCTCCCACTCTTATCACCGTTACCCTCATTTTAACATACCTTTACAAGGTCCTTTACAACATCCATTTTGTTGAGCAAGAGACAAACCACTATAAACCTTGCATAGTAACGCAGCTTCTTAACCACTAATTCAGGCCTGAAAAATACCATAGAGAAATTAGAGATCAGAATACAACACAGGTAGGCAAAGCATACAACGCAGCATACCAGGTCCCAGCACCACAACTGAGTGGGACTCAAGATGTCAGAAATTTGGGGCTAATAACTTTCTAGCTAGGGCCACATAAGAATGTTCCTCCAGTCTTCCTGTAAAGCTCTTATTTATACTAAGGTATTTAATCATGGCAAAAGGGTTAAAAAAGAAACTTCCTCCAACAACACTGACTTCATCTCAGTTATGATCCTATGTTCCAAATTACTTGCTACTTACATAAACTATTCTGGTCTTAGGAAAGAAAAAAAGAAGGGCATCCATTCAGATATACCTGTCTTCCTTGTTAACCTGGGAGTAGTATGACCTCTGCCTGATCGCGGAATAGAAGGAGAAAGCTTCATTGAGATAGCTGGTTTCAGAAGTGCGCAAGCTGTAGAGGAAGAATCAGATTAGCTCAGGGCTTCAGATGCAAACCCGTGCCAAACCCTCCCTTCCTGCCCCCTTAACCTTTTTGTGCATCAATGGCAAAACTCTCTCTTCAAGTAACTTTTAATGTAAGCCAGACTCACTGTATGCTGGGAAGACAGATTTCAGAGCTTGAATTCACTCTCCGATAACAATAAAATCTGCCCATCTTGTGCCCATAGGAACAGGTGACAGGTTAATTCAAGAGTTTAAAGGTACATTAAGCTCCCAAACTTGTACATCACACTTTTGCACAAGAGCCACATGCAGCACACGTGGAAGACTTAGACACCTTGGAGGTGGGAGGTAAGTCCTTAGGCAGTATTGATGTGACTCTAGGAATATCATAGCAGGCTCAAAGGTGCCTTTCTCTGCAGCACCCCCATGCAGCCCCAAGTGCCTCTCGTTCAGAGCTCATGACTCAACTGACATTCGTTTCTACCTCAGCATGCCCCTGACTGAGTATGCACATAATGAGCACGGAACTGCCACTAACACTGCATTTCCCTACTGAATCCTTTTCTGTGCTTACTTACTAATAATGGTAATAGAGCTGCCCAATCTTGGAAGCAATTTCCCCAATTTGCCACCGCTTCAACCCATACCGATTGTCCAATACTTGTCTATTTCGCAAGAGAGAAAAGAAAGATTAAAAGGCATTCCAGAATTTCTCAGATCATCACACCAGACAAGACAAAGAGCCGCTGTAGGGCCAAATTCAGCTTTTGTTACTGGTGTGGTATTCCCAAAAGCAGTTCCTCACAGAGCCAATAGCATTGCATATGCACACCAGAACATGGCCATTTAGGTTGCAAAAAAACTTGTGAGAGCTAGACATAAGTATGTTGCATGAAATACACGAAACAAAAAAGTCACCAAATCCCAGAACACTCAACTACACAGCCAACATGAGGTGTGAAAGATCAGAGCCCACACTGCAGCAAGACACTTCACACCACTCCAGATAGGTTCTGCACTGCAGAAGCCATCACCCCAGCTTCTTCTTGGCAATACATTAAAGCAGCATGCATTCAAGTAGAGCAAAAGGTTCTGTTTTACAAAAAACAAAAGTTGCACTGAAAACGCTGTAACATTTTAATTCATTAGACTGTGAGCACCACAGGAAGTGACTATTCCCTCCCTTCATGCTTGAATGACACAATGAAATTTCAATCTTAATGGGGGCCCCTGGCGTACCGTAATGCCAGAGATTAAAGTTGCCTTTAAATTCATAGAACAGAGCTGCCCACAACATTCCCTTACCGATGCTGCTGTTGAAACTTCCAGAGTTTGGTGTAAACATCAAACGTTCGCCCAAAATAGGATTGCCACTGCTTCTGCCCATACTGAGGTAAATCCCTGCAACAAGAGAAGTAATTTCATTGTTTTTATGTACAGAAAGCTAAACTGGGCCCATAAAATATGATCATTTAAAAAAAAAACCAACAACACAATAAGAAATACATACCTGGAAGCAAGCAAGCGAGCAATAATATAATGGCAATTAGTTCCTTTGGACTAATTTAGATTGATGATATTTCTTTCTACTCACTCAGGAAATAATCTTTTTTAAACAAAATGGCTGCTCACTGTTTCAGAAACAGCCCTATAAAACATGTGTAAATCAGCTGTCCAAGCATCATCAGGCCAAGCAAGCAATGTAGATGCATGCAGCCAACATTCACTGGATCAGGTTACACCATCAGGGTAATATTTGTCACCCCTTAACCCAGAGTTAGCAACAGGGTGGAACCTGAGACATGTGTCTTTTTCATTATTGATTTCCAGTGCCATAAAGCAAGTTAGTCAAGCCACTTCCATTCTCCTTTCATTAAGTCATTTAATTTCCATGCTGTGATATATTTTCCTCCACCTTCGCCCTACAACTGTGATACAGTCCCAAGGATTTTAGCTTTAAAGGTACATACTCTCAACCCTAGCAGAAGGCCTTCATCTGAGAGTTGTTTGGGCCTTGGAACAAACACAACCGAGAAGAATGAAGACTGTCAGTCTCACTGAATTCATGATGCTTACAAATCTGTACTGAAGTTGATTCAGAGGAGGCATACAAGCAGACGTGGAACTGGAACTGCATTTCCAACACGGCAAAGTATGTCATTTAATTCAAGAATTACTCATTCAGGGAATGCTCTCTCAAATCACTGTGATGGTTAGCACACCACTCAGCATCTCACCCTTCCTGCAGCAGACCTGCCTGCAAAGGCTGCACCTCCAAGCCTGGGCTATCCAAGCTGCAGCAAATCACTACATTTTGGAAATCATGCCATGACATCTAGAGGAGTCAAACAGGCAAAGCACTATACCACAGTTTCCAGAGCAGTGTGCTGGTGTCTTTCTGCTAACTACAATTGCTTTAACAGCACCCCAGGTAGAAAAGGAAATTAACGCTCCTTTGTACATCAGCCAATCATACTTGCCACTCTTCCTCTCTCAAATACTGAGAAGTGTGTGCACAAACTAAGAGACAGACAGCTGTTTGTGGATGATTGTTATGTATATGCCCCTCATCAGTAATCTAAAATGGTCTCTGCATCTCACCTGGCATCTTCTATTGCATGACAGTCACCTCTCAGTTCTGCCCCTCCCCCTGCACAAGCCTAAGCATTCCTATGAAACCTCGTTCAACTCACTGCACTGCATTGGGTGGGAATACAAGAAAATAGTGGCATTCTAAAAAGCCTCTGTTATGCAGCACGCACGTGCCTGGCCATTGATGTCCACGGTCACTGCTGGGTGTCCACATGTATATTGCTCAAGCTGCACGCTCTCCTAATTGCAGCTGGCATAGCTGCACAGTGCCATGCGATCCCTGCGCTCCCCAGGGAACAGGGAAGATCTCCATGGAAACAGTCAGTCGCACTTGTTCTTTTGATAGTATTCTGACATGGCTGTAATAAAACTTCATTTATGACAATACATTACCATGGCTCCCTCACAGATTTTTGCAGATAAGCCCTGCCATTGCCACCACCCATTTTCGCTCCCGTTTGCCGTTTTGTGTTCTCGTGTTGCTCCCACCTACCACAAAACCTTGCCATGAGAAAGCAGCCAGCATAAGTGAGCGAAGACATGTAGTGCACAGTTTCTTTAATCAGACCAGAGAATCTGCCTTACTGGGTGAGAACGGTAGTCCAAGGAGCTCCTGCTTCAGGAGCCTAAGCACTACTGCGATAACAGGCTTTCTGCATAGCTTCTCCCTTCCCCCTGACCCACAAGGACAGTGAGCACACCAGGAACACAGTATCCAGCCTCACCTGCCATCGCTGTGTGAAGCCTCTCAGCAAGAGACAGGGCTACAGCCTGCTGCAGTACCTGAAGCTAAGAGGGCCCTGTTGTTTCTAAACCAGCAGTATCTCATAAAACTACGGTTCAATTTGCATCTTACTAGAAGTCGGAGAAATTAACAGTTAAACACTACCAGCTCTTTCCATGAAAGGAGAGCAGTCACAGTTCTCGCAGTTCAGCATTATGAGTAACAAGACCCTTAATATAGGAAAGTACAATATATGTGGAACATCCTCTTATTTAGCCTTTAAGCTTCCATGTGATACTGGAAAACCTTAAGCATAGACAGCATCTTAAGCAAGAAAATCGTAACTGATGACAGTACGCCATAAGAAGCTGCTTCCTAACGTGCTTCCTCTCCTCAGTATTTTTCCAAGAGAAGAACAAGTGGGAGTGGGAAGAGGAGGGAAAAGAGAAACTGGCACATACTTCATTGACTCGCTCAGAACTTACAGCTCAGGGTGTTCAAAAACAAGTACAGATACTAGAAAGACTCTAGCAACTCTATTCTAAGTTGCTCTGGTAGGTACAACCACAAAAGGATGGCAGTGTGAGCATCAAGTACACTTCAGAGCAGCACTCTTGGCAGATCATCATATGTTTTCCTCAAATGCTGTATTTGGCATCTGTAGTGGGAAGAGAGGAAGGAAATGCTACTGAAACAAAGACGTGGCAGGCTGAGCCCTTGCATTTTTGGCAGCAGCAATAGTTAAGCAGCTGCCAACACAGCTATAGGCTCAGTTCCCTGTAGCTGAAGTGCCCAGAGGAGATTTCAGGAAGTCACTGCTCTCCTGTCTTTCCGTCATCACCTTATTTTTTCCTCCCCCCATGAAACATATTCCATATTATGATTCTATGATATTAGAGACAAGAGAATGCCATAAAATACAGCAATGAAGGCCATAATCATCTTCCAAAATGAAGGAGGCAGGCAGGTGTCAATCTATTTATTACGCAAGCAAAAAGCAAGCAACTGGGCCAACAGTCAGGGTCATGCCAAGTCCCTTCTAGGTAGAACTAACCAGAAGAGAACAAGCAGTAACAGAGGAGATGCCTGAAGACTATAATGTCACTTGAACCCACTATTATGGACACAAGAATCTATGGCCTTGTTGGTAAAACTTGTAGGTGGTTCAGTTCAGTGCAAGAAAGAACTACATTAATTGCATTAAGTTACAGCAAGGACAGAGGTACATTCTCCTTTTCACTCAACGGAGCTGGCTGTTGAGGCTCATCTCTATTTTTTTATTGCCCAAATTCCACCAAAGGTATTTTCCATCTTCTTTTCATCTAGCTGGATAACGTTTCATTTTGTTGAAATATCATGGATGCACGTGGAAACTATCTCTCATCTGAAAATCCGATAGAAGCTCTGCTTTCCTCCAAAAATGAAAGCCAGAATGACTGAAGGTATTCTGCCATCTCTGTGATCTAAGCTTGAGCATCACACATCCAGACAAAGACAGTATTAATCTGTACTCTTCAGTGACTCAGGTCAAAATTTCAAGCCAGCTGCATCAGAAAGTCAATGTAAGGCACTGGAAACCCTGGCCTCAAGATATCAGTCCTGTTGCACTACTGCCTGTTTCATACAGCGCTGAATGCAATCACCAGAACTCCTTGCCTCTACTGCACACTCACCTTCCAGATTTTGGACCATAAAGTATTCTGGATTTGGTAATCAACCTTTAAACCACATGAAAAACATGATCAATCTTTGGGGAGAGGGGGACATCTTTGCTAACCATCTGTGTTTGAATAACAGCAAGCTGTATGGGCCAAACACACAGTATTACTCAGAGACCAGTAAGAGGTTGAACTGCCAACAAGATATGAGCTAAAAAGCATGTTGCTTAAGAGACTCTACAGCAAAACTCAGAAATAGAACAGCTCTTGGAAACATAATCTTTAACTCAGCATACATTGACATAAACAGGAAACCTGTATCACTGTTTCTAATTGGAATTATTTTCCTTAAACTCCTCTTTCTCTTATTCCCTTTCTTATTGGTGCTGACAAAACAGATAGACTTACCTTAAAAATGCTTTAAAGACAATGGCAGATGTTACCTTTCCCCACAGTCTATATTAAACACCTGTTTCACCAGACACAGACAATATAGACTAAAATTTGGACGTTGCTGTTTATCACTTTCTAAATTGCCTTCAAAAAAAATATCCCTGGCCACTTCCCCTCCCACCTAAGCCAGTCCTCCTCATCCTGGCACAGAGATGGGGTTTCTGTGGTACTGCCTTTTGCAGTTGCATGCAGCTTATGCTGTACAGTAACATCTGGTCCTCAATCAGGTGTTTCAAACATTAATTCTACAATTTCACGGAATTCACAACTTCTAGCTTACTGCCAACTGACATGACTGAGACATTTAACTCACATTTCTCACATCTTCCCTACCATCTCAGGAGAAGTGCATGAATCTCTACTCCTACAGACATTCTCACGTATCTGGTCCAAAATTACCCATACAGAAGCGCAAACTGCTCTCTGCTGAACAAACTTCCTGGTTTTGAGTTTAAAATGCTAGTTATATATTCAGCATCACTCACATGCTCAAACACACATTCCAGTGCTTTTCTGAAGCAATTCTGATAACATGCACTAACCTTAGGCCATTGAATAGCTGTTTAGATTTATCCAGCAAGTAGCAAAAATCCGTAACTGTTTTCCTCTCTGCTTGGGGAATATCATCTTCAGCTCCTCCTGATGACATGATTTGTTTTAGGGCAAACTCAGTCCTATGAAGAAGAAAACAGAACATTACTCAGTAATTGAGGGCTACTGTGAATTCATCCAGATTGCATGCATGTTCCACAGGGATGGTGACAACAAGCATGCAATTCCCCCACAGGTTACTCTTCTGAAGAGTCTTTAACAGCTGAGAGCCAAAGCATGGGACTAATTACTGCACAATGCAATAGATAACAAAGCAAAATGTAAAATGGCACAAGAGTCATAAAATAAAGAAACTGAGGACTGTACTCACAAACACAAAACTGCCAATAAAAGGATATTAGCATGAACAACACTTCATACATAAATAGAGACATATTCTCTAAATTTGCCTTTCTGCAGAGGTGTTTATCCCCTGCTGTATCTAGGCACTAGTCCCACTTCTGTTAACATTTCACTTCCTTTCTGGGACTGTTGAAAACTTTGTTTATGGTTTGCAAAGTTTGTTAGCTGTTATTGGTATAACGTAGCACAATTGGACAGAATGGCTTTTATAGTCTGACTTACAACATGCATGCACAGAAGATTATCCTTTCTAACAGCCAAAAGTAAGCCACACGCATCTCAAAAGCAGCAGTTTAAAACTGCTGCCAGGTCTTTGGCTCTTCTGTGCTCTCAAAGAATTTTGGTGCAAGTTAAAACACAACCTCAAGGGGCCAATGCAGAGCTTTTACCTCCAGCAACTTCTCTACCGGATTGGTAAGCACTTCTATTAAATAAGTTTCCAACTTGTGCAAAGGCTCTGTTTGGACCTTGCTAGCATAAATAATTACCCCAAAGTCCCAATTCAAGCCAGAAAATAGCACAGCTAACTCCTTACAGTCAGTGGAAAGCATCTTCCATCAAGTTGTAATGATAAACCTTCTCAACAACTAGGCAGACTTAAGAGAGAGCTCAGAGCATTTCATTCCCACCAAAAGCAGAAGAAATCAGTGGTTTCCAGCTGCTCTGGGGAAGTTAGCAAGTATGTGCTGCCACAATTCTCTAGGTCAGACAAGATGCAGCACACATTCATTTGGTTTTAAACACCTACGTGATCATGGAGTGCAGCATTACTGCAAGAGCATTGGGTGTGCTGCACAAAGTGCTTGCTGAAGAGCTCCAGAAAAACGTAGCAAGCATCTCTGCAGGTAACTGCAACACAGGTGCCAATGCAGGAGTTCAAAACACACCAACAAGACGTCAAAACCTGTTGGTACAAGTCCAGCAAAGCTGAACATGAATATTGTGAAGCACCAGCCGGCATCTGAAATCTCTAAGCACTTATGGTCACACAGCATGAAACACACAACAGTAAGAACTGGGAGAACCAACACAGGAAACTGAGGGGAACAGGGGAGCTGACAAACAGAGGTCAGAAGTGGCCAGGAGGTGATTTAGGAGTTTCAGGAGGACAGACAGTACCCCAGGTCCCACGTGCTCGGCAGCAAGCTGGAGCTAAATCCTGCGGCGAGGCCCTTGGTTCCGCAGCGCTCCTCTGGGGCGGGTCAGACACTCTAGAGTAACTTCAGATACATTTTTAACAATTGAGGGATTTGCGTAAGTTGCAAAGCACATTTCATACAGTCAATATACCATTCCCAAAATTTAATTCGATGGCACAGTCCATTTCATCTTATGCTGCTTTAAATTACACTATTCATCTGCCACAACTCTTGCCAACGCTGGCCACCTGACTCTGCTGGCCCAGGAGCAGGCAAGTAAAACCAACTGCACGTCTCAGAATCCATCAGACCCTCTGCAAATAAGGCTGTTTCTGCAATCAATAACAGGTAAGCCAGAGAATTCACTGCCTGCTGCTTTAAAAGGTATCAGGAGACAGAAGAAAATTCTTGCAGAGAAACCATAAAAAGCTGGGAAAGAACAAAAAATGAGAATGATTGAATTAAGGGAAAAAAGAAAGACTTTTTGGATTGTAGGCAGTTAAGATGTACTTCAAAAGTCTGTGCCAAGCCCAGACAGTTCCTAATTATTTAGCACAATGCTAATTTGTGGGAAGTCAGAAGAACGGGGGGGGGGGGGTGTGGAACAAAACGAAAACAGAGATCAGTCAGCTGAATAGCTGAATATAAAACATTTTGGAGATTATTCAGCTTCATGATGTGACAATCAGTATGAGGATCTGAGCCTATCCATGAAGCAGAGGGCCAAAGTACCTTTTCTGTTCGTTGGAAAAAATTATGAAAAGCAGAGAGAACAACCTGTCCTCTTGTCAGAGACTTCTGCTGCAGGGATCTAGGAAACAAACCACATGTAAGCCCATTCTGACACTGCAGACCCCTTGAAAAATTAGTATGCCATGGAGATATTCCACTACCACTTTCATTTTACTCCTCTATACACAGGTTCAGGAAAGAAAAAAAATGCCACACATTGTATTAAGGCAACCAGAAACTTGAGTTTAGACTAAAAAGTGGTATTATAAAGCCAGGATTAGGAGTAAGAGGCAGAGAATGACACGAAGCACCATACAATCCCCAGCACTACCCCTAATGCCACTTAAAATGTTAGAAGAGCATCCATCTTTATCCAAGAGGTCGTGTTCACTCCACTGCAGCGTGCAGGGCAGAAGGGCTTGCAGGCACCCAGAGGATGCCCAGATTTCACAGAGAAGTTGGAGCTGAAAGGCAACAGGAAGGCTTGTGTGGGAAATGGATGAAAGCTTCACGACGCTAGCAAGTATTTACTTTATTTTTTTTAAGTTATGTGTCACTTACATCACACACGTTTCCACTTCCCTGTGGTTTGCTGTCCTTTGGCTAAAGTTTTCCAGGCTCAGTTGGAAGGGAAAAAGACTGCTCAAGTCAAAGACAAGCACTCCCAACCAGCCTGGTACTCAGGCTCAAGCCTGCAAAGCAAGGCATGCTTTGTGAATGGTGAAAGAACACCCTAGCTGAAATAAATCACGCTAACAATGAAAGCCAAGCACAGATATGTTAAATAACTGTATTACATGCACATCTCCTTAGCCAGATGTATTACTCAGCCAGGATTACTATGCCTGCAATTCAGCTGTCTGCTGAAGAGGGTGGTCACAGCTTATCCACTGACACTTACAAGGAGACAGAACCTCATTCCATAGAAAAATTAGTGATCCCACAGCTGCATGGCATTCGGTACAGATGGAAGCTGAGGAGCATGTCACCTCTGTGCATGCAAACAAGGGGCTACAGCTACATAAGCAGAGCTGGCTGGACATGGTCCCTCAGCTCCTGACAGCCTTTGTACAGCCTCTCCTTTGCTAAGCCACAGCTCCTGCTCAGCAGCGGAACCACGAGTTCTGCCTTCCAGTCAGCCAGGACAGCCACATCATATGAAAGTTAGGGGACAAAAGCTGTGAGTACCTATTAGTGCTTTCTCTACTTCACTGAAATGGTCAATCGAAAACCACATTCCTCTCACTAGAGATCAACACCGAACTCTCATCTTGTACTGCAAGAGGTGAGCAATACTTATACAGACATTTGCTACACATTTGCTCTGCCCTTTAACAAAGCAATGAAAGCACACAGCACTGAACGTAAGCGATACGGAGCTCTGATACTTCACCTGTGTGACAAGCAAACTGTCTGACTTCAAACCAGAACTTCGAATTTTAGACATTTGTACTTCAAGCCATCGCTTCCATAAGCAACCTTACGATTTCCTAACCATAGGCATGAATAGATATTTCAGAAGCAACCCTGCCAGAAAGCAGAATACCTCACATGTGTAGCAGGTGATTTTGTGCACTTTGCAAATACTCTCTCTGTGGAGTTCCAGCCTCTCATAGATAAAGTTGAGATGTTAAATGTTCACACTATGCAGATAAACAAATGTATTATTATCTGGAGAAGTAATCAGTGTGACCCAGTGAGGCTTCTCATCTAAAATTAGAACAAGGATTCGTATTTTATTTCAAGCTCCAGTTGTTTTCATCACTGAGCTTTCAGCTCTGTCCCTTAAATAACCCACACACAACCTTCAGGACAGTGAATGCAAGCCTAATACGACCCAGGACGCTTGATGCTGGGAAGGGGAATAGGAGGGAAAGGAAAATAATCTCTTCTTTGGCAAAAGCACTGCTCCTGTGTTTATCACCCACCTACCTGATGACTGCAAAGAGAAAACCAAGCAGTGAACGAGATTGGGTTGGGGTTGGCTGTGCTGATCAGCCTCTAACCTGAGTACCAGAACTCGTATTTCTGTGACAGATGTAACACAAGGCAGTGCCTGTCACATGAATGACATCTCCCAAAATCTTGCCGATCTGGAGTTTCATTGCTTGCAATGAATACAAATAGCAGGACAGCAACACCCATCAAAAGGAAAAAAAAAATCACTGCCTCTGCATTATGCCAACATTCTTTCCCACGTCACCCTCAAAGGAAAATCAAACAAAAAGAAGTTGCTGTTCTATGATGGATGGACCAGTGTCACACTGCCATCATTGGCCTGGAGAAATAAGAGTATCTTAGTTCACAGCACTTGCCTTTGTCAAGCAACACATCTACATTTGCTGTTTGCCTCTCTTTCCTTCTACAGACGGGCATTCTCAGCTCTCGTGTTTTCTTCCAGAGCCACAGTGCATGTTTTGGGCAAACCAACTGTGTGTCTCCATGTCATCTGCTCAGTGCGAGTCCTGACGTGACACGACAGCAAGCGCTACCAACCCGAGGTCCCATCCTGCACACCAGCCCGGCCCAGCTTCACCCTCGCCCACTGTCAGCAGGAGCCTCAGGACGCCCAGCAGGGACACAGCCAACGCTCCGAATTCTGCTCTGCTCTGGCACAAACAAATCTGAATATTGAGAATGCAATGCCAACCGTATGATGTTAGTTTCAAATAAGTGCTTAATCTATTGGATCAGGTTTTGTTGTACATTTTTTGTTGCTTACAGCACACCTGTTTGTATCCAGAACTGCAGCTGTGGCAGCTGTTCCTCCAGAACAACACAGAGCCATTCACCAATACCACACCACAGACAGAAATCTGTCCCTGCTTGTCCTCCACATCCAGGGATCATCCAGACCCCATCCCAGCAGCAGCTTTCCAAAATCCTCTCTGGGCAGGCTCACTTTTACACAGGGCACCACCACGGGGTGCGACTGTCCTGTTCCAATTACCTTCATGACACAGAATTTTTGTTTCTCTCCTTTATGTTCTTGCCAGTGGCGATCTGTTCCACACTTGTGCTCTCCGTGCCCTCTGTGATTCCCCTTTCACTACAGTTCACAACCTCTTGTGTATAGGATGTTGAAAGGGCAAAGGCTAAAAATGTCCTCCCAGCTGGGCCTCTGCCCTCGCACTGACTTGGCTTGTTTGTGACCAAAGATGAGCTCAAGCTCAAAGTCAGGCCGAGGCAGAGCTTCTGGGCTATCAGAGTCCAGGGATCCCAAATAGTGGTTCAGAAGGAATGTGGAGGAGGATGCACCTATTTCTAAATTCAAAGAGTGACTCTGCAGAGGTGCCTGCACGCCACCTACATGGTGCTTAGCAGTCATTTGCTCTGTATGAAAGAGCAGTAGGAAAAAAAAGATCAGGCGAGCCTGCTCTTGGCAGGGGTGGGAGGGAAAAGGAGAAAAACACCATCAGCTGCTGCAGGCTGAGCCGTGTGTATTTACATTTCACAAGCTAAACCATTTAGTGGTTTATTTACACACAATGTGCTTGGAGCAGCTAAAATGCCAGTTGTGTTTTATCTTGATTTTGTGGCAATGCACATAAGCCCTAAGAGCACACATGAACAGTCTGCAAATGAAACACAAACCTTACACATCTGGAAACATCCACAAACCAATACAACCCAGGGTTCAAAGGCAACCATCAAGTCACAATAAAGCAGTGCATGCTGAAGAATTGCCCAGCCCCATCTAACTTTCATAACCAAGACAACCTACAGCAAGGCATAGGGGGCCCCGGGTCCCTCTGGGCTGCCCCTCCATGTTAGAGCGAGGAGGGAGCTGCAGCCAGCTCCATTTTATGCACATCTGATGGCAGGACGCCAACACAACTGTTGACTGAGCCAAATCTGGGCCCCCTTGAACTAAGCCATCACCTAGAGCAGTGTGGAAAAGCACATGCCTCTTGTGCCTGCAGCGGCCAAGTTCCTGAAAAGCATCCGAGTTGCAAGATAGCTGGTTTTTTTTCCCTTGACTCAGAAGAGGACTGATGTGTTAACTCTTTTATATACGCTCCCAGCTCAAAACTGAAAGGTTGCTATATGATGGAACCTGTTGCTATGAGATGCAAAGAATCAGGAGAGTTCCTCACAGTAAGGCCAGTCATTTGCTAGATAGCCCAAATGGCAGCTTGGGCCAACATGTGAACCCACAGGCAGCTGTCATTGCATGCTCCAGCTTGTCAGCGCTCTCAGCCAAGGTGCAGGTGGCTGCCTTCCAACAGGAATCTCATGCTGACAACAGAGAACGCAGCACAGGCGAGGGACAGGTTTTTGGTCAGGTCGCTTTTACCCTCCTTCCAAACTGATTCTTGGCAGTGAGCTGCCAGCAAGCATAGGCACTGTACAGAGAGCATCACTGGGAATTTCTCCAGAGTAAAGACTGCTCCTGAACCATTACCTGGCAGCAGAGAAATCCCTCTGCTGACTGCTGCTTTAATTATATAGAAAATCAGCTTCTGGTCTGTGTTCCATTATAGTAGTAGCAATAATTAAAAGTACTTGAAGCGAGGAGTCCTCTGAACCGGCTGTTCCATCCAGGCTTCTTGGCATCGCACACTTCCCTTCTTGACTGATATCCTCAGGGAACCAGGCCGACGGTTATTCTGTTCTGCTCCTGTTACAGGACTGTACTGCGCTCTCTCAGCGCATGTAAGCTGCTAGGTAGTATTTGTGTTGGCAGCTGACTCGCATACCTCATGGAACCAGACCTCCATCTGACCCTCCACACAGCTCCCACACGCAACTCGGTCCACTCCTTCAGACAGCTTCCTTCTGCTGCAACACACGCCGTTCCTGTACCCAGCCCGTCTGAAGGCTACAAATCCAGAAGAGAGCCGATGTGCTCAGAACGAGCAGCCGGGCTGCAAGAGGCAAGCCTGCAGAACGTCTTCACACAAACCGACTGAAGAAAACGAGGGCAGAAATTGCATGTAGATGTCCTGGCTTTTCCCCTAAAAAGCTTGCTCTAACTAAACATTTCTGTAAAAAGAAAACTGAATTTTCTGGAAATTCTGTGAAAAAAAAAGACACCAACACACAGATTTCTGTGATAAAACTGGTAGTTGTATTTTGTCTTTCTCCTTTCTTTTTATTTCCAAGAATATAGCCCAGCCTTAAATATTTAGGCAGTAACATCGCCTCAGAAAACACTTTCACACCAGAACTCTTTCTTCTTGCCTAAATGACACCATCCATAGCAAAAAACAAACCAAAGTCATGTGTCCAGATGATCAGATTCATCTCTGCTACCCATTCACCCTGTGCCTATCAACAGCTCCATTTAAAGCCAGCAGAGCTAAACCAGAACAAAGCGATGCAGAGAACAGGAGTGCGACGGCCGCAGTCAGCCCAGGGCTGCAGGCACTGCACAGCGGAGGGAGAGACTCCGATGCCCCATCCCCCACCTCAGCAAATCCATGCCTTCAGTGCAGCGTTATGGAAAACATCTCAATGTAGAACTCACTCAGACTGTGAAGATTTCCAACATTCTGAATTGGCATTCATTATTTTATTACTTCCTTCCACCAAATAATACAGTCATACGGAAGTGCATAACACAAACAAGCTGTACACTCTTTCCATTGGTGAATACTTGCAGCATTTTATCTCTTGTAAATTTAGATCCTCAGGTGAACTCGGCAAACAAAGAACACAGAACTGTATCATCCTTATATGTAAGGGCTTTCCCCAGTTTGTCATCTTTGTGGGAAAAACTTCCAACGCCTGGAAAGGAAACGGATTGTCGACTGAATTTTGACTGCGTGTTGTACCTACATTTCAAAATCATACAACGATGACAATTGTGTAGCACAGTCAAATATTTCTTCTCTCCATCTGATTCCCTTGAATAGCTTTTATATATCCTGCAGCAAACTCCCAGCTATCACATTTGCGTATGCTATCTGTATTATTTCAGCAGCTCAGACTGAATGGAGAATTATTCTCTTCTCATTAAGTGACTCGCCATTTCTCTGAACAAAATAGAACTCAGTTTATCAACAAACCTTAGAAGAGGCCGACTTACCCATTTCGCACACAACACACCTTTTCTCCCCATGAGATGAATTACAGCCAGGTGCCACACTCCTCGCTTCTCATCGCTCCCCGCACCGTCTGAGCGCAGCCACAGCAGTTATGCAAGGAGGTTCACCCAGGGTGACAGACAGCCCCGCATCTGCCTCCTTCTACAGCCACACCAGGTCGGTCTCCCACCATTCCCAACGACCGCTCCCAGCGCTGCAGCTGTGCCGCTTGTGGGAATGGTGGGAGAGCACGTGCATGCTGGGAGATTCACTTACACCAGCATCATCACCATCACACGGGCCAGCGGTGCTGCTCTGCATCAGCTTAGACACGACACCGAGATCCACGGCTTGCCTTTGGGCAGCTCTTGCAAAATCTGGCCTTTCTATGGCAATGGCTCCATTTTGCAGGTCAGAGGACTAGGATTACTTTGCCGAGATAAGCTCAGAGCCCTTTTATAACACTACAGAAGCATAATTCAGACAGACAAAACCACGTCCTATTCTATGCGGCGAGAGATCGAGGCCAGACCTAAAACCCGACGACGGACGTTTTTCCAGGGCAGACTTCAGCGTTCGCGCCCACACGGGCAGTAACAGAGCCGCTAACAGCGGGGGTCGGCGGTACCCGCGCTCAGCCGCCGGCCGCGAGGGCATTCCGCAGCACCCGTGGCCCCGAGCCGCCACGGTACGGCGCAGGAACGGGCGACGAGGAGCCGCCGCAGGGAGCGTCAAACCGGCACAGCTCCGCCACGGCTCGGGGACGGGATCGCGGAACCGCGCCGCACCCGGCGGACCCTGCGGAGGGGCGGGAGCGGCGGTGGGCACGGGGAAGTTCAGGTCAAAACAACTGCCATCGTTTTGCCAACCGAGGCCTAACCCCGCCGGTGTGGCACCGGTGCCGCGGCTCTCCCCTGCCAGACGCACAGCCCGCTGCCCCCACCCCTCCGCGGCGCCCCAAAGGGAGGTGATGGAGATGATGGAGATGATAGAGGTGACGGAGGTGATGGAGATGATGATGGAGATGATGATGGAGATACCCGCGGCCCCGCCGCCCGCCGCCTCACCTGGGCTTCCGCTTTCGGCGGGGCTCCTCCGCCGGGCCGACAGTTCTGCGGGGACGACACAGCGGTGAGGGGCGCGCCGCCGCCGGGCCTGCTCCGCTCCGCGCCGCCCGTTCTTGCCCGCCCCGCCCCGACCGCGCCGCTCCGCCCCCCGCACCTGGAGGCCGGGCCGCAGCGGGGCAGGCGCTGCCGGACCGCTCCTCTCACCATCCGCGCCGCCCCGGGCGAGGCCACCGGCGCCACGGCCACCGAGGGTCGGGCTGCGCGGAGCGCGGCCGCCGCCTCGCGCCGGTCCCGGCCGGCCTCGCCCCGCCCCCGCTCCTTCCCGTTGGGCGAACGGCCGGGCCGGCGGCCGCGCGGTCCTCCGATTGGCGGAACGGGCCGTCGCTCCGCGAGGCCCTTCCCTCCCCGTGGTACCGCCCGTTCGGCGGGAGGCGGCCGGCGCGCGGCAGCGCCACCCTGCGGTGAGGCCGGGGAGGCGCGCAGACATCCGGGCCGCTCCACATCCCGCCCCGCATCCCGCCGCGCGCCCCGCCCTCACGTCCCCGCCGCTCCCGGGGACGACCGCCGCACCTCGGTCGGAGCCGCAAAGGCGGCTCCGCGCTGACGGCGACCGCGCCGGCACCGAAGCGCCGCCGCCCCGCCTTCTCCGGCCGCGTCCCCGAGGGGGTGTGGCGGCGCGCCGCCCCTCCTCCTCCCCCCGCCTATTCGCGGGCTCCGCCGGCACAGCCCCTTCCCTTTTCCGCCCGGACCGCGCCGGAACCGCCATCATGGTGAGTGCCGCGGCCCTGTCCGTTGCTATCCGCTGCCATCCGCGGGCCCTTGGCCGCCCCCACCCGCTCCCGCCGCGGCACCGGGCTCGGGATCGCCGCTATTGCGGAGTGGGGGGGTGACGGGTCAGGGCGGGCGGCGGCGCGGGGCCGTGGGGCGGGGGAAGGCTCGGGATGGGGCTGACGGGCTGCCCGCCGCCCGCAGGCCAAGATCAAGGCCCGAGACCTGCGGGGGAAGAAGAAAGAGGAGCTGCTGAAGCAGCTGGACGACCTCAAGGTGGAGCTGTCACAGCTGCGGGTGGCCAAGGTGACGGGCGGAGCCGCCTCCAAGCTGTCCAAAATGTGAGTGCGGGAGCGGACCGGGGGGGGGGGGGGGGGGAGCGGGGCCGGGGCTGCTGTTGCTGTTGCTGTTGCTGTTGCTGTTGCTGCTGCTGCTGCGCCAGGCGGCGGAAGCGGCGCGATGCAGACTGGCTGTCACGTGGGCGCGCTGCTGCTGGGCGCTCCGGTTTGAAATGTCCGCCAGCCGCCCCTCTGAGCTGATCTGTTGTCATCCTTCGCAGCCGCGTGGTGCGTAAGTCCATTGCCCGAGTCCTGACCGTGATCAATCAGACTCAGAAGGAGAACCTGCGGAAGTTCTACAAAGTAAGTCTGCTCTTCTGCTGTAGTGGTCGCTGTTGTCCGGTCACAGTGGGGGCCTGCAGCAGCCTTCCTGTGAGGCACAGCCTGCTTCTGGAAGGAGCGGTTCCTGCAGTGCAGATACTATTAACTAAGTGTTGGTTATGCTGCAAGCGACTGAGGGATTCTTTCTCTCAAGGCTTTTTGGTTGCTTTCCAAATGTTACTCGTTAAGAATTTGGATTGTTTGGAAAAGGAGAGAAATAATGTTTCAAGAGGTAAGGTTCAACCTTACAACCAATTTCTCTGAGTCAAAGTTAATACAGCTGGTACAGAAGTTGGTATCAGCTCATGTTTTGCAGCAGATAGCTCCAGTTAAAAGAAACTTGAGGTGCTGCTGTGAGTCTATGTGCAGCTTGGCTCTCTGTGTGCTCATGCTTCTGATCCCTGCATTGCCATCTCTTGACCTCAACTCTCATATGTTTTGAAAACAGGGCAAAAAGTATAAGCCTCTCGATCTGCGGCCAAAGAAGACTCGTGCCATGCGGCGCAGGTTAAATAAACATGAAGAAAACCTGAAGACCAAAAAACAGCAGCGAAAAGAACGTTTGTACCCTGTCCGAAAATATGCCATCAAGGCATAAGAGTGCAGCGTACCAGAAGTTCCTAATTGCATTGGCTGAGTATGTGTCATTAAATAGAACTTTGTTTGGAAGGTGTCAGTGGTGGTCTCTTGAATAGCAGTGAGATACAGATGTCATCAGTTTCGTGGAGAGAAACAGGATTCGCAGTGCCTCTCTGAGCTTTTACTGTTAATTAATCTACTAACACAATTTGCAGCTTAAGATTATTTTTTCCTTGTGAAGAGTGAACAAATGAATACAGATCTGTGGTGCAACTTAAAGTGTAAGGCAAAAAAATTTAATTTGAGGTTCATTTAAAATCAGAACTGCACAGTTTACAGTCAGCTGGGATTCATTGCTTAAGGAGCTCTAGAAAAAAACATTTTTGTCTTGTGCCAGAAATTACGTGTTGTGGAGGTGAGCTGCTTTGCTGAGGGGTCCTAGTGGACTTCCTTGAAACTGCAGATTTCCCTGGTCGTCTGGAAAGCTATGGTGTCACTTGCGCTGCAGCCTCTTCCAGCTGCTTTTTTTAACCTAGTATTTCCAGGGAGTAGAGCAGATACACGTGGCCCTCTGGTCTTGGAGAAAAGGAGACCTGGGAACTGCAGCATTGTAGCTGAAATCTTGTCTTTGCATTATTACCTAGAGGATCCAATCTGCTCTACGGAGTCTGATTAGGGGCATGCTAAAGGATGACGCATTGCTTTGGAGTTCAGCACATAAACAGAGATTTCTGAGGTTGAGCAGTATGCTGTTCTGTGCTGCTCTCATTAACAGTATCACAGGCATTGGATAGCAGATCCCAAGCCTCTCACACATAAACCAAAAGGTCTGTTGTAAGATGTCCACGATAAGTTGTAGCAGCACTATCCTTCCAGATGGTGCAGGGCTGCAGAGGGATTGCAGCAGGTGCCTGCAGGCGGATGCTGTGCTCACCCAGAGAGTTAATAGTATAAAGATGACCCATTTCTAATAGCATGCAGGGCATTTCTTTTGAATGAGAATTGTCCTGTCAGGCCATTGCTAGCATGCGAGATGGGAAAGGAGGAAATTTGGTTACAGTTGAAGAGTTAGGATGGCATGAAAGTTTCTGACCAAGCGTGTGCGTTTGGAGGCTGATTGCAGTGAAACAAAATACAGCAGCCAGGGCAGAGAAAGCTGGTTCAACCAGAATACTGTTACCTTGAGAGTTTGTAGGCACTCCCCCATCTCAGGGTTCCAAACTTTAACCTGTGAAGCACAGAACTGGTTAAGTGGATTTTCTGTCCCCTGCTGGAGTCTTTTGGAGCCCAGCATTCTGATTTTGCAGGCCTTTTTTGGTTCTGATGTAATGAAGAGTTGCCCAGTGCTGTGATGCAGCAGCGATGGCTTGTATTAGTGAAGTTGATGTATTCAAACAGAATTCTGTACTCATCAGGGAGTCCTTCCAAAAGATTGGATCCAGATTCTGTTCAGGAAAAGATCTTAATTCTGCCCGCTGAACTCAGCATACATATGAAGGATTTTTAAGCCTCAAATAAATTGTAACCAGAGGACTAATTATGTGTGGTAAAGTGAGTTTCCCATATATTGAGCTCTTAGGAGGGATAGCTTTGCAATGATGCTAATATTGGCTGTGTGATCACTTTGTTCAGAGCTCAGTGTGGACCTGAACATGATATGTTTGGCACTAAAGGAGACCCAGCCTGGCAAGCTGTGGGCTCAAGCCCTGCAGGGTCCAGGCTGCTGAAGCACACTTTAAGATGGAGTATTGTATGGGAACTGCTGAGTCACGGCCTGAACCTCTGATTAATCACCTGAGGTGAGCCTTGAGTCAGCCAGAGGAGCACAGGTGAAGGCAATTCACCTGTGCTGCCGGAAGGGGTGGACCTATTTAAGAGCTAGCTGCCAGAGGGGAAGGATCTCTTCTGGAGATCCTCCTCTTTTGGTATCTTGTAGTGAGCTCAACCCAAGGGTAAGCTCTTCTACTTATTCTCTTTTGTGATCCTTGTTTGCTTTTGCCTTACTCTTTTGATTATATTGCGATTACAACATCTTGGTTATACAAGTATTGTGTGTGGAAGCTTGGGCTCCGTGAGGCTGATACATTGCCTAAACAGAGATGGGGTTACAAGGTAGGTTGCTTCCCATTTCTGAATACCCTGCAGTGGCCAGCAGCAGCCCGTTAGGAGAAACAGGAGCTTTTGACCAGTGCCAGAAGCCCGATGCCTGAACAGGGAAGGAAAGGCTGCTCCTGCGTCCTGGCAATTGGGCAGGCTGTGCTCAGGTGAGTTTGGGCTTTTCTGGAGAGGCGTTCTGTGCCCCAGCACTGCTAGGGGCAGCACTAAGCCTGATGGC
Organism: Lagopus leucura; assembly: GCF_019238085.1. NCBI lineage: Eukaryota > Metazoa > Chordata > Aves > Galliformes > Phasianidae > Lagopus > Lagopus leucura. The sequence continues at coordinate 934,500 of NW_024962275.1, forward strand.
TCTTGGCAGCATTCCTGTCACGGAGGAGCAGACACAGGAGACGTTGCCCTGATGGCCCACAAGTCCTGTCCTGAGCACTGGGGTGTAAATTCCAGACTGATGTATGATCCCAGGAGCTGACTGCCTGTTGAGAGGAGCACGAGCTGTGCTGTGATTTGAAAGAAGACAGGGAGAAGCTGAATGCAGAGCTGGAGGCAGCATCAGAGTACGCTTCACGTGTCGTGGCTGCTGCTGTCTGCCCCCAGCCAGGGATGTGACAGCAGCACTGCTTAGGGAGGATCTTTATAGAAGATCCAACGAGCTGTCACTAACACGCCATTTATTAGTCAGTAATGGGGAGAAAAAAGAAAAACAGAAAGAAACTTAATTACCAGGCACTGAATATCCCAGGGGAAGTCACAGGTTGGGATAGCACTGTTGTGCTCAGAGAAGACAACTTGCAGAGACAAAATTAACAGCAGCTTGAAGCTGCCATCACTGAACGTCTGAGGTGGCAGCGCAGTGTGCTGCTGTTTGTGTGTCTGCAGTTCCACGAGGTGCAGTTATGAGCAGTAACTCTCGTTCATTCCCTTCCCTGAGCACAGTGCTTCTGCTAAGGGTTCAGGTAGGGAAAGCATTTGTTGCTGCCGTCAGAACAAGAAGGATGTGCGTCCCCGGCCTTCGTGCGGAGCTTTGCGGGGCCATCAGCAGTTCGTGCTCGTTCCCCCTTACCTGAGAGTCCCAGAGGACGGCTGTGTTGTCCCAGCTCTCTGACGGCAGCTGTTTGCCGTCGGGTCTGGGGCGCACGCGCTCCTGCAGGGTCCTGTGAGGGCCGGCGGTGCGGCCCCGGTTGCGGTGCGCAGCTCGTGCCTGGACCCGCGGATCGGAGGCCGCTGCTGCCCCGCACCTCTCAGAACGAAAAGTAGCTGCGCTGCGCGGCGGTGCGGTCTCGCGAAGCGCCGGGCAGAAGCGGCCGTCGGGGCAGAACCTGCGGTCGTTCGCGGGCCCCGCGGGGAAGGAGAAGGAGGATGGCGTCGGCGGGGGGTCCGCCGGGGCGGGGTTCCCTCTTTTCGGAGTGGAAGCTCTTCCGGCGGGGGCGAGGAGCGGGGCACGCGCCCACCTCCCGCCGTTCCTCCGCAGCCGCGTAACGGCCTCGCGACGAAGCGGCCGCCGCGCCGTGCCGGCTCTGACCGCGGGGCGGCACCCGCGGGGCTCGGGCGGAGCGCCCTTCCCGAGGGGCCAGAGCCGGCTGCCGCCCATGGGATCGCGTGGGCCCGCACCGAGCGAACGGACGGCGGGCCCTCGGGGTGCGGGGTGGGCGAAGCGAGAGCAGAGCTGCGGGCCGGGCCGGAAGGCCCGAGGGCCGTGGATGCGGTGGGAAACCTTCCCTGTGCCGCTGCAGAGGCTGAGCCCAGGCCCTCACGTAGCAGGGACGGTGCGGACAGAAGGGTCAGGGAGGGCAATAAAAATAGACTGCTGCAGCTGGCTCCATCTTCAAAGCACGTTTGCAATGTGGGCACAGCACCAGAACACGCTCTCATCTGCTGCCTGAAGCACATTGCTCATTCCCTAGATCAGCAGCCCTGGCCAGACGTAAGAAGCAAGGGAAGGGCTGGTTCCCTCTGTCGAATTCTCCAGGTGCTGTGGATCCCATTGGCATGGCACTGTGGCCTCACAGTTCTCAGTGATGCCCAGAGGGGGGTTGCATATGGCAGGTGGCCATGGAAGTGTGCTCTTTCCCCTACAGGAGGAGAAGCAGCCTTCCTCGTATGGCCTGGGGCTGGCACGGCTGGTGGAGCAGGAAATGGCAGCTGTGGACATGGAGCTCTGGAGTTGGAATGAGGGCTGAGGTGCTTGGCACAGGGCTGGTCCCCTCTAGGGGTTCCGGTGTGCCTGGAACTGCAGATCCAGGCAGGCATTGACCTTCCATCAGCCACAGTAAGGCTGCCTCCAGCTGGGAGAGCACCTGGAGCAGGGCCCACGCTGAGCATGGCACCTGCACCACATCCTGCACGCAGCCCAGATGGTAACTGAGAAGGAAGCAGAGAAGGTTGAGGAGAACCGGGGCTTATTTGGTTCACTACCCATCCTTCCAGTCCTCTCAGGATCAGTTTGTGCCCTGCTGACCAGAGGGTGTTTGTGGAGCAAAGGATGCCGTTCATGCAGCCACCCCCCACTCGGCCCCATCCACCCTTCCCTGGGTGCTGCATCACCATGGCCTCGGGCCCTGCAGTCCCGCCGTGTTCCCATCTCAAGCTACATTTGCTGCTCGCTGCCACGCGGAGGGATTTTAATCTCTTAATCACGTTATGAGCAGAGGTGGTGCTGGGCTCGCACAGGAGGAATGTCTGGAAGTCAGCTGCGTCTGGCACGGCAGGAGCCCGTCCTGTCCCAGCCACGTGTCCTCACCACAGCCTGCCTGGTGACATCTGTCCCACTTGGCCCTGCCTGGCCAGCAGCACGAGGACGAGTGGCACTGTGCAGACCAGAGGCAGGCACGGCTGCATCTGGCCCAGCTCTGTGGCGGCACCCAGGGAGGTTTCAGGCATCACTGAGCTGCGTGTTCCAGCCCTGAAAAGGAGCTGAGAGGCGGCTCCGTGGCTGCAGCTGTGGGGGAGCGCATGGCACACAATAGCAGAGAAAGGCATCAGGGTGACTTTCAGTTGAGAAGAAGACGGAGCGGTGGGGGGCCGGGGAAGCCCGAAGAACACATCATAATAACTCCTCGGGGAGACAAAGGCCCTTTGTTTTTGCTCACTGCTGGTGCTGTGTCAAGCAGGAATGGGGCAGGCAGCAGGGATGCTTCGCAACGCCCACACAGAGCAAAGCCTCGGGATGGGGCGGTTGGTGGCGAGCTGCAGATCCACGCGACCGGGCTGTGGTGCCCAGGTGGGGCAGGGAGCCACTGGGGAAGGACTGCTCTCAGGAAACGTCCGTCACTCGGGCGCAGAGTTCCTTGTTATCTGGTGCTAATGGCAGCCCGGGCATGCTCTCAGAGGGGCGTTTCGCAGGAGGCCTCGAGGCTGCAATTAGCCAGCACTGCCCTCCAGCCACGCGGTTCTCATTAACCTCACCCTGGGAGCTCCCCCCTCCCCGCCCCTTCAGGCGCCACGCTCCCTCTTGCCTGGCTCTGGGCAGCGGGACGGAGGTGCCGGTGGCACCGCACATAGGTGCAGTGCGGATGCCCGCGGTGTGGGAGCGCTGTGGCCGGGGACACGGTGCGGCCGTGCTTCATTTTTGCTGTTTTTTTCTCCCAGCGGGAATGGAGAGATGCCCCTAACCCCAACCCATCGCTGGATTGGTGCAGCAAGAGAGCACAGAGCAGAACGGCAGCCCCCGCGGAAGAACAACAAAGCCCTGGAATTAGAGATGTGCTGGGAGTTTACTTTACTGCAAAAAAATGTCAGAAATCTGTATTGTTTGGACAGGGATTTGCTGGGGATCGTTAGATAAAAGCCTGGCAGGGACCCAGCCAGGGGGAAAACAGTCAGGCGGCTCCTTTCCCGCGGCGGGGACTGGCGGCTGAGCAGGGGATGCGCCGCACCGCGCTGAGCTGCCTGGCGGTGGCTGTTGGGCTCCGGGCAGGAGCAGGGCCGGGCAGGACGTCCTGCGGCCTCGGGACGGAGCCGGGCTGCCTTGCGAGGTGCCATCCTGGGCTGTTCCCAGCAGGAAGCTTCAGCCGTGCCCTGGACGCGTGCTCTGCCCCAGGGCTGCTCTTGCCCCTTTGCCACCCGGGGCCCCCTGGCAGCGTCTCACTTGCCAGATTTTGCAGTGGGTCGGGGCAGCTGCGGCCGCATGTGCCCACGCTCAGCTGTTCTCCTCTCTGTTCAGGTTGTAGTGAGAGCAGATTTCCTGGCACCATCCCAGCTCCCAGATGTTCCTCCTCAGGCTGCAGCTCCGACCTGGAAACAGCAAATTCCTCTTTTTTTCCTCAGGACAAGCCAGGCTGTGCTCCTGGCACTCAGCGCCTGCGGGATGCAGCCATGGCACAGCTGCCAGGTGCCAGCCCAGCCTGGCTTTGGAAGGAACGACACGGTCAGACGACGTGGCTTTATATCTGTTACTTTTTAATACTGTTCACTTCTAAATTGACAGAAACCAAGCCAAGCAATGCCCTGCTGGGGAGGAGCACAAAGGCTGCAGCTCCCTGGCTACGTGCCCATCCCAGCCTGGTGTTGGGTGCTGGGTTCAGGCAGGGCAGAGCGTCACACCAATGCTGCTGTGCCAGCGCACAGCTCCTGTGAATGCATTTAAATAACAAGCTAACGGGCTGCAAAAGCAAAGGCATCTTAATCGCGTCTTCTAAAATAGCAATCAGTGGCTGTTCCTCCCAGCGAGGCAGCACCCAAGTTGCACCCGCCCTGCAGGACGTGGTCCCAGGTGGGCCAAGAGCACCCAGAGCTGCAGCAGGAGTGGGGCCAGGCTGGGTGCAGCCACTCGGTGCTGGGGTGGGCGCCTGGTGTGGGGACCCACAGGGCTCTGCTCCTCGCCCTGCCCCAGGGCTTCCAGAGCCGCCGGAGGTGGGACGTGGCCCAGCAGCCACCACGTCGTGGGGGTGTCCCCTCACCCCGGCGCTCCCCCAGCCCGGCCCCAGTGTGCTGCACACTGTGGGGCTTCTGGGTGGAGAGGGCTCTTGGGGAGCTGGGCTGTCCCCGCGGCCCTGGCCAGCACTCAGACCACAAAGTGCAGCCGGTATGTCATCTGGTGGCCGTTGTCCCAGGCGTAGAGCACCTTCTCCTTGGGGTTGTAGTCAACCTGCGTGGTGAAGGCGTACTCGTTGAGGAAGGGCAGCCGCAGCTCTGCCTCGGTGTCTGTGTGTGTGTCGAAAGCATAGGAGATCTGCCCCTCCTTCTGGCTGGAGGTGTCCACGGCATACAGGATGCCGCAGATGATGAAGCAGTTCCCATAGGCGTTGCGCTTCAGCCCCGTCCTCCAGGTGGTCTCCCTGCGTACTGACAGGTCCCCGGGGTCTAGGCGGCTCAGCACGATCACCTCCTGCTGCGTGTAGTCATCGTCCGCCGAAGGGTAGATGACCCAGAGCCCACTCTCATCCACTGCAAAGTCGATGTCTGAGTGCCCCCTCCACTTCCAGGGTGTCGTGTCCTCGTATACCACGTCGTGCAGCAGGGCCCATCCCGCCACATAGCGCTCCTTCAGGTCGTACTTGATGATGTTCTTGGTGAAGGCGCGGTTGTAGTAGAAGGCGCCGCGGTACACCACGTGTCCGGTGCCAATCCAGTTGTAAGGTAGCTTGTAGAGGTTGCTCCAGCGGCCTGGGAGGGGTGGGAGGCATTCAGAGCTCCTGGTGACCACAGCCCAGGCACGGAGCTGTGTCCCGTGCCGGGGTCACAGAGAGCCTGGAGGTCCTGCGCCACTACCGGCCCTCACCCTGCTTGAAGTTCTCCAGGCTCCTGAACTCCACCAGGCTGTTGCCATAGTAGTAGTTGGTGACATAGATGCGGTCATCCTTGGCCGCCGGGTCCTTCATCCAGGCCCCCTCATTGCGCCCGTAGCTGTGGTGCTCCGTGGGGGGGTCCACTGAGCGGATGGTGCCTTCGCACTCCACCTCCTTCACTGCAGAGGGAGGAGGAGGGGAGGAAGGCTCAGTGCTGCCAGAGACAGTTTGGAGCCACCCGCACCACCCATCTTCACCCACCTCTGTTGGGCACTTCAGGGCCCCTGGTGCTGACTGCTCCATCCCCGTGCGCGTTGCCAGGGTGGCTGTGGGCAGTGGTGTGCGGGGCCGGGGCAGTGCTGGGTGCAGCTGTGGTGTGGGGCACTGGGGGCTCTGCACGTGTGCCGGGCTGAGCCGGGGTGTCTGCGAGGCCCTGCTCCTGCTGCCGCTCGGGCACGGCCACCGCCCTGGCAGTGCTTTCTGTGCGGACATGCGGTGGGGTCAGCACTGGCCGTGGGGACCCATGGGATGGTGCCCGCAGCCTCACAACCCCAGCCTGAGCACTCACCACGGCTGCCAGCCGCCCTCTGCACCTCTTCCACCTGCCCGGCCTTGTAGTAGGTGATGCCCCGCACCACGGTCTGCTGCTGCGCAGGCAGCTTGGCCTTGGCCGTGGGCTGCGGGCCCCCTCTCTTGGCATTTTCCTTCTTAGGCTTCTCAGGCTTTAGTGGTTTCTCTTTGGGTGTGCGGACAGGCAGTGCCTTGCGGACAGCAGGGAACCGCGCCGCCTCCTTCCCACGGCTGCCTGCTGTGTCCTGGGGGAACCCAGTCAGAGCCCTCCAGCCCCTTCCCACGATGGAGCTGTGGGCACTGCTGCAAGCCTGCAGCATAGTGGGGCTGGGGGTACCTGTGCTTTGCTGTCGGGAGTGGCAGCAGCGTCCTTCTGCAGCAGCTGGTAGCCCAGGTTGGAGATCTCCTTCTTGATGCTGATCATGATGTCAGAGTAGTTCTCATAACGCTTCATCTGGTCGGCGAGGTGCAGGACACTCTCCTTCATGATGTTGTTGTCCCGGCTCAGGTTGGTCTTGATGGTCTGGCAGAGAAACAGAGAGGGAGAAGAGAGGAAGAGGAGAGTAGGTGTGGAGCCACAGAGGAGCCCGCAGCATCCCCAGAGGACCTGAGCAGCCAGGTGACACTTGGCCACAGTTTGTGGTGCTGCTGGGCTGGGTGCAGGTACACAGTGGGGAAGGTGCTTACCTCCTCCAGCGTGTTCATCTGGGCCACCACCTTACTGATGTAGGAGTGCACCTTCATCAGGTCCATGCTGTAGAGCGTTCCCTCCAGTAGGTCCACCATAGACTGCAGCTGCGGGGGGAGAGCCAGGCTGGGGTGGGGAGCACAGGGCCCCAACCTATGGCTGTGGTGCTGTGGGCCCGGAAGCTACCTTGAAGAGCTCGGGTGCCTGCTTCTTCAGCTTCTCCATCTTCCATTCGTTCTCACAGGGGTTGAGTGAGGAGGGCGGCGCAGTGCAGGAGCACTTGCAGTCAACCCCTGAGCTCACTGTCTCCACAGTGTAGAAGTCCTCCACACGTGCGCTGCCATCCCTGACGCGGCTGCAGGCGTCCTTGCTGAGCGGGCGCAGGATGCACTTGCAGCGGCAGTCAGAGCCCTCCGAGGTCATCCGCACCTGGTCCTCGCCCAGCGCCTGGGGGGATGCAATGGGGGGGATCCCGTTGCCACCGCTGGGCCCCTTCCACTGCATGTCCCTCCCCAGAGGCTCCTGGCCACGGGGCACGGCCCCGACCCAGGCTGCTCCGTCCCTGTCCCCCACCAGAGTGACAGTGACAAAGCCCAGAGCTCCTTGCCCACGCAGCAGGATGCCACATGCCCAGGCACACAGTGTCCACTTCTGCTGCCATCTCCCAGCTGCTGGCCAGCCCCAGGCAGGCAGCTCTGCCCTCAAGTGCTGCAGCATGGCCGGGGGAGCCATGGAGCTCACACCCCACACAGGGCCAATTGTTCAGCCGAGCTGCAGCCGCCCTGGGGTGAGCTCGGCTCTGCAGATGGGCTCCCCCACAGCCCACTGCGCATCAAGGGCTCCCTTGTTCCCACACAAGGCCCTGATGCACGCTAGCGAGCCCAGGGTGCTGTCGGCTGCCTTTTCCAGATAAGGAGCTGCTCTCTCTCCAGCCGTGTTTGGGAACAATGCTCCCAGCACGCGGGCTCATGATGCTGTGCGTCACCCAGCGCAGAGATGGCTGCACTGCGGCTTCAGCATGGGGAAAACCACTTGCTCCTGTCCTGCACTGCTCACCACGTGCTGTGAGCAGGGCTGTGAGCAGGGCTGGAAGATGCAGCACAGCAGCTGCAGCCGAGATTTCTCCACCCTGGGCCAGCACCACAGCAGAATGACGCCAGTGGAGCAGAGAGGGCTGCCTGTTCTCTCACACCCATCCATGAAAAAAAAAACTTTGTCCAAGCTGGTTTTGGCTGAGACACTGGCTTGGAAAAAGTGGTTTGTGTGTGCTATAGGCTGTGTTGCAGGCTGCCTGAAGGGCACGCACTTCGCTGGGGGTCAGCAGGAACTCCTCTATCAGACCAGTCCTGGGAACACTGTGAGTTGGTAGGGCAGTGGCAGGGCCAATGCTCCACGGACACAGCTCCAGTGGGGAAATTGGGCAGTGCCTGCAGTCATGAACACACTGATCACTGCCACTGCCACTCTTGCCCGTGTCCTAGCGAGTCCCTCTGTGAGGGAATGCAGAGCTCAGTGCTGCTCTGGGGCTCAGGAAAGAGCAAACCCCGGGTGGTGGGTTTCTGTTGGGACTCGAGCTGGGCCAGGTGGTAACCCAGCTGGGTTGGCCAAGGTCTGCCCTTAGCTCAGCCCACCCCTGCAGCCCGTGGGCAGGAGCAGGTCCTGGTGCTGTGAGGGGAAGGCAGTGTCGGGACCTCTGGGAGTGTGAGGACCCTGCAGCCATGGGATCAGTGTGACTCACTCTGGGAACACCCGGTGGCAGGGCTGGGACATGGCTTTAACTCTTGCTGTCCCATCCTCCACACCCCAGGAGTGCAGTGTGGCGTGGGAAAGGGCAGTGCTGCAGCATTTCTGCCAGCACTGTGCCTTCCTGACTCAGTGGTGGCTGAGAACAGTGACCAGCACTGCTCCTTCGGCCCCCCACGAGCCGGAGGCTCTCCTTCCTGAGGTTGCAGCGAAGCCCCTCTGTTTTGCATTTCTTTTCATAGGGAAACGAAGGATTCGGCAGCTGGGAGGAAACCATTGGGCTGCTGGCAGTGCTGCAAAAGGAACAGGATCTCGTCAACCTCTGCAGGGCGCCGCGGGCAGCGAGGGATGTGGGCAGGGAGCGGATCCCCTTAGCAAACACTGCAGCTCCAAGCCCCGCTGACCTCCCCATGGCCGTGTCAGCACTTGTGCAAACACGAGGGAGGGCTGCGAGCATCTCCCTCCATCTCTGCATGGGCTGAGCCAGCAGCACAGCCCTCCCAGACAGGGAACCCCGTTGCTGGCTCAGCCCATGCAGAAATCCACATGCACAGCAGCATCCCAAAACCATGAGAGCAGCAGCCCCAGCCCTCGCAGTCGTGCACCTTCCAGCCGGTGGCAGCTTCCCGTGGGAGCAGAGCAGGCCGTGCCATTTCCCTCCCATTGCTTCTTGGCAGCGCTGCTCTGGGGAGGAACGGGGCTCAGCGTCATGCTTAGGTGGGGCGTGCACAGTGCCGGAGCGCTGCTGTGCGTTGTTTGCGCTGCGCATGGAGTTGAGCAAACCGAGGTGGGAAGCGGCATTAGCTCCTACAGCCAGGCAATAAGGGAGCTCCTTTGCACGGGCGGTAACATTAATCCCCGTTCTGCCCTCTCAACGGCTTCCTTAAACAGGAACCATATGTTCTATTTATACATGAAAGGTTATAAACAAGGAAGTCTTAAAACAAGGTCCTCTCACTGCGGAGGTCGGTGTCAGGAGCATCAGCGGGGACTGTACTCGGCGTCCCTCCCTGCTCAGTGCGGGCGGTGCTGCCGAGGCCGGCGGACACCCAGCGGCTCCGTGAGGCGGCCGCAGCCCCGCTTCCCCGTGCCGTGTCCGTGCCGCGAGCCGCGGAACTTTCCCAGCGCTGTTTGCGTTTCTGGGACCTACGCAAAAGCGCTCCTACGAGCGCTGAATTTGTGCCATTTGGTGAAAGAGGGACCTTCGCCAATGAGCGCCGGGCAGCGTTCGCCACGATGCGATTTCTGCCGGGGGGTTTGCGCGGTGAGGGCCCCCGCGGAGGAACCCCGCCGCTCTCCGCCCTCGGGCGCTCGGCACAACGCGGCCCGCCCCGACGCGCGGAGCCGGGCGGGAGGCGGCTGCGGGACGCGCCGGCGTGCGGGGCTCAGAGCCCCGAGCTCCGCGTCGGGAGCTGCCCCGTACGGCGCAACCGGTGCCGCACCGCAGGAACCCGCGCCGTCCGTCTCCCGAGCCGCGCGCGGGGCGCTTCTTCCAGGGCTCCGCTCGCGGCACCAATCCCCGCCCGACGGCTCCCTGGGCTCCGCCCGTGCCGCGCACCTGAGCCCCGCGTTCCGGCCGCTCCTTACCGTGACGGCGCCGCGCGCCGCGGCCAACGCCGGCAGCAGCAGCGCCGGGAGCAGCAGCGCCCGCATGGCGAGAGCGGCGCCGAGCGCCCGCACCGAGCGCCCGCTCCGCCCGGCCCGCGCGGGGAGGAGCAGCCCCGCCCCGGCCCCGCGGCGGCACCGGCCCTGAGCTTCTGCTCGTCCCGCCCCGGCGGAGTGCCCGGTGCCCGCCCTGGGGCTGGACGGCCTCGTGCTGCCCGCGGCTGCTTTTGCCGTGCCGTGCCCCGTTGCCCCGCGCCGCTGCCCGGCAGCCCAACCCAGCCCAGCCCCGCCTCGCCCCCCCC
>NW_024962275.1:974308-1127571 GCF_019238085.1 Lagopus leucura
GCCCTGTCTGCGCCGCCCCGCCGCGCCTTTATAGCGGCCGCCGTCACGTGCGCGCCGCGACGCCGCCGAGTGGCCGCGCCGCGCCGAGGGGCGGGATGGGGGCGGCCGCGCCCGGCGGAGCGTGGGGCCGGGGCGTGTTTGGGTGTCTGGCGGCGGGGCCGGGCCGCGGGGAGCCGCGCCGGGGGCGGGCGGGGACGGGCCCTACCTTGCGGCCGCCGGGGACGGCGCCGTGCGCGGGGCGGGGCCGGGTGGGGGTGAAGCGCTCGGAGCGCGCTCTCGGCAGGAGAGCCGGGAGTTCCGCCGGTTTGCCGGTTTCGGTGTTTTCGGTACGATACAAACCGAGCCGCTTCCGCTGACTGCCGGCCTCGGGTTGCTGAGGTTGCCGGGGCTGGGGTTGAAGGATTTCACCGCCGTTGGCGGGGCGGCTCCGTCCCCGTCCCGAGGTGGCGGAGGGACTGAGGCCCGGCCTTCAGGAGTGTGGCAGGGCGGTGGGACGCGGGGTTCTGAAAGCCTTTCTCAGCAGCTGGATCCACAGTTGTGTGGCTCTCCTGCCGTGTCGCCGTGTCCCCGTGTCCCCAGCAGCACAATGAGATGCTAATGTCTGCAGTGTGGGGCTGCACGCTGGGGATGTACTCTCTCCAGGGAAGTGTTGTCAGTGGGAGGCACAGAATAACAAGATTCATTAAGATTGGAAAAGACCACTAAGATTAACTCCAAGTGCCAGCCCATCCCACTGTGCCTGCTAACCACATCCCACATCCCCATGGTTCTGAACACTGCCAGGGACTGCCAACTGCAACGATAGATGGGGAGAAGTGAATTTCCTCATCTCATTCTCCTTTGCTCCCAGACCCTTCAGCCCTCCTTCTCTACTTGTTCTTAGTCTTTGCAGTGTGGCAGCCCCCAGCTCGCCAAGCCCATCAGTGTGCCTTGCCAAAGCCACCGTGACCGGAGCCCTTCCCACTCCTTCCACATGGCTGTCAAAGCATCGCTGGGAAGGAGGTGCTGCATGTATCACACAGGGCATGCCCCCACAGGAGGGGGAAAATGGGGCTGCCGATGGCACTGGGAGATGCTCCCAGGATGGGAGGGGCAGGGGGCCCTCCTGGAGTTCTTCACATGGGATTCTATCATCGTCCCTAAGGGCCAGGTATGTGAGTACGTGGGACGTGAGAGTGGAATGAAAAATCTAATGACAGTTCTGTAACAGTCACCAAAAGGAAGCAGTTAGCAGCAAAGGGTGGCATGCTGCTCAGTGGTACCCGGCTGTCGGACCATGCAGCTGCTGGGGATGTGGATGAGGTGTTCCCACCTCCGTCACTGAGAGCGAAGGAGATAGTGGTCCGTTCAGCCACAACCCCGTGGTAGCTCCTCCTGATTTTAGACAGCTTCCATTCCCTCTCCCACTTTGAGGATTGCCCTTATTGTCTTTCACTGGTTGAGGTTCGACCATTGCTCCCAAAACAGATGATGCCATGGCCAAAGTATGTTCCTTGTGCCCTAGGAGTGCTTTCTGGCTCCTGAATGTACATCTGAGCAGGCGGGTGTGATCACACTGCCTGTAAAGAATGAGGTATCTTTGAATCTATTTATGACGAATCTGGATGGCAGGAGTGTCCCTGGGGGCAGCGTGGTCTCTGTGAGCTGTTGTGGCGGCTGCTGAGCCCTGGGAGCTCTGCCAGGCTCTGTGCGTGGCCTCGCAGGTGTCCGAGCAGAGGAATCTTCATGCAGTATCTGCTCTCTGCTAGTGCTTTATGCTTAGGACTGCTTTGAACAAACAAATGGAGCAGATTTGCTTAGAAGGCCTCTGGTGAGCCTGTTTTAGGATTCGTAGCAATAACATAAAAGTCCCGGAGTCAACCTTGGTGTCAAAGTTTTGCTGCAGAGAATTCACGCAAATTGAAAGAGGAAAACGGTGGAGATCATTGGGCCACCAAAGGAAGGGCATTGCAGGGAACACCCGGTGCTTCTCCCAGTTGCTCCTGAGGTCTTTTGGCACTTCCAACCCTGAATAAGAGTTGACACAGTTGGAGGGAGGAGGGAAGGAAGGACTTTTCCTTAAGTCTGTTCAGATGAGACGCAGCTGCCGCAGCCAGCAGGTGCCCGGCCCACGTGTGTCCCATTTTCCTTGACGGCCCACAGCACGGCGCGCTGGGAGCTGCGGGCTGAACCTCAGGGACTTGCCTTCCTCTTCCCGTGTCACCTCTGGTGGGGCTGCAGAGAAGTGCGGTCAGAGCGCTGCCGTGGGGCTGTGTCCCATTGCTCTGTGCCCACAGGCTGGGAAGAAAACGGTTTGGGCTGTGGTGGGCGAGGGCGGCTGCGGGATGCGGGACCCGCTGTTACGGCTGGAACCCAGCGGCACTGCTGGGCCCGGGCCGGGCCGCTCCTGGGCGTGGGGGCAGGAGCTGCCGTGCTGCCGCCTCCCTGTGTGCGCTTTAAAATCTCGCTTACAGGCCACGTAGCCCTTCGAGTGAATGACATCAGCCTTCCTGAGCGTTACTATTGAAATGCGCCCTGTGTGCTGCGGGATCGCACCGGCAGTCACACGGCGCTGTTATCCCTACAGCATCGGGAGCCGGGGAGTGGCTGCGGCTGCTCGTGGAGACGTGAAGGAGAAGAAATACAGGGGCAGGGCTGAAACAGCATCACGAGTCAGTGGCAGAGGCAGGGATGAGGTCTGCTAACTCTGTGAGTGCATTTGTTTGTAGGGTATTCTGCCAGAATTAATAACAGAAGAATTGGCTCCATTTCCACGTTTCAGCTGTGAAAAACGCATGGCTGTGTTCCTGCAATCAGAGGAGCACCACACGGGCGGCGTCCCCAGGGCTGGCTTTTTGCGGGGCTGTCACCTTCCGTAGCCATCAAGTGGATAAAGAATTTTTGTCATGCTGCTTCATGAATGAGGTCTGTGCTCTGCAGGGGCATAAGAATGAGCTCTGGAGCATGCATCATCACGGAACGTGCGATGGTGGTGGGAGCCTTACAAACTGGAACGTACCTTTGCTCTGTGTTCCCTTCCTCCCCTCGGCTCTGGGGGGACGCAGTGTGGTTTCTGTTGGCCATGGGGTTATTTTCTGATTGCTGCTAAAGCACTGGGAACTGTACGGAGCTGCCGGCCCTCTGCTTTAGCATCATTCAAACCCTCGTGTTTAGAAACCGTGCTGATATCTTGGTGTGCTTTTTTCTTCATCTTTTTTTAAATACTGAGGAAATTTGCATGAAAATAGAATCATTGTTTCTGAAGAGTTCCATCTGCTCCTGCTGCTTATTCTGCTTATTCTGTAGCTGAAGTCATAATCCTCTGTTTGTGAAATTTCCCACTGAAGAGGTTTGGGTCTAGGTGCAGTTTCAGCACAAAATTGCAGAAAAGGGGAAATACAGACAGTGCACCTAAAAAGAAAAAAAGAAAAACAAAGCGCAGCGCTGCCATCAGAGCTCCATGCCTGCATGTCCATCTGCAGCTGTTGCACTGTAGCTCTGGAGGGACGGCGCAGCACGGTGTGCGGGGCTCAGGGCGGGGAGGGTTCCCTCACCCCGACAGAGTTTGGGCTGCGTGCACAGGGCGGTACGGTGTGTGCAGCCGCATGCTGACCTCCAGCCTGCCCAGGTGTGTGTGCAGGGTCAGCTCGGGCCGTGAGCCCCTCGGCACAGAACGTGGGCAGCCGGGCTCCTTCCCCAGAGCGGCTGCAGCCCCAGTGGCATTTGCCCTGAGTCTGCTTTGGAGTTACAGCCTGCAAATGAGATGGAACCTTTGTGTCGTTGTGTCCTGCTCCTAGGTTTATGCATTCTGTGGCTGTGCGTAACACCTCATGCATGTGTGTTAATCGCGTTCTTGCAGTGGCAGCGATAGGAAATGGAGCCTCCGTACACTGCAGTTCTGCCTGTCCTGCTAGGACCTCTGTCGCTATGCAGAAATACTGCAGGAAAGTGGGTCAGGGCGCGGGGCTGCCGGGAACCCCCTGCCAGCGTGTGCTGCGGGAGAACGCTGACCTCGTTTTGCACCGCTGTGCGCTGCGTTGCGTGTGGTGAAAAGCACCACGTCCATGTGGACGGGGCTGTGCTGGAGCCAGGAATGTAACACGGTGTTCTGCTGCGGGAAAGCGATGGCTTTCCAGCATTTTTCAGATCTCAGATTTGATATTTTCTCTGTAAATTTCCCCAGCACCTTGCAGCACCCACAGCACCTTGCAGCACCCACAGCACCTCCCGACTGTGGGCTGCTGTCCCCCAGCTCTGCCTGCAGCCAGAGCAGAACCTTTTTGTTTCCCAACTCCGTGTACAAGTGAGATTTATGATTTACCTCTGTATGGACAAAGGATAGCTGCTATCAGCAGATCTGCATACTTTGCATACAGTTGTGCTTTGTAAGCTCCACAGGAAATACATGTAGCTTAACAAAGTCAGAGCTGTGGGCAGCTTCCTACTGCTGCTCTCTGGCTGTGCAGTGCTTTGCTGTGCCCGCAGCTCGCTGTGCCCAGGGCTGCGTCACACCGGTGGTACCACGCTGTGCTCCATGGGCACAGAGTGCTTCTGGGCCCTGAGCACAAGGGAACACTGCAGGCCCCTGCAGACACTGCACGGATCATTGGAAGAGCATCGCCACTCCTACACGGAAAAAAACCTCTGTAAAAGTTTGTTCTCAGCTTTGGTCCCTCCATTTTTCTCTATCACGTATCTGGCCGTAGGCATTCAGATGCATTCTAATGTGTGTGCCTTGCTGCTGTGCTGGTCAGGCTTTGCTCTGTGCAGTGCAGCCATGAGCTGTGAGCATTACATTCTGCACAGTGGTGCTGGGGCTGCTCTGCCCTCAAGCTGCAGCCAGACTGTGGACCCGGACTGCGGCCACCTGCACACCACGCTCCAAACAAAGGTGCAGAGCCATTGCTTGCATGTGAATTCTTTGTGGTTTTGGTTTCTTTCTTTTAAAATTAATCGTGCTTTTTATTTCTGTGTGCAAAAACATTGCAGTGCACACGCATGACTTGGGTACAAATTGTGCACAGCTTCAGCTCAGCTATAAACAAGACCAGAAATTACATGTAGCGCTGTGATTTAATTTTCTCTGACATATTGAGTCTATGTTTTAGCCTACAGAACTCCACAGCTGTGCCCTAATTCTCCTTTCCTTGTGATCTCAACATCGCTGCCTTTTAAGGCATTGCTATTCTTGGATCTCAGCAGGACACCATGTTACATTGTCACTGTAAACTTGGTAGTAGTGCATCGCATGAAGTCGCCTCGCTCTGCACTTGCGGATGAAACGTGCAAGAAGGAGTTTTTAGCAGTTCAGTCGTTGCATGGTGCTGATGGAGCACTTCATGTTCTGCATGGTGTGTATCAAACTGCAGGTACAGAGATTCTTCTGTGATTGCCGTCCGAAGGTGCAAGGAAAACATTAATATTTGGTTAAAATAACATGCAGTAATGCAACTGTTTTTTGGCAATGCGTCTGAGATGGCAGCGCACGCAGGAAAAGATTTCCTGCTGTAATTGCAGGGTCACCACCCCGCGCTGTCTGTGCTGCTGAGCGGCCTTTGTGGCTGCAGAGCCGCGCCGTGCCGGAGCAGCGCTGCCGGGCTGCAGCTGCAGTGCTGCCATCTCACAGCTCTGCGGCGCAGCGTGGCAGTTTGCTGCCTTTGGGGTAGGAGCTCAGCGACTGAGAGTGGGACTGCTCTGGCACGTGGTGTCCCACCGCTGTGTGCTCAGGTAGGAGAACGTGGAAGTGAGGCAGTGTCTTCTGTCTCAGCGCAGACTGATTTTCTGTAGGTGCATGCGGTCATCAGGGCGGCCCCACGCCGTGTGCTGGCACTGTACCCGTGCTGGGCACTGGGAGGCTGTTTGCCTTGGCTCCCAGGTACGTAATAACAACACGAAGGCAGTTTTGTTCTATTTTAACTTTAAAAAAAAAAAAAAAAAAAAAAGAGTCAGCTTACCTTAAACAACCTGGAAATAAATCTGGACATTTAATGCAGTTGGAATTTCAGATATTTAACTCTGAAGCTGCTGGGGATGGCACGTTGGTCCCAGACCCAACACACGCCAGATCCCTGTCCTGGCCATGGGCACAGTGTCCCTTTGTGCTTGGGTTCTGTGGGCAGGAGTGCTGGGAAGAGAGAGGGGGAAGTGGGGAAGCAGGAGCTGCAGCCACCACTCAGGGCCCATTTGTTTGAATGGGTTTGTGGAAAACAGAAGAATGTTGGGATTGCAAATTATTGATTTCTTTCCTGGTTTTGGAGAAGAGTGCTATTTGTCATGCTTCCTTCTGAGCTTGCATTGCTGCTGTATGTTGCCCCAGTTCTTTCCCTGTCCGCTGAAGTTCTTTAGCAGTGGTTTATTTCTTATTCTGTGTGCGAGAGTGTGTGGAAGATGACCACGTTTCCCAGCTTCTCCTGCTTTCCTCCTTATTTGTGAAATTAAGGGGCATTCTTTAGGACACAGAGGGCCCCATTTCTCCCTGAGCTACCTGGTTTTGTTCAGCAGTTTCTTGACTACAGGAATCTCACCCTACAAGCGTTCAGGGACTCAATGTACTTGCAGCTGGTTGTAGCTGCTACCAAATGCAGAAGCCATCCTCCTCGAGTACATCATCTTATTACCTTAGATTTAAATATTGGATTTACAAGATGTTGCAGCCCAGTGCTCCAGTGGTATCGTATAAGACACATCACAATAGATACGGACTTTAAATGGCTTTGATACAGACAGAGGTCAGAAAAGGCAAGATAGCAGCAAAAGAGGCTATGTCAAAAAGTAATTAGAGCAGGACAAATGGATTGTGCAGGCATGTCGAAGGCTTTTATTTCTGTAGGCAGTGAGTAGGAAAGGTGTTAATGTAATGTGACAGATCTGGAGCAAAAATGAGGGTGCAGGGAAAACAAATAGGAGCTGACCAATGGAATGGTTTAGATTATGAGGTTTGCTTTAACATAATTTGATTACACATGAAAGAAATGTTTAGTGTAATTTCTTTGAAAATCTAATTGTCTTAAAGACAGTGTGTTTGGTTCAGCCCTTCCAACCAAAGCAGTGTGGTCTGCAGCAGCCCTGAGACACAGTGAGCATGCGAATGGCGCGTCCTGTGCTGCTCAGAGAGCAGGGTGGAAGGCTCTTTTTGCTAATGTTAATCTACTGACACTGGTTTCTCTTCGCAGGCACACACATCTTAATTTGGGGCCTCGTTCTGTTCGGGGTGGGTGCATCTGGAACCTGGGGGCTGCTGGTACCGATTGTGTGAAAACTTTATTGGGAGGGAGAGGCTGGGAGCAGAGTTGGAGGGAGGGAGACAGGGAGGTAGCTGCCGTTTTCCCAGGCTGTGGCTCTTGCACGGTGCAGAAGTGAGAATGCTGCCAGGAGGAGGCAGGGGGCAGCGGTGCAGAAGGGCCCTGCATTTCCAGGCCGCTCTGAAGGCCTGGACAGAACAGAAATGTGAGGTGATGGAGGCACCTTTCTTGAGGAGCAGCAGATAAGACTTTGGACTGGATGTTTAATCCTGGGGCTGCACCATACATGTTCAACCTGCTACTTCTGTGTTTTTGTTGCCATAACAACAACATTTAATTTGAAAGATGAGAACTGTATGAAAATGTAGGAGGTGGCATCCTGCTGCAAGGGGCTCCTGCGAGTGCTGTAGGTGCTGTAGGTGCTATGGGATGCTGTGGGATGCAGCTGTGGGATGCAGCAGTGCTGCGGGTGCTGCCCTCTCCTGTCCAGCCGCCTCCCTGCAGCTCCCCCAGCGCAGGCTCTGGCTGCAGGCTGGGACTGGCAGCAGGGCTGTGTCCCTCTGGTGCTCGCCAGGACAGAGCCCTGCCTCGCCGTAGGGCACAGGAACGCTTTAAGGCTGCGCGTTTTTTAAAGTGGCTGTAAAAGCCCAAGGATTACAAACTGTCGTGTTTTCTCTCTTTCAGTGGAACCCATATTTAGCTTTGTTTGGCAGCAGCACATGCAGCTCAGGCCGTGGTGCTCGAGTTTATGTCAACCTTCCCCCTGAGGTCCCCCTCCTTGGTTCCTGTGTGCCCCGCTGTGTGCAGCTCCTGCATTGCACGCCGTGTGCTCCTGGTGCTGTGCAGCAGCAAGCGGCCGGCTGCAGTCAGGGTGTGCATGATGCAGTCCTGCACCCGTGGCCTTAGGTTGGAAGTAGTTCCCCCCTTACTTTTGCTGTCTGACCAAAGTTTGAGGGGATGCTCTCTCAGTGCTTTTTGCCCTGGTGATGCCAGCACACAGGTGCTTCCCAGCTGCCGAGCCAGCTGCTTACAAGTACGATAGTGCTGCCGGTTGGGGGTAGCAAATTGCTGGCTTGTTGCAGAGCGCCAGCATCTCAGCATAGGATGAGGCTGACCTGTGCACAGAGGAGCTCCTCCTGCTCAGCGTTAGAAAGGAGCTCGATTGCCTGCTCATAGAGATGTAAAGCTTTCCCTCTGTAATTCTCTTTTCTTGTACTTGCCCACTAAGGCAGTAAAGCCATATACTTCTCCTTCCTGCACTCCCATTTGTTTTCCTTTCTCCTCCCTGAGGAGCCCTTAACCTCCCCCTCTCCTGCAGTCACTCAGAGGCAATGCCCACTCTTTGTCACCCATTGAGCAAGGGATGATGAAACTTTTCTTGCAATCTGCTCCGTGCACCAGCGTGGAAATTCAGTGCCCATGCAAGTGGTTATGATCACTCCTTGCAGTTCCTTCCATAGCTTCTGAACAATTCCCTTCTAAAGGAGAGGGCTCATTTGGCCACGCATGGTGCTCCTGCTGCAGGCAGCTGATGGGAGCCTGCATCTCCAGAATGAGCAGCGAATGCATCTGTAAGGAAAAGCCCACATCAGCACTCCATGCTTTTGCAGGATACCTTTTAAAGCCTTGCACAACTCTTTGGCATATTTTCCTTTTATTACCAGTAATCTGCTGTGTTCTGAGCAGTTTGCGTGATGCCACAGTTCACTGTGCAGAAATTACAACGGCACACAGCTTCGTTCTGCCTCCACTTGCATGCCAGTGGCTGTGCTGGTATTGGGCTGAGTCAGAGCAGCAGCTTGCATGCAGGCACACCGGCAGGCTTTGACTTGTACATCTTCTCCCACAGTTCTTTGTGGGGTTAGGAATTGCTCCCTGTGACTTTCACACCCGTGCAGTGTTACACGGGAGTAAAGATCTTTCTGATGGGCTTTGTGCAGAATATTGGGACTAAGAATGGGGGAAGGAGCAGATGCTGCTGGTGGTGGAGGTGCCTCTCTCTGCTTCCGCCCCAGCCCTGTGCAGGATGCCCCGGGTATCTCCACACCTCTCCTATTGCTTCCTTTGCCCACCCCCTCGTGGCCATAATGTCAGGACAATAAATCTGTTGCAGGAGCTGCTGTCACTCGTCGAGTCATTGCAACGTTTTCAGCTTCTCGTGTTGATAACTGTTGCTGTTCTAAAATTTGAGCTGTCAGTTGCAGTAGTGTCATGGCTCTGTGTTTTTATTGCTTGTTTGTTTGTTTGAGTTTGGGAATGGGCTGATTTCAGGGCAACATAAGAAACAGCCACAATATTTTTTCTTTTACCAAAGTAGCTCTAAGGCTGCTTGGTTCAGACAATAGAATTTATCTATCTTGTCTTCCTTTCCTGCCCTGTGCCCCATTCACAGCTCAGCCTCTCATCTTATAGAACCTTTCCAGATTTCTGCAATTATTTTCTGCCCTGACGTTATGGATATGAGTAAACTGTGACATAAGTGTTTAGCATGAGTTTGGAGCCATTTGGAAGACTTGGGCTGTCTGGCCAATTACCCTTTTCCCAGCATCAGATTTGTCTATACTTGCAGCTGTACATGGATTTGCAGGATTTTTGCCATCCTGCAGTTTGAGCTGCTCCAGCAGCAGTGTGAGCAGCGTTACGCTGTCCCCAGGGCCAGCTGCTGTGTGTCAGACCACCTCAGTGCTGTGGCGCTCTGCATTCTGCTCACACATCTCCGAGGGGGACCAGGAGCAGAGCGGGGCACTCATGTAGGATAAAGAATGTGGAGATTTTGGAGCAGGCACGATTGTGAGCAGCTGAGTAAACAGCACGGCCAGGGGCCGGGCTTACCTTGGCCGTGCGCTGGGGGTGTGGATAACAGGCTCCTTGTGCGAGCCCTGCTTTGGTAACCTCTGCAGTGAGAAAGGAGAGGTCAAAGCAGAGAGTGTGTCAAGGACCAGCGCAGCAGATCTGCAGATTTACAGCGCCAGCACAGCAAGGCCCTCGGCAGAGCTGCAACGCCTCGCCAACACCTCGTGCACCTGCTGCGTGCTGTGGGCAGGGTGAGGGGTGGGCACGGGCAGGACTCAGCAGAGGGATCCGGCCCCACCAGGGCAGGGTATGGGGCTGTGCTGCACCAGGGGTTATTGGTATTGCAGGATGTCACCAGAAAGCAATAAAATGTCAGGCTCGGGAGTAAGTGAAATACGACCTCTTTTGTTGCCTCCGTGACTTGTTTGGTTTAAGTCGGCCATTTCTCAGCATGGCTGAGCCCCTCAGGAAGGGGAGCAGGCCGCGGCTTTGCAGCTCACTCAGTGGAGGCGAGCGGAGTGTGGCATTACAGAAGCTTTTTTGGCCGCTTTTAAATGCCTCGGCGCGGTGAGCAGCGGTCCAGGCACGGGATCACCGCTGGGCGCTTATTGCCACGTTCGGACCGCGGCCCGACTTTGCGGTAACCCCTCGGCGGCGCCACGCGCAGCCCCCGCCCCGCGCTCGGAGCTGCCGGTGCGCCGCCACGGCCGCGAGCCCGGCGGGCCGCACGAGGAGCGCCGTTCCGCAGCGGGGCACGACCCGATCGGAGGCGATCGGCGCGCTGCGGGTCTCGCGGCCTAAAGCCCGGGGCCTCGGGGAGAGCGAAACGCGTGTGCGGCGGACGGCGCCGGGCTGCGCTCGGCCGTAGGGCTCCCGTCGGCTCGTGCCGTGCCGGAGCTGCCGGGCGCGGCCGCGGGGATTCCGGGGCGGCGGCCGCCGCGCTTCTGCCAACGCGGGTACGAAGCCGGGGCTCGGTGCCCGGCCTCGTCCCGCAGCCCCGGCCCCCCGCCCCGCGGCGCTGCGTGCTCGCTCTACCCGGGGGCCGCCCCCGGCCCGGCCGGCAGCGGAGGAGGCCGAGCCCCGCCAGGCCCCGCGCTGGGGGCCGCCCGCAGAGCCCCGCGGTGACATCACGGCTCGTTAGCATAGGGTCGGCCCGCGGGCGGCGGGCGATGGCCGAGGCGGGGAGCCCGGCCGCGCCGCTGGCCTCGCTCCGCGCCGCCGCGACCATGAGGCGGCCCCGCTAGAAGCCGGGGGGATGAAGCGGGACTCGACCTGCATGGAAGGTGAGGCGGGGCCGGGACGGACGGAGCGGGACCGCCTCGCTCGGCGCCTTTGTTCGGGGCCGCGCTGCCCGCTCTCCGCCCGGCTGCGCGTTGCGGGTCCGGACCGGGCGGTGGGAGCGGGGAGCTGAGAGCCGAGTGCGGCCGTGGGCGGCCCGAGCGCGGCGCTTTGTTGCGCTCCCGCTGCTGGGTTACGGCGGCCCGGCGCTGCGCTCTGCGCGGCACGCAATTAAAACAAAATCGTTTGTTCTGTGGCTTGATTTGTTTGTATTTGAAACTTCCTAATCCGTTGGACCATCTGGAAGAGCTTTTTTTTAGTATCGTTAATTACGGATGGTACCGGGGTCATGCAGGCTCCCGATAAGGCAGCTCCATCCCCCCGGGACCAGCGCTACTTCGCAGATATTTCACGGCTTTTTTTTTTCCCCGTGATCGAAGGCGGTGGCAGAGCCCCACTAAGTGCGCTTCGGAGTCGGGACAGAAATACTTCGTGTGAAAGCGTTAAAGGGAAATGCGTCGGGTGCTCCCGGCCCGAGCTGCCTTGTGCCGGGCCTGCCTCCCTGCGGCTCCCGGCCGGCCTTCCTTAACCCGGCTCTGTGCTCGTTCGTCCAGCTGGTCTCGGTAGCGCAGTCATTGTAGGATGGGAAGCTGCAATCTTGCTGCTTTGCAACTTATCAATTTTAAAAAATGGTCTCAATCAGATTTTAATCAAGAGCACATGGCCGTGCTGGAACAGCAGAATTTTGTTTTTTTTTTTATCTGGGTTTACAGAAAGTTGACGGCTGAGGAAGCAGAGCTCTGTGCTGATGTGCAGATGTGGGCAGAGCTCCCCCCGCAGCAGCTGCAGGCTGCCATTCCCTGCGCTGGGGCACAGTTTGGTGAAGTGGGCTTTTGTTCCCAGGGCTTTGTGCAGCTGGTCGTGCGGAGCTGTGCCGAGCTGTGCCATGCTCATTGCCACAGGCTGTGCTCCAGGTGAGCCGTACGGCACTGGTGGCAGCCCTTCAGCTGGGACGTGTGTCCCTGCATAGAGTCACGGGGTTCCCCTGACTTCTGGGCAGGGGATTTCTTTTGGCTAAATCCTTCTGCAGGAACAAATCGATATGGAATGCATCTGTATGCGTTGGTTGCAGTTAGTGGGTGAGGTAGCGCACATAGGTGCACTGGCTGAGCACTCTGTGCCTCCTTAGCATGACATCTTTTTACATTAAGAAGAAAGGCAGCAGGCTGCCTCTTTTCCCCCCCTTCTCTTTTCTATCCTGAGGCTATTAACCTTTCCTATGGTTGGTGTCAGCTCCCCAGGGCGATGCCTGGGCCCCAGCAGCTCAGTCACTGTTTTTCTTGAAAGGAAAAGAAAGTGAAAGAAATTGCTAGGTAAGAGAAAGGGGAAAAGTGATCTCAGCATGTCTGTTGGTGTTTGAGGCATCATTGGAGGGGAGAGGCAAGTGAGGTTTGGGTGGGATTTAACACGTGTGAGCTGCCCTCCCTGTGCCCCTGGCAGCTGGTGTGGAGCAGCTTGGGAGTTCAGCGTGCTGAGCAGTGCTGTGAGCCCAGAGCTCCAGGGAGAGTGAGTCAGGAAGCAGAGGAACGAGATGTGGTGGTGAAGAT
This sequence comes from Lagopus leucura, assembly GCF_019238085.1. NCBI lineage: Eukaryota > Metazoa > Chordata > Aves > Galliformes > Phasianidae > Lagopus > Lagopus leucura. Next base: position 987,207 of record NW_024962275.1, read on the forward strand.
GTTAAAGCTATTGATAAATTGCAGTGCTGAGTGTCATCTGTAATCTTCTTCTCAAGGGGACATTTTCTTTGCTTTAAAGTGTGTTCAGTTGCACAAGCTGGAATTTCTGCAAGCTGCAACTTCCATCATCGCTTCTCAACAAAACTAAATCCCAATAAATTCCCTTTTTGGGATCCCCAGTGGGGGTTTTACATCTTCTTGCCTCGGGTGCGGAGGTGTCAATGTTGCAAAGCCCTGGTGCTGCAGGCAGTGCTCTGAGCGTGTGCACGTGGGCTCTGTTTCCTGGCAGAGCTCTCACGGCAGCTGGAGCTGCTGTGCTTTTGAGCTGCAGAGCATTTCTGCAGCCCTGGGACTGCTGGCATCTGTTCCCCTGGCACGCGTGGTGCTGCCAGCCTGTCCCGAAAGCAGTGAGCGATGATGGATGCTTGCTGGAGCCCGAACGCAAGTCCCAGCACTTTATTTGCACTGTATTTCTCTGCTCAGTTGTGTGCTTTAATGCTTTCTGTACTTGTGTTTTCTGTGCTTGTGTACAAATATGCCCAGAAAGTTGAGTGCTGTGTGCTTCAGTAGGAATCTAAGGTATTTCCTCTTGAAAATTCACAGGGATTTTTTTTAATTTATTTTTTTAGCATTATCAAGAGTACTCGTTTCATTGAGGGAAAAAGTAAGTCTTTTAAAAAACAAGTGCGCGGCTTCTCCCGTGCAGACAAGCAGAGGTCCCCCCCGCTCCCTCGCACTGTCTGTGTGACTCTTGTGTAACATCATAATATTCTTGTAGAATTTACGTTGTATTAAAACGCGGTATGAAGCCTACCATGACCTTTGAAAACAATACATCCTTTAATGTGGCTTTGGGGAGGGGTTAGTGAGAGAGTAGCCATAAAAATCTTCAGGGTTCAAGATGAGGTTGAGATTTTTGTGAGTGCTTTTGTCGTGGCAGCAACTGTTTGATTTAGTGGCCCCTGCGACAATAGGTGGTGAGAACAAAGCCGGAATATCCCGTGTATGAGCCGTTATGTGTGAGACCCATCAGGAGAGCTGAAAGGAAGGATGTTTCCAGATGAACCACATGCAAGCCATTTGGAATAACTCATTATCAGCGGCTTTGGTTCTTAGTGAGTATTGTCACGTGTGGCTGTTAAAACCAGAGGAATTAGTGGGAGGAGGGAGGGCTTCTTTGCTTCAAACAGTTGTTCCTACTGTGTTCCCGTGAAATTTCAAGGTGAAGGGAGCTGAGGGCACCCCAGTGCAAGGCTGCTCTCATTCCACCTGTGCTTTACAAGCTCTGTAAGGCTCAGCCCCAGCGATCCCAGTGTTGGCTCACAGGAGGATCTTGCACTAAATAGTGTGAAAAATAGCAGAGGTCAGGAGCTGGCAGACCCGTAGGCTGCAGTAGGATCATTGTGACCTGACCACAGTTCCTGCAGGATTTTTTAAACCGCTGGAACTCTCAGGCACTTATTTTCATCCCGCAGTTTTGTTGGAGTAGCAGCTTACAGGGTACATGGGCTTCTCTTTCTCTGCTCCCAGGAGGTTTGTTTTCTTTTGTTTGTGGTGTGTGCCACTGTTCTACGGTGAATTTTAATCTGGAAACGTCCTGGTGAGGAGTTTTTGCAGCACAGCACGTGCAGCTTGAGGTTCCAGCAGCAGTGGGGTTGCTCACACCACTGCCTGCTAAGTGGGGAAATGGGCACTGCGAGGGAAGGCCCTGATTCCTGGCCGCTTTCATTAGCCGTGCTTCCTATGTTCTCTTGGCGACAGCCCTATTCTTCCCATAACAAAAAGCTGTGCCTGGAAATGAGCCCTCATTTAAATCCCCACCGTTGGCTTGCAGCCCGTGTGATGGCAGTGTGCGATCGCAGTGCTGTGCGGCGTGCGAGGGGAGGGCAGTGTGGGTTTGCAGCATTGTGCAGGGTGTGAGGCTGCTGCAGGCCAGGTTCACAGCTCTGGGAATAGAAGGGGTGAGGAATGGAGCTGAGTGCTGCATGGGGCCACTGCTCAGCCCCCTCAGCTACCAGGGAGCTGGAGGTGGAGGTGATGCAGTTCCAAATTGGGGTTTGCTGGGCCTCCAGCGAGATTCCCAGCCTGCTGGGAGCCCCACGGTCGGTCCTGCTGCCTCCTGGGGCACATACCTGAGCTGGTCAGTCCTGTAGAACTGGGAGTGCTGTGGAGCAGCAATGACACCACAAAGGCTTCTTCAGTTAAAGTTTGTGTTTCCTTTGCCTAGGCCTTTATTTTAAGTTTCTAGAACAATCGCAGTGACATTTGTGAACTTGCATGCTATTCATTGCTAAGTCTGAAAAATGACTGCCAGTTGGTTGTGGTTACTACTGGGTTTGAGCAGAGAAAGGTATGGATGAGAACAGCAGCTGGCTTAGATTTTTGGTTGGCTCGTGGAGCTGAAAACTGGTTTTGTTCCTGACCCTAATGGGCTTGGCTCATTTATTGCTATTGAGCTCAGGTGTTCTCTGGTAGTAAGGAGCAACCCAGAGGTTTGTCAGCTGATACAGATTTCGTGAGGATCGGAGAGCACCTGGCTGTGGCTGCTGTCCTGCTGCTCCAGAAGGGCCCCGGGCAGCAGGGCTGAGGCACAGCCTAGGAGTAGTGCTCTGCTGGGGAGCTCCTGCTCCTCTCCTGCTCCTCCAGCTTTGTTCTGTGTGTGGTAACTACCCCAGGCTGCATGCTCCCCATTTCCCTGCTGATTTGAGCTGTAGCTATTATGGGAGTTTCTGGAGCAGATTCTGTTGTGTGATTTGAACCCTAGGCAGCAAAGGAGCGATTCCACACATCAGGCCTCTGGTGGATGTACATGCTTCCCTCTGCCTTTTAAGCAGTTTGCTCTGTTTTGTGTAGGGCTGAGGCTGGCTGCAGGAGCTGGGTCACAGCACTCATTCCTGGAGCTCCGTGCAGCCATTGCCACCTCCTGGTGCCTGTGGAAGCTGCGGGCAGCAGTGCACGTCTGTGCATAGTTGTGTTGAGGCTAAGAAATACCAAAATGAAACCTTCTTAACCAGGTCTCAGAGGAAACGCAGCACAGTGAGATGCAGGTGCGCGGTTCCCTGAGTCCTGTGACCAAAACCCACACCGAGTTCTTCCCATGCCTTGCCAGGGTAGGGTGCCCATGCGTCCACATAATGAATGACACTTGGGAAAGAAGCTGAGTGAGGGATGTGACAGATGTACGTGTCCCATTGCACACAGGAGTAGTGCCCACCTGCTGAGCGTGGCTCTGCTGCATGGTCAGGACTTTGTTAGGTTAAAGTCCTGGGGCAGGAGATGCGGGAGAGGTTCCTCTGGCCTGTAGTTGGTCAGCTGTTGCTGCATAAGGCTGAAGCAATTTGGTGCAATTTGCTGCCATCATTTTAATGCAGTTAACTTTTAACGTGAAGCAGGACTTAGATGTCCCTCTAGATAGTGAGCATACATCTAGGTTAACAAAATTGGTTGCTTTAGCCCTCTTTTTCTTTTTCTTTTCCATTTGACATCCATGTCTATGAAGATTACCGTGTGCTCACAGAGGTTCCTGCTGTGCAGTGCATCATTCCTCTTCTGTCTCAGAGGGGATGTTACAGTCTTAAGATACTGAGTTTAATATGACAGCTCCTGTTGCTGGGGGTCATACAGTTTACATTTTTTGTCATCCAGAGGCCTTCCAAAGGTTTAGAAAAGGAATAGTAAAATCAAGTCGTGGCAGCTTAACCTCATGATCATTTTGGTAATAACACTCGGGATGCGGTGCGTGCAGTGGGTCTTTGCGGAGGTGGCCGTGTCTCCGTGTCCCACTCCCTGCCCCCATCCCAGTGCTGCCTTCCTGTGTGCAGTGCAGCATCCTGCTGGTATCTGCCAGGCGTTCTGTGCTTTCAGTGCAGGGACCTGCTGTGCAGTTTGTAACCCAAGAAGTACCCAGTTTTCCAAACGGCTGTACATTTCTGGTAAATCATGACTAAAAAAGAGAGCATTTCCAGAGGCTGACTTTGAGACAAATTTGAGGTGTACTGTTCTTTGTTCTTGCTGTCACTTATTGAGAATTCCTGGATTTGAATCCTGTGGGATGCGGTGAGCTGAGATGGTTTAGCCATGGAGCCCTGCGTACTGCTGTGCCTGGCAGTAGGGCTGGCTGGTGCCTGGGCGGCTGGGAGAGGGGATCCAGCATGAGCACCTGTGAAATGAAATTGTTTTGGGAAGGTTTTGGGATGTGGCCATGGGGGCAACTCCAGTCCCACTGGAAAAGATAAGATGGCGTGGTGCAGTTGTTTTGTTGACCGCAGAGCCCTTTCTCTTCTCTTCCAGATGACCGGGTTGATCAGCGAACCTGCCTGATCTGCGGGGACAGAGCTACGGGTCTGCACTATGGCATCATCTCCTGTGAAGGCTGCAAGGGGTTTTTCAAAAGGAGCATTTGCAACAAGCGGGTTTACAGATGCAGCCGAGACAAGAACTGTGTCATGTCACGCAAGCAGCGCAACAGATGCCAGTACTGCCGGCTGCTCAAATGCCTCCAGATGGGGATGAACCGGAAAGGTAAAGAAACGTGAGCTTGGCAGTGGTGGAGTTCTGGGTGTGAAACAAAAGTTGTAGCTAATCTCAGGCAGAATCACCCTTTGCCTTTTCAGCGTAAATAACCAAATTTTTTTTTTGCCTGAATAAGCAACCATGTAAATAAATCTTGGCCTATCTCAAATTTTTTGGTTTGCTTTTCTCCCACCCCTGTCCCTAAGGCAGGCGGAGTCCCTGCTCCTCCCAGCTCAGTCTTGCACAGGTGGGAGCATATCTTGTCATCAGAATTTTATAAATGGGAGTATTTTATTGTAAAACATCTGACTCTGCTGGGAGTCAGCTGAGTCTGCTCTCCCTTGTGCAGGGCCAGGGGCTGTGGCAGCCGTTCCAAAGCCATCCTGGTCTTTGCTGCATGCCCCCATTCTATGGAGAACACCTTATGCCCTCCCACAGGCATCCAGTGCTGCTGTCTGTCCTGGCACCAGGCACAAAGCTGCGTGCCATGGGGCAGCGCTGCCATCTCCTGGCCAGGAGGTCTCTCGTCCTGCAGCTGCGCCTTCGTGGGGATGGGACACAGCTGCTCGTGGGCGGTTATTTAGGACTCTTTGCAAGCACTTCAGGATTGCTGCATGCAGCAGGGTTTTGGAGCTACACCTAAGCATTTGCAGAGTTCACAAGGTAGAAACCTCCCAAACACACAGTGCAGTTGGTGAGGAAGGGACAGGCTCAGCAGGGTCCTGCAGTGAGTCCCGTGCTGCCTCCTGGGGACAGGCTTGCCAGTATGAGAAAATTATTGCATAATCAAGTTGCAAAGTTACTTCGTAACTAGATCTACATTTTTGAATCCAGATAAGCCATAGAGCTTAACTTCTGAAGGAACTTGCTTCGAGGAGAGTTTGGCTGCCCTGCCTGCCAGAAGGAAGACAGCTCTCCTGGACAATATGTGTTTTGAACCAGCCAGCCCTCTGGAAGCCTTCTGATGGTCTACCAGCAAACCCAAACACCTTTTTGCAGCTTACGCAGCTAGCGAGGCTTACAAAACTTGCACTTAGGCAAAACATCTTGAATGCACTGTAATCTGGGAGACAGGGGAGTTCCGAGACAGAGCTATAAACAGCAGGGCATGGCGTTAGTCAACAAAGGCTGAGTTGGGTATTTATCTTCACTGATATCCATACAAAACATCTCAGCAAATAGAAGGTATTGCCAAGCATCTCCAGGTATGGTACAAGAAATTCCTGCTACAGGAATTTTCACTTAGATTTTCTCTAGTTTTCTGCTTCTGGAGAGCCCCCCCATCCCCATGCACTGTACAGCAGGGACAGCAACAAGGTCACGGTGCAGCTGGGAGAGCCTGCTGCCAAGTCTGCCTGGCTGCTGGGAAACAGCTTGGGCCCTGATAAACGTGGGGATGGGGATCAGATGGAGAGGAGGCACCGCAGACACTGCTTCCGTGGGGTTGCTGCGGTGGGAGGAGAGCTCCAGCAGCACCCCTGTAATTGGGCTTCACTGCAGCTTTCTGTAATTTGATTAAAGAGCTTTCTGGACACAACTGCTGTATGGAGCCACCGGGCTGTTCTTCTGAAATGAAACCGCTTAGCTCGGTGTCGTCACTTGAATTTTAAGTGGGTAGTTTGTGTGCAGCTAACTCGGTGATTGCTTTGGGAGAGCTGACCCTCTGGAACAGCAGCAGTGTGAGCCAGCTGCAGTGAGGTGCTTTATCTCTGTGTTGTCTACAGCATCAGCGGAGTCTGTGCGGGTGCAGCAGGCCTGCACCGGCCTCATGGGCTGAATGGAGTAGACTGAGACGTTCTACTGTTCACGTTTCATTTTCTAGTATTGAATTATTTCAGGAAGAGCAGTAAGGTTGCTTTCCATATGCCATCCCTCAAATTAATACAAAATTGTCATAAAGGACTGATCGTTCCTTCATTCTCTGTTGCTCGAGAATCTCGCTTAACTCTCTGAGTAATGTTTGTTGCCACAGAAATACGTTGCTCTTGGGGTGAGGATCACTGCGCTGCAAAGCACTTTAAGCAGTATTAATCTTTTAAGACATAAAAATTGTTTTTAAAATAGTAAATAAATATCTTTTTTTAAAATACCAAATAGCATTGTTGCTTACCAAGATTTGGTTGTCTTCTTTCAGCAATCAGAGAGGATGGCATGCCAGGAGGAAGAAACAAAAGTATTGGACCTGTCCAGGTGAGCACATGCAGAAATTTCTCCAGGGCTCTCTGTTGTTCTTGTTCTGACGACCTTGGCAGTCATTTCTGCAGCAGCTGGGTTTCTCCCTGCTGTGGCTGGGGAAAGGCAAGCAGCTGGCCATTTTGGGATGGGGAAGGTGAGTAATTTCTGCAGGAGGTGCATTTTCCAAGTGCTTTGCTTGCCATTACTCCTGGTTCTAGCTGCTGGGAGCCAGTCATGAGCAGCACACCCTGGAGTGGAGAAAGAGGCACTGAGCGCCTTTGGGAGGACACAGGGGCAGTGGTGCTTTGGCAAAGGTCCCCCAGACATATCCCTGCCTCCTGCTAACACAGCAAGGGTTGGCCACCCTGTCTGCTGCAGGTGCATGCCACAGTCAGTAGGTTTGTAAGTAAAGTTCAACTCTGCTGTCTGTGGGAGAGGACGCGTTGCAGCCTTGGGGCATCATGGTGTGTGCCTGCATGGGCAGCCTGGGATCCCTGCACTGCTGCTTGAGCCGTCAGAGCTGCTTGTCCTTCGTGAGCAGCACAGGGACCTCAATCCCTTCAAAGCTCCCAGTAAATCTTGTAGGCTGTGCACTGCAATTTCTTAAGTTGTTGCAAGAGGAGCTCCCAGTAAATGTCTTGCTGATTGATGACATAGCTTGTCTGGAGACGTCTTATAAAAAGCGAGGTAATTCAGCACAGCAGCCTGTACTGTGTGTGTGAGGCATGACGGCTGTTTCCAGCTGGCTTCTGGAGAAGCAGTCTTTAAAAAGTTTACTGTTTATTTTAGTAAAACAGAAAGAACACCAAAAGCATTTTCTGAGACAATGTACCTATGAAAGCACTACTCACTACCGTGCAAAATGAAAAACATGAAAAGCCAGGCAGCCAGGAAGAGCAGATCCTCTGTGACTGACCAAGGCAAGAATTCCTGCAGCCCCACTGGCTGCCAGCAGTGGAAGGGAAGCAGCTCAAATCATAATAAAAATCATATAGCACTTTCTGCTGTTTGCAGCCATCATATTTATATTGTTAGTTACTGATTCTTAAAGTCCACGTGGGTCTATCAAGGAAGAACAAACTTTTATTTCTGGCCAGGTGGTGACTCAGTTTTTAATGCCTCTCTGCAAAATGCAGCTTTAATAGAAGAGCGGCCTCTGCTAGTCACAGCAGGCCCTGGCCCTCTGAGCGCCGTGTGGTTGGTCACTGCTGAGCCATGGATCATGCCATCAATTCCATGTCCTGGTGTGCAGCTCTTTAATTATTGCACTCTTCAGATGTTGTACCTGGTAAGCCTAGTGTGGTTGTCTAACAGTTTTCCAGGGCTGGAATAAACTTTGAACAATGTTAGGTACTTGAAAATGATGCTCAGAGTTCACTGCCCTTTCTTGCATCATGGCAGTGCGAGGTCTCCCCCTGCACAGACAGCCTTGCTAAGAGGAAATACAAAGAATTAAACCAAAAAAAGCTCAAAACGTGGATGTTGCATATTCCTCACAACTGATGTAACTTCCCCAGGAGCACATGCAGCTCCTTGAAGCGTTGCACCACGCTCAGGACTGAGTGATGCTGTCAATGGACTGGCTGCAACCGCTCTGTGGGTTTGCGCTCTTTGACAGCGGCTGATTTACGGCGCAGTGCTGTGTGTGTCTGACATAATCCCTTTGTGTGTCCATTCCTCTCTGCTCTGTTACTGACGCTTGAATTGTACTGCTGGAGCTGAAGGTCACCGACATCAGCTGTAAATAGAATTTTTTATATGTGTTGTTAAATGTAAAGGGAGAATGTGGTGTTTGTAGGAACAGTGAAGGGCAGGCCGGCTCCAGCCCCGCTCAGTGCGGCGGGCGTTCGCATGTGGAAGCTCTGCCTTGTTTTCTGTTCAGTGGAAGTAGCAGCTTGGCACTAACTGCACTGATCTTATTTCTGAAAGATATCGGAGGAGGAGATTGAAAGAATTATGTCTGGACAAGAATTTGAGGGAGAGGCAAACATGTCATGGAGCAACAATGGAGACAGCGACCACAGTTCCCCTGGAAATGGAGTTTCTGAGAGCAACCAGCCTTCACCTGTGTCTACTCCATCTTCAAGGTGGGAATTGAGTCTGGAAGAGTTTCATCTTGTAATAATTCTGACTGTTTCCCTGAGTGATGCCTGGGGTCAGCATAGGAGAAGTTCACTGGGAATCCTTCTGTGCGAGCTGAACGTGCTGCACATCCTTACGTCTCTAAATGCACTTTCAGAAAGGCAGTAACTGGATTGAGAAGTACTGAATTGAGAGATGAAATGCTCATGTTGAATTGAAGAAAAAAAAAAAAAAAGGCAATGTTGAGTTAAAATGTTAATAATTGAACTAGAGCTCTTAATTTGTAATGATCTTATTTTTTTTCCTGCAGATTATGGAGAATTGATTAGCTTTCACTGCTCGATCTGTATAAGCTCTTTTGCTTCTCTGTGCTCAGATTTTGAAAATAAATGGATTCCATTTAGGTTACTAATTGGTGGTGGTGTTTGTGAGCTACCAGTTAGTGCTGGCCTCCTGATTCAGCATTGGACACAGCAAGGATCTCAGGCTTGCAGTCCATCTGCTTTCAGTTGTACTGTAAGCTAGGAGGTATTTGCTTTCCCTGCTGACATGAACTATTTAATTTACAGTCACAAGTTCTGTTCCTTTAAGAAAGCAGGGGTGGAAGTGCTCACTGCAGTCGGGCGTCTGCTCGGAATGGCTGCTCAGCAACTGCTCCCAGCACTTTGCTCACAGGAACTGGCCGGAGCCGCGCTCAGCACGAAGCACCCGATCTGCACCTCAGTTATTTCCAGTGTAGGATTTAAACACAAAGGGTTTTTTCATTCTTTCATTGAGGTTTTTTTCTTTTCTGTTTTAATCCATGTATTCTGTAGGTGGATTTTTAACATTTTAATGAACGAGGCAGAGTTTTTTTAGTATATTAAAAAACTTTACCTTTTCCAGTAGGTCCGTGGAGCTGAACGGATTCGCTGCACTCAGGGATCAGTATATTGGGACGCCAGTGTCCACGCACTATCAGTACCTCCCGCACCTTTTTAGCTATTCTGCCCACTCGGCGCTGGTGCCCCCCCAGACGCGCAGCCTGGACCCCCAGTCGCACAGCCTGATCAACCAGCTGGTGTCAGCGGAGGACCTGGAGCCGCTCGGCACACCGATGCTCATTGAAGACGGGTGAGTGTGCAGCCCTGAGCTGCGCATTTCAGGCTGCGCTGCCATGAGCTGCCGTGCTGCCTGGGGTGCTGCAGGTACAGGGAGCCTGGGGAGCTGCTGCAGCCGCATTGCAGGCAGCAATCCAGAGCCTGTCCTGTGGCGGGGCCGTGCCTGTGGCTGGGACTTTGCAGAGTAGTGCAGTCTGTATGTGCTGGGCTGAGGCTGTGTGGCAACGGAGTTCAGTGGTTTCACCCTGAGGTTGCACTGGCGATGCACAAGGGCTGGTGACAAGCACCACAGCTGGAAAAGTACATGGGACTGGAGTAAAGTGGGGTCAGCTTGCAGGGACCACTTGCTCTGTGCCCAGGACCTAGAGGTGCTGCCTGGGGTGAGCCCCAGCTGTAGACGTTCTCCTCTGGCCCCAGCAGGCACTGGCAATCGCTGCTGCTGCCACCAGGTGACACTCTGGGCACCGGCATTCCGGGTGCTCGCACACCAGTTCTGGTGACATTTTTCTTGCTTTTCAAGTGCCTTCTCAGATTGTGTCATTCTGTGTTTTTAATTTTATGCCTTCATATTAACTCTGCCTGCAGGTATAAAGTGACTCAGGCAGAGCTGTTTGCATTGTTGTGTCGTCTGGCGGATGAATTGCTTTTCAGGCAGATTGCTTGGATCAAGAAGCTGCCATTCTTCTGTGAACTCTCAATCAAGGACTATACCTGCCTGCTCAGCTCCACCTGGCAGGAGCTGATCCTGCTTTCCTCGCTGACTGTTTACAGCAAACAGATCTTTGGTGACCTCGCAGATGTCACCTCCAAGTACTCGCCCTCTGACGACGAGCTGCACAGGTGAGGTGCTGGTGGGAGTTCTGTGCTGGCGGTGTGTGCTTGAGACTTCATATGTGGCAGGCTGTGGTAGTCAGTGCTGAATGAAGGGAGGTGTAGGATGTTTCCTTTCCTTTTGGTCATGAAGCTGGAGTGGATGTCCTGTGATTTCAGTTTGTGGTTTCTGTTGAGACTGACGATTTTTCTGCTTAATCTCTGTGGCTGTTCTGTGTTTCTCAGAGCATAGCAGATTTCTTCTTAATTTTACCTGAACTTTCTCTACATCCTTCTTTAAGGATCTTTGCTACATGTTTTAAATCCATTTTTTTATTCTTATTTCTTTCATGAAAGTTGTAGAAATCAAACCGTGAGGGAAAAAAAACACAGTGTGAGTGTAAGTCCACTTTTAGCTTTTGTTTTCAAGCTAACAGCACTAACAGCCAGAGAGGCTTCTGGCTGCCTGAGCAAATAGCTGGACAGAGACTTTCTGGCTATTGGAAGAGAAAAGATGTGCTGGTTGCATCATCTTGAGGGTGACTCTCCTATAGCAATGCCATCTCACTTCAGCACAACCCTACAAACCAACTTTATTGCAGGGAGAATGAAGCAAATTAATCTGACACTGGGTAACCCTGAGATACAAAAGGTCTTATTGAAAGATTGTTTGGGCAACGGAAAGATTGTTCACAAAGCTAGTTGTCTTTATTATCAAAGTGTTTGTTATTAATTGCCATTTCATTGTTTTGATTTCATAAATGTAAAGATGTTGCAACTTAGCTGTTGTTTTTCCATAATCTGTACTATCTGATGCTCTGAGTAACCTGCCTGTCATTTATCATTTTGGCCAGGGTGTTGGGTTTTCATGCTTTTTTTTTTTTTCTTCCTTCTGTAGTCTTGGTGCCAAACAGATCCTTTTGGCAGCAGTCAAAATCTTACAATATCATGATGAAATAGGTGGGATTTACCTAGGCTGCTGCCCACCTTCTGCTTTATCGTTTGCTCTGTTGGTGCTCTGCCTGTGCTAGGCTTGGCAACATTGCAGGAGTCATCGGGGGATCTAAATGTTCACTAAGGAGAGATTTAGAATACATCTCTCCCCTCAGGTCATTGTATCACCAAGCAGTTCCTTGAGGTTCCTTTGTGCATCTCCCTTCACCCCTTGGAGACCAACTTGCTGAGGGCCACAGGGGAGGTGAGGGCTGGCCACAGGTGCCTTGTTTCCTGGGGCAAGTCCCTGCTCCATGCTCAGCCCGGCTGTTGCCATTCATCCTGTGCCTGGTGCTGCTCCTGCAGGGAGCAGCGTGGGTCAGAGGGAAGCACAATAGCACTTGTTCCTATATTCATCCTTCCTTTTGTTTGCACTGTCCTGGTCAGAGCCTCAAAAGAGAAGAGTGTGTTTCATTTGGAGTTTGTGATAAATACGAGCGGGAGGTAAGAAAACAGGACAAAGGAGGAGCCCTCCCCCTTCAGAAAGGGCGATTCAAAGCCCGTAGCCTCAAAAGTCCTTCAGAGGAGATCTGTGCACATGGGTGAAAATAGGCATTCTTAGGAGTGGAATGCTGCTGTGGTCTCTTCTGATTTAGCTTTTCAAGTATCGCTAATTGTCATGAAGGAAAATAGGAAAATGCACACCAAAAGCCATTTGCGGGAAGCTGCACAGATGAGGGCTGAGTCTCTGTTGTCTTTGTGGCAGCTTCTCCATAGTGAAACTGCCTGCATGTGGCAGGGGGACATACGCTCCTGACAAGCTGTTTCCTTCGGATTTGTGAGGAACTCATGAAGAGAGGTTTCTGCCTGGAGAGGTTTCTTGAAGAGCTTCCGTTTCCTTGGAGAACTCTGTGCTGATTAGTGGTTATTGCAAAATGAAGTTTGATCTCACAGCCGGCTGAAAACAATTGCTGTGAGCTGTGCTGGTCCAACTCCTTGGGGTTATTTCAGTATTTTGCAAAATGACAGGAGCAACTCTAATGCTTAGGTAGGTGGCACTGAACGCATCGGATGAGCTCCTGAGTCTTGTTCCACTCTAACAGCAGGCTGAACGTTCTCCTGGGCTGCTGGATCAAATGTTTTCTTTTATTGTGCTATTTTCTGTAGGTGAATATGAAATGAATGGATTCCTGACCTCTCCCAGCACTCTTCTGATAGCACTTCTCTTCCCCCTCTTCCCAGCTGATCCTGATAACCCATAGCCAGAAACTCGCCTGGTATAAACTGCGAGGAAAGGTGTGTGGAGGAGTTGGTCCTCGGGAAGAAATAGGGCTGTGAAAAACAGAACAGCTTTGTTTGAAAGGGGGAGGAAAGTATGCATGGAAAACTAAGACAGTTCAACTGCAGGAATGAGAGAAGAGCTCTCCTGGATTTATGAAGTGATGAGTGGCTGGTAAAAATATGCATGCTCTAAAAACAATTAAACTCCACAGACAACTGAGTGGTCTTTGTGCTCATTAACTTCTTGAGCTTTGCAATCTTGCACCTGCAAGATTTTTAATGTCAGCTTGAGAGCAAGAAAACTTGTACAACTTTAGATTAGCCGACAAGGCTTTCATCACTTACAATATTACTTTCCTGAAGAACTGACCCGAAGTTCAGATAGCTTGTTTTCACTTCTCTGAGGCCAACCTCCACCGTGCATTTTACAAATAACTTTGAAGTAAACAAACATACATGCCAAAATAAGGTGTTATTCACTGAGAAGAGTTCTATTTTCGTTCTATTCAGAGCTGACTTTCTGGCTGCGCTCTTATTCTTTGTGCGGCACAATGGCAGAGCGCAGCTGAGGCTTCCCGAAACACTTCTGTCCCACTTCTGAGGATTTATGCAATACACGATTTCTTTGAAACCAGTGATGTTGTGGTGAGAGGCACTCAGGAGAGGCCGGTACTGGCCATTTGCACACGTGGGCAGTGCCTGCAGGCACCAGAGCTGCTCTGCACCCTGCAGCTTGCTGCTGCTTCTGCCCTGCAGCACGGGGCTGGGTTCTGTGCCCTCAGCTCTGCATCAGGCCATTTCCCGGGGTGGAAGGGCAGTTTCCCTCTGCGAGGGGCTGCCCTCTGCCACCTGCTGGGTTCTGGCTTCTCTTGGCCGGGGTGGGAGCTCAGAGGGAAGCCTGCAGCTTGTTTTTAACAGACTTCCTGTGTCTGAGGCTGATGGTTTTTGTGGAAACATCTCATCCCCCTCCTGTTTATAGAACTTTGTGGATGTTTATAGTCATGTGTATTGGACTGGGCTCCCCCACAGGACTGTATCTCCTCACCTGCTTGCTTTGAGCCCATGCTGCTGTGTGACAAATAGTCCATCTCTGTGTGCTGTGCTGACAAACAGCAGGGCGGCCGTGCAGGGAACTGGGAGCTCTGAGTGCAAGCACCACGCGTTCAAAAGCAAACACACCTCATAGAGGGAGAACTCGGGACTGGCAGTAGTGGTGGCTGCAGGTGCCAGCAGTGGGCCCATGACAGCCCTCACTGGTGGCAGTGCTGCTGCCATTGGGTTTCAGAGTGCGTGTAGAAAGCACAGTGACTCCTGCATGGCCTGTTTGGGGGAAGGGCTTCAGAAGGAAATAGCCTTAGTTAGACTGCATGATTAACCTCAGGCATTGTGTCTGCAACCTGGAGCTCCACCTGCGTTAACCTTGGTTATTTGTGTTTTGGTGCATATTTGTATTTCTGAGGAGGGTCCTGGCCTTACTGCAGTCTCACCACAAGAAGCTCTGAGCCGAGGAAGACGAACAAAGCATAATGGGCAATAAATATGGTTGTGTGGAAGTATGGAATCTTTGTTATTTACTCATGGGAATTTTAGGGAGGTGATGGCTGGTGCTCACCTGTCCATTACATAATTGGGGAGCGTTGTTGTGCTTGGGTCAGTGTGATTCTGTGATGTTAATTCAAGTGGTATTACACAGATAAAAGAAATTGTGGGCACTTCTGGCATTGGAAATACGAAGTGAAGGAAAATGCCTGCCCTGTGAGGTGGGAAGGCACTGTCCTGATGGTGACCTGGGGCAATACAAGTGTAGAGAGGCAAAGCAGCCTGCCTGTAAGCATAGAGAGGTAACTGCATGTTCCGTGCTCCACTGGACAGCTGGAGCAGGGTGGAGATAAACTGAAGCACTTCCTTCTACTTCCATTTAACAGTCCCAGCAGACTTGAAGCAGTTTTGGTGAGGGTTTCTGAATACTGTTGCAAGATTTAAAAATCTCTGAAGTTACTAAAATGAGCTTCTTGCTTTTGTTACGTGGACTGTGCCCCAAATATGCTGATGTGTGATCTCTGTCCTCCAGATTCAGTGAAGAGGGGATGGAGGTGATGGAGCGGTTGATCTACCTCTTCCGCAAATTCAACCAGTTGAAGGTCAGCAACGAGGAGTATGCATGCATGAAAGCCATTAACTTCCTAAATCAAGGTGAGTCAGTGAAGAGAAGGAATCAGTCCTGCTGGAGGAAGGACCTGAGACACAGGGATTGATGTGGGCTCTGCAACCCCTCTGCTGTCATGCAGATAGCAGACATCTGTGTGAGGAAGTTCTGGAAGTGAAGGAATGCTTTTGCTTGGTTGCTTTTATTGCCTTTAAACGTAGACACCAAAGACAGTGCTTGTGCCATACATACAGTTGGAACGTATCTGAAATGTTCATATCAGAGTAAGAGTGTAACAGAGAGACTGGTAACATTTGTCTGGAGAACATTTGGGTGGCCAATTTCTAACCAGCTGCCAATGAACTTTTCACCAGTCATCTGGAAGTGACACTGGTGTAGATAACTGTTTAGGCAAATCAACAATTAATTTGCATGATTTCTTTCCATAGTAAATAACAATCTTTCACAGATTCCAAACTGAAAATGCATTTGTTCGTCTGCTTGGGAGGGTGGCTTTGTAAAACTGGTCTTCCCTTCGTGGAGTTTTCCTGACTCTTGAAGGGATTTACCTTCAGGATTTTTGCTTAGGTCACCTAGTTGGCTTCCTATTTAGAGTCTTCGTCAATATATTTTCCTATTCCTAATGCTAAGTCTTTAAAGGGGGAAAGAAGTACTTATGTGCAGGCAATGGATTCTGCCTAACGAGGGATGGTATCCTCCTGTTGGTTAATCACTGTATTAGAGCCAGCAGCTCAGCCTGTTGCAGTGCCCTTGAAAATCTTCAAATAAGTCAGTGCAAAGTGAAATGTGGGCTAGTTCTTCAGCATGTGAGGAGATCCTGGTCAGCTCTAGCAAATGTGGTGGGCTTGAAATAGTTTGAAATCAATAGGTTTGTTGTGATTCCCTTTCCAGTAGTTGGTTGTTGCCATTTCATGTCTGTGGAACCTCTTGAGACACTCCTTTATTGTGTGTGCATAAATGAAGACAAGTATGGAGAGGAAAATGCTTAATAGATGGTGCTCAGCTGTAATTTTGGAAATAAATGTCCCCAGAGTTTTTCATACTATGAAAGATGGTTGCAGTCTGTAAAATGTGCAGAAAACTCCCTCCTCCCCCACTCATTTTCACCAGGAGATAATGCTGACGCTTCAATGTGTGCCCGGGCTCAGATTCCGGTTTGCTTCCCTGGGCAGTTTCCTGACACTTCTTTAGCTGTCTCCATTGTTTTCCAAAATGTATTTTCATTAACTTCCTGTCTTCTTTTATTTTTAGTTGAAGTTTGCAATTTTTTATGTGACATACCTGAAAATTATTTTTAAAAGTCAGCTTTTGGGCAGCAGATAAATGCCTCTTCCGTCAGATTGTCTCACAGGGCTGAGCCCGCAGTGAGGGTCGCATAGTTTCCGTATCCAATGCGTTGGATCCCCCCCAGGACACCCAGCAAATGTCATTGATCACGCTGAAAGGTGGCAGTGGCACTTCCTGCCACGCTGATGGCTTGGGAATGTCCATTTTCCTTCGTGTTCATTGCCTGACATGGATAAAGCTGAATTTTAAAATAAGAACTTGACAAGTTTGTAAAGCTCGTTTGACGTAATTCATAAGCAGATGGGAAGAAATATGATGATACCTTGAATTATAGTCAAAAGCTTTCCTCAGCCAAGATGATACAACCAAAATCACCGTGTTTCTGTCTGAGGAAGTATTACATTGGATCTGCTGTGAGGACAAAACCTTGACATGCAGCTGCTTTGCAGAAGCCAGGCAGGGATTTAAGGTTGCTCGAGCTGTTATCTGTGAGGGAGTGCCCTGAGCACTGAAGATGAGCAGGTTAGGCCTTCAGCTCTTCCCTTCCATGCCTTTGTGGAAGGAGGCTTTGTGCCCAGACTCGCCGGGCACGAAGTCGCTGTGTAACTGGGCACTCAGCCTCCAGAACAGCGACCCAGATTAGAGTTTTAGAAGTCAGTCTGTCCTTCCTGAAGAACCATGAATCTGCTGCTGTTCTCAGACGTTTTCCTCATGTTTTCATCACTCTGGTCATATTCTCTTTCAGACATTAGGGGTTTAACCAATGCATCCCAACTGGAGCAGCTGAATAAGCGGTACTGGTACGTTTGCCAGGACTTCACAGAGTACAAATATCCACACCAGCCAAACCGTTTTCCGGATTTAATGATGTGTTTGCCAGAGATACGATATATTGCAGGTAACTTCTGAGCTCTTCCCCCGCTGCGATCATTTGATCTAGTGACGAAATCTGCTTTTGAAAAAAAGTTAACATGTGAGAATGGAATCCTTGCTCAGGGTGCTGGATGGCGTTCATGTGAGACCTCGTTCTGTTCAAGCCCTGGCTTTGAGGCAATCTCTGCCACCCCCAGGTCGCTCACCCAGGCTGACTCCTTGCCATGTTGTCCCGCTGTGCCAGGTACACGTGCTGTGTGCTCATGTTGCCCTGCTCCCAAGGAGTTAGGCCTCCCCTCCAAAGTGCCCACGTTCAGCATTTCGCTCAGGCTCATATTTTATTTTCTCCCCTCCTGCCCAGCTCAGAGGCATTTTGTCTCAAGCACTGAGGTGTGGTCCTGGTGTGAGTTGTGTCAGGAGGGGCAGGGAAATCCCTGCACACTGCCTGGGACGCTCAGTGAGCAGGGCAGCAGCAGACCTGCAGGTCCCCCCTGCCTCAGCTGCTCTGGGCCTCGGCACCTCTGAGACATGCAGGTGAAGTTCCTAGCTTGGTTGTGCCGCTAATTAGATCTGCAGGATCTGGTGTTATTAAGACATCGTTTGTTCCCAGATGTTACAGTGAAGGAAGATGCTTGTCTCCTTGTGTCAAGGCTCAGTGTGCTTCGTCCTACCCTGTTGTAACAAACCAGATAATAATCACATAATAGCTCACGTAATTTACTCGCTGAGATCAACAAGGGAGTTTGAGGAGAGACAGGATTTAGTCTTTCCCAGTTTCTATAAATACTGCTCCATTGTGGAGAAATCATTTTGATCTGACTTTGCCCATTTATTTAGCTTTCATTTCAGTAAATAATAAATCCTGTTGTGCCCAAATGGGTATCAAATGTCTAATGTAGCCGTAGGATGATTAACTGTTTCTCTGAAAGGTTCAAGGTAAAACCGTCATCAGTGGAGCTGGCTTAGGTGTCTCTCGGAAATCTGATTCGGGAATGGCTGCTAATTCTGATCTTTTTCTTAACAGGAAAGATGGTGAATGTCCCACTGGAGCAGCTGCCTCTCCTTTTTAAGGCCGTTCTGCATTCCTGCAAGACAAGCGTGAGCAAAGAGTGAGCCCAGCTTGGCCCCGGCCCGTGCCTTACTGTGTGCCTCAGGCAGGGAGCGGGCTCACCTCCAGAGGATGGGGGAAACATCATCAAGGCAGGAGGGAGGTGCTGAGACAGGGCAACGGGTGTCCCTGCCATTGTAGCAAGAATCTTTTGTTTGGGTTGTTATGTTTGTTTGTTTTGTTTTTTACTCTTTTTCCTTATATATTTATTTCACGACAGAGTTGAATGTATGATCTTCAACACGATGCACATGGTTCTGTATGAATGCAGCAGATGCATTCTCCAGCAGTTTACAGAATGTGAAGATGTTTAAAGTTGCAGTGTTTGTTAGGGTTAGTTCTTTTGTATTTTGGGGCTGGGGACTGAGATGACTAAGACTACCTCAAGGAAAGATGCTGTTCGCACACTGCTCTTTTCATGATTTGTATCCAGAAGTGTTTGTCATAGAATGCAAACTGCCTCATTGACAGAGCTGTCAATATTCCAGATGGACAATTTTGGAAAAGGGGGGTGTTAGAGAAGTGCCAAGCTTTTTTTTGTTTGTTTAAGAACTAAAAAAAAAAAAAAAAAAAAAACCAAAAAAAAAAAAAAACCCCTAAAAAAAATAAAATAAAAAAAGGGAAGAAGACAGGGAGTGGAGAAGAAAGGAAGTCTGTCTGCCCAGTAGGTTTCTTTTCCTCCAGCAGTTTTCAGATGCAGGTGGTGCCTGCAGTTTTCTTGAATCCTGACACCAGGATTGCAGGGCTCCCAAGGCAAGGAGGGCTCTCACCCTCATTCCGGCGATGCTGAGCTGCCCTCCTCCCCTAGGCTCCCCAGCTGGGCTGCCACTGTTGCTGCAACACCTTTCTGTTGGATTGAAACTGTGCTGTTGCAGTTCATAGTAGGCTCCCAACATGGCAGCAGTAAGGTACTCTTTTTGAGAGAGTGAGAACTGTCATTCTAATTGCTTCCTTAAAGTCCATTTTAGGTTCATAAGAACAGGAAAAACCTACTGAGGGAAGAGGCAGGGTTGCCCCTTTTAGTGTATTCCCCCAAGATGTCATTGACTACTGAGGAAACTTCTGCATTGCAGCCATCAGAAGCAGCTCATTTATGGGAACTGCTAACTTATCCTGCAGTGAAATGCAGCCTGCATAAGGGCGAGAAAGGACTCCAGGATCCTCTGGCATGGCTTTCTCTGCTGGACTCGGGGAGTGTGCACAGCCCATGGTTGTATCCTGCAAGGACAGTTTTATTGTTTAGTGGAATCCCTTCTTTCCAGAAAAAATGGGTATGACTACAGAGCTTGGTAAGCTGTTTGTCCCAGGTGTTGGGTTGGGCTTTTCCATCCAGCAACCTCCACACCACTTCAGCGCGTGGAGGAATGGCTTAATGGCAGCCAGGTGTCTGAGCAATTGCTCCATCCCGGCGTTTGGCTCAGTTTGAATATCTCGTGGGTAATCTCATGGTGTCCTTCCCATAGTGGTGCTGGGGAGTTTAGGGGAGGTGCTTTTATTTTGGTTTCCTTCATTAGCTGAGGAAGACGCAGTCATCCTAGGGCCAAGCTACCCTGGCTGGAGTCCTTTCCCTGTGTCCTTACTGTGATCTTTTGATTGCTGTTTTTAAAATACTCTGGGAAAAACCTACTGTTTGCTCAGGGTAGGAGGATCCAGTTGCTCCCTTTCTGTCTTGTCCTGATAACAGCTGCATATTGCTCAAAAGTACTGAAGCTGCTATTAGATGAAGATGAATCTGACGGTGAACGGGAGAAAAATGTTGTTCACCAAAGTCATCTTTCCTTCCCTGTACTCATTCTGTGGAAGCCCAGGAGCCCTTGTGAGACTGGCTTGGCACTCTCTGGGTTGGTCAGCAGCGATGTGGGGCACCGGGTGCCGCCTGGAAGCCCTGGCTGCTCGCTGAGGCTGCCCCTTGCAGGTGTGCTGCTGGCTACAGAAGGCCCAAGGAGCACTGCTTGCTTTGGAATTCTGCCTGGGAATTTTCCAGCTCGATGGTTTCCCTTTCCTAAAAGTCCACTAGCTGTTCATTTCTCACTATTTAAATACGAAGTTACGGGTAACAGCTGCTGGGACCAGCAGCAGTTCAGTTTGATAGAGCTTCACAAATCCAAAGCTGGTTCTGTAAATCTCATTTACTTTCTGACTGTAAAATGAGACAGGCACGTATTTCTCAGGAAGGCCTTCTGCATACGTCGTATACCTCAAGTGTAAATGGGAAGATTTTAGTATATCTGTTTGTAAGTTAGGAAGTATTTCTTCGCTTTTAACTTTAATTTCCAAATAGCTTGATATAATCTTTTTATTACGGGTTATCTTCTGACTTGCTGTTCTATACACTCAAAGAATTGTTGAACTGAATACGAATAATTTTATTCTACAATCACCAAACTTGTATAATCTGCTGATGAATGCGAGTTAGTTTTAATAAGTGTACATAAAAGCAGTCATCTTATTGCCAAATACCCAACAAAACCAATCTGTTTGTTATTCTGAGTTTATCCAAAGCGCTCCCAAGACTCATGCTGCACCAACAACAAAACCCCTAAGTTCACTTAGGATGGTAAATGGACAGCACGTGTTCTTTCTGCTGTATACACCAGATTTTGTAAAGGTTGATTGGCAGCATTTATTGTAGGGAGTGGAAGATCCTTACTAAACTGACAAGCAAGGGAGAAGTTAATATAGCAAACCAGAATGTAACTCACTGGACAGTCATTCTTAATACCTTCTGCACCGAGTCCTCTAATGACTTGTATTTTTTAAACAGGGTAAAGTGAATGTGTTGCTTTGCAAACTCAGGTATTATGAGAAGGTAGGAATGTAGCTAGAAATGTAGAGACGTTAGGTCAGTCGCTAGATGTATTTGTGAATTTGGTTTGAAGGACACCCTGGAAAGGTTGGAATTTTTGTTCCATTCTTCACGTAGCATTCGGTTTACAGGGCCTCATATTTTATTTGTGCTTAATGCTAGTAGGGGGAAGTTCATTATCTTTGGTATCTATCTGCTGTTGCTTATCTGACCTTCTGTCATAGAGGAATCAATCAACAATAATAGTCTTTGGTAGAATTTTCTGCCATGACAAGTCAATTTTTATCCCCGATTTGAAAGATAAATTGGCTGACTGACCCCCTCCTCTCCTTCATAGTATTTGTGCAAATGGAAAGCTGAAGAGTTACTTTTAATCCGAGCAGAGATCTGGGACATAAATTTGAAATGCAGGGGCTCACCTTTTCAGAGGAGCTCTGCGTGGGCACCTTGCTGCTGTTTCACAGCTCGCAGCTCATCGTCAGTGGGGAGAATAGAGCAAAAATTGCTGCTGCAGGCGACGGGGGTGAGACCCCAGGACTTGAGCAGAAGCTCTGACAGCCGCTGGCTTTCCTTCCCCTGCTTGCTTCGGGTTGGCCTTCCGTCCCATGAGCAGAGCCGTGCCCCTGTGACGTGTCAGCAGCAAGATCTTTTGAGCTGTGTGTGGCTGCCAGGCCGCTCCGAGATGCCAGGAGCCTTCCTGACCTGACGGTCCTGGAGGTGCCCGCAGTGGTGCCGGCCCCGCAGCCATTTTGCACGCACGCCAGCTGCTTTCTAAGGGTGAGGTGTGCTGGTGGCTGCCATCTCCCTCGTCTCACCTTGCTGCCCGCAGAGGCGCTGCGTGCTGTGGGATCCAGCTGTAGCTCCAGCATCTGTAGGTCTGCAGCGTTGAGCTTTTCCAGTCTGCTGTCGCGTAAGGACTGACGGGGTGCCACTGAGCGCGGCTGTGTGCGGGGCTCCTCAGCACGGGGCGGGCGCAGGCAGCTCAGGTCCACTGTGTTAAATCTTGTCCTTCAAACCAACCTTTTTAAACAAAAAACTTGAATTTCTTTTTATTACATTTTTTTAAAACTACAAAACAACAAAAAAAATCTTCTGTGAATGTGCTATTTACCGTTCATTCTTTCTTCTTTCTTGGTTTTGATTTGAAGCTATGAAGCTTGGTGTCTGTGAAGTGTTGTTATTTCTGTATTTCTCAGGATAAGAAGCGGCAATCATCCCTGCCATGTCGAAGGCAGGAGAAAGGGGGAAACGTGGGGAACTACTTTAGGTGTGAAGCTGATTTTTAAGTTTTAGATGATGTATGAATCGGGGGTGATGCATGAGATGTCAGGATCAAGCCGTAGTGTTTCTCTGGGTTCTCAGTGTGTTGTTTGCAGCACACAGCAGCTCAGGGATAAGTATTTAAACGTGACCCAGAGAAACCCTAAGTTTTGATGTTGCAGTGGTTGCTTCTTTCATGCCTTGTCTGGAGGACTGTCTGAGATCTGAATGGAGCCTCCCCTGGAGATTCGGGGGGCTGGGAAGCGTGCTGCCTCCCACTCAGCACCCTGGGAAAGCAAGGGGCGACGTGCCGTCCTCGTGGGGAGCCGCGCTTCCCCTGGTGCAGCGTCGCTGTAGGGAGCGGGAGGTTCCCCCCGTGCTTCCATGTACAAAGCACCTGGCAGCTCATGGAATCATGGAACCATTTGGGTTGGAAAAGACCTCTAAGATCACCAAATCTAACTGATGTACCCCATCCTTTTTTTGCCTCTGTGTCACATGTGTTCACCTGCTCATGGGAAAGCTGAAATTGGGTGTTACTCAATAGGACAGTCTCTGGCAGACAGTCCCGTTCCTGCTGTCAGTTGGTTACTTAGGAATTGAAGCATTTTCATTTCCAGTTGGTGCAGCTTCCTCTTCCTGCTTCTCAGGGCATCTCTCAGATCTGTGCTCTCTGCAGCTGCCTGGGGGGCACCCACAGGCTCTGCAGAGCAGCAGCACTGGGCCAGGACCAACGTGGGCAGTGGGGCCACAACCTCACAGCCTGCTCCATCGGCTGTCCCAGCGCCTCGGGTGTGTGCAGAGATCTGGGGGGCAATGCGGGCAATATCTCTGCTGTGAAAAAACATAGAAAAAAAGTGAGAGATACTGTGCAATTGACCTCTAACAGGTCTATGAAAGAAGCAACACGTTCAGTGGCAGAAACGCCCCCAAGGGCAGAAAGAAACAGAAATTGAAACCAGATGACGATCAACCTTAACAAAGCCTTTTGTGATTCATTGTTTTCTTTCAATTTATAAAATGACTTGTAATAGTTGATAACATTATTGACTCAATTTCCATGACAAAACTACCTCGTGTGACATCCTGTTTATCATCTCAAAGGGATTGTGTGAAAAACGAAATGCTGCCGGGTTTGGTGCTGGTGCGGCCCAGGGAGCTCCGCAGTTGTTCCCCTGGTGCTGGAGCGGCTGTGATCCGCAGGCGCTGGGTGCTGGAGTAGCAGGGCAGAAGCGCTGCGGTGCCGCGCAGGGCTGAGCTCCGCGTTCCTCGTAGTGCAGAACGGTGCAGGATGTGGGAAGCTCTGCTGGCTTGACTTGCTTGGTGCCCAGCCTGGAGCAGACTGCAGCCCCGTCCCTGCACTGCTGGAGCTCTGCATCCTGGCTCGCAGGGTGTGCCCGAAGCAGGACGGTCCTGGTCCTTGGGACCCTCCGCAGATGTTTCCAGCGATGGTTTCTTCCAGCAGCACGCTCTGTTTTTCCCACGATCCCTTGTGTAAATCAGGGAAGCAGGATGTCCCCTGGCATGGCATGCTGTTACAGCTGGAGCCGGCCCGGCCTCGCCGCGGCCCCACTGGCGTCCCCCAGCCCACACGGGGCACGGCGCTGTCCCCGCTCTGCTGCTCCGCTCTGTGACTTGACTACCTGTGGAAATGTGACCAATAAGTGTTGAACGCATGTTTAGCAAGTGTTAGCTGTACGAACTAATAAATGTGAATTGTTCTGCACTGCTGGCCAGGCTGCCGTCTGCTTTCGTCCTCCACCCTGAAGAGTGACTGCTCCATCACTGGGGGGCCGGCACTGGGCTGGTGCTGGATGTCTCTGGGTACCACTGGGTCTCATGGGCTGCATGAGCCTGTCTGCGTCCCACCAAGAGCAGGTGTCAGGGTGGGCCAGGGGCACTGCGAGTTGATGGTGCGGGTTGATGGCATGGGGCCGTGGGGGGATGGCTGGGCAGCAGGGGTGGGAGGGGTCATTTGGAAGAGAGCTGTGCCTGGGAGTGCTGGCAGCAGCTGTTCGGCGACTGCACGAACCCTTCAGAGATGTGAGATGGTGTGAGGTGGGCGCTTACATCTTTGTGTGCACTGGGTGCACGTCGAGGCCCTGGGCACTCTGAACTGCTGAACATACAGATGGTGGCTCTTGGTCCTCCACAGAGCCGATGGATACGTGTAGGGTCGCTCACAAGGGCAGTGCTGTCCTGCAGCAGACATTTTAACTTAGAAAGGTCTCCAACATCTCTTTCAACAACAGAAATCCTTTTGTGGGTTTTGCTCTGGGAGCAGGGTGGAGGAGCTGCCTCGTGCTGGGCCAAGCCAAACAGCACTGGCTGCAGGATGGCTGCAGGTCAGTTGTGTCCCAGACCGCAGCTTCTCTCTGCAGCGTTGCTTACTCCTCCCTTGCTCCTTCCAGGAGTTAAGGAGTCCCAGCATGAGCCACACTGCTCTGCTCTTCCACCACGTGCTCTCCCTTGTCCTGTCCCTCTCCACTGTGCTCATTTTGCTTATTTACAGCGCTTCTCCTCCCAGCAGAGTGGCTGTGATGCCTCTGCCCCATACTGCCTGGATTTATTCCCCCGAGGGGCCCCGGAGGTTGGCGGTGTGCAGGGCAGTGCAGAGGACGCTGTACTTGCTGGGTTGGGTTTGCCCAGCACCAAGGCAGAGTCCGGGGACATGCGGCGGCACAGGGGCTGCTGCGGTTGGGAAAAGTACAGACGTTTTAATTTCCAGCTGAACCTCTGCTGACCACTGTATTTTGATTAGAGCTCTGCTTCCTTTTCATCTCCGAGCTCGGGCTGGTGACAACTGCCGCAGCCTCGTGTGCCGAGTGCCATAGTTTATCACCGAAGGCCAACTGCTCTATGAATCCAGAGCCAGCACTGAACAAATCACGCTGTCACCAACGTCAAACTTGTTAACCTGATCTTTGGTGGATCACCAGTGTCAACATTGCATGGGACATACATTATCGGGCCCAAGGACTTTGGGAGATGCGTTTGTCAGGCTGTTCTGTCACAGTCCCACTCTTGACCTTCGCAAAGTAACTTTCAAGGATAAGCCGCCTTCCTCTTAAAGAGAGAAGCTGTCCCCCAGCAGGTCACCCACAGCCAGGGTGGGGTACGGAGTGAGGATGGGGCTCCCCATGTGGTGGGTGAAGGTCTGCAGGCATAGCTCTGGGCCGGGGGGATCTCTGCTTCATTCCCCACCACTCTATTTCCTCTGGGCTCCCACCTCGCACCAGCTGCTCCCACGTTGTGCAGGAGTCAGAGGAAGGACAGCCACTGTTACTGGGACGGTGGCAGTGTGTCCCCAATGGGCTCCTGCCTGCCACTCCTGGTGCTGGGATGGGGCTGCTTGAGGCGGGGAGCGGCTGTCGGCCCCCAAGACAGGCGCTGGGCTGCAGCCCCACGCTGCTCTCCCCACAGGGTGACCCTGCTAATCAGCTGTGAAAGAGAAAGAAAGCTGAAGAGAAATCTTTCTCTCCGCTAACCTCATCACAATAAAGATTCCTATAAAGAGCTCTTATCCTTGAAGAAAATGAGGCACATAAGCAAGAATAGTAAACAAAAGGCTGTCATTTTGACCTAGGAGTGCTTCATGTTGTTGGCAACTGCCAAGAGGAAACATAAAGAGAGGCTGCATCCAAGTCTCAATTATGCAGAACTATGTGACTGATATGTCAATGAGTCCCCCCGGGAGGAGACCACCAGCGCTTTGCGGCAGTGCCTGCGCACCATCTGCACGCACCGCCATGCGCCGGGCCTGCCCGCGCCCCCGAGCACAGGCGTGCGTGGCATCGGAAGAATGCGGGGGACAAGGTAATGTCATCGGCAGCGCTATCGCCAAAGTCCTCACCGCGCGCATTATCGGTGCGGGCCGCGGAGTCAGGGACTGCGGGCAGCCGGCGGTGCAGGCAGCCAGCGGCGGCCAACAGTAGTGCTGACCACACCTGCTGCAGGCACGCTCCGGGAACGTGGCGCAGGCAGGAGGGCTGCCCTGCCGCCGATAAGCCGCATGGATGGAGATAACATCCCAGGAGGAGATGTGCTTTGCTGAGCATCAAGGCTGCGCACCAGTGAGGCGCCAAAGCGTGGCTGCAGTCCGCAGCGGTGGCGCGGTGCGGTGGGCTCAGGCTGCGGCCGCACGGCCCTTTGGTGCTCGCCACAGCAGCTGGGGCGGTGATGAGGGCCGTGGTGGGGCTCCGGCCCAGCAGAATGCAGAGTGGAGGCAGTGCCGGTGCCCATCGGCCACGACTCGGCTACATGCAGGAGCCCATGTGGCCGGGAACCGCTGGAGCTGGGCTGCAGCCTTGGCGAGGGCCTGAGCAGGGAAGGTGCCCAAGGCCGCAGGAATGCATTTACCCCCACAAACACCTCGCTTCCAAAATAGCAGACGGGCGGCGTGAGGCCGGGCCTTCCCGGGGGAACAATGCCCGGCGGGAGCGGGAGGAAGCGCTGCGGCCGCCCCGCACTGCTCCGTCCCCGCCTCACTCGGGGCTGAGCCACGAGCCGCTGCGTGCCGGCCTGGCGGGACCTTGAACCTGCCAGAGATTTATTTTCCCTGACATTGGCATTGCATCGGAACATCTGGCATTCAGCTGATAATTGCTGGGGATTGGGGCGGAAGCTGCCTCTCCAGGCCTGGCTCTTCTACAGAGCTGTGTTTTCGTTACTTTTCACTTCTCTTCAGCTGCAGAGCACGGAAAAAACAACCTGGGCAGTGCAGATTGCAGCTCCCACTCCTTCCCTGGGGCTTTGTGCTCCCTTCTGCCTGTGAGGACATGCCTGGGCCCTGTCCCTGCTCTCCCCACTGCCCTGTGCCAACCCACCGAGCCAGGGTCTGTGGTTGGGGCCAAGCATGGACCCACAGGGCAATGCTGTGCCACAGTGGAACGCGGTGCTGTTGGGAGAGTAAATCTCCACTCTGGGAGGAGAGATGTCAAAGTGGTCGCACCTCAGGGGCCGCAGCTCGCTGCCCATACAGGGGACAGAGCCGTCAGCCCCACTGTGCCTGTAGGCTGGGGTGGCACCGGGGCAGTGCGGGAGGTGGGAAACCCATGGAGCAGCAGTTCTGCCCCTACACCTCGTCCCCAGTGCTTCCCGTGCAGCTCTGCAGCCCCAGTCCACTAGGGCTATGCACCTCGGCTGCCTGCTGCTGGGCTCGCTGCCCCATGGCCTGCCCCGCCTCGTCCATCTCACAGCCCCCTCCCTCGCACCGTAAATCAGCGCAGCCCCAACGTGGGCGCTGGTGCGCTGCCCTGCCCGCCGTGCCCCCACCTCCCCGCAGTTCCTCTCTCCTGGCGCTTTATCTGCCACAGAGGTCCCACTTATCTCCCCTGTCACTTTCTAATGCTAGTTTATGAGCAGCATTTTGTAGCTTAATTATGATGTTTTTCAGCATGGTCACGTGGCCGCAGAAACCAATAAGGCAACTAAGTTGGTCCATCTCGGCTGAGCCTGGCCCCCGTGGGGAGGAGATTGGCCGCTGTCCTGCACCGGGCGGTGTGCGCAGCCGGACCCACACCTCCCCGGCGGCCGCAGCCCTATAAATCCCCCAGCCCGCCCGCAGCGGGCAGCGCTGCCCAGCACCCACAGAGACTCCTCAAGCTGGAGCTGCTCACCATCGACGCAGAAGAAGCTCTCCTGTGACCTCGGCCCCCTGCACAGCAGCGCTGAGTCGCATCGCGGTGAGTACTTGGCGGTGGGGAGCCCCGTGGCTGCCTGGGCCCCTTCCCATGCTCTTAGTTCGTAGGGTCTCAGTGACATGGCGGAGGGTGGAGACGCCCAGCGAGGAAGTGGGAGCCATGCGTGGGCCTCCGCTTCCCATCTCCGTGAGGAAGGGATGGAGGCACCAGTGCTAGCTGTGCTTGGGGACGTGCAGGGACATCCAGGGATGTCATGTGACACCTGGGGATGCCCAGGGATGCCCACCCTTTCTCCAGGCCCTCTGGCAGCAGCAGGAGGCCCTGCCATAGCCTCGGCCATGCTGCGCAGAAGCGCCAGATCCAGCTGACGGGACGAGGGGGCGGTGAGCAGAGGCCTCTGAGGGCTCTGGGAGTGCAGGCAGTGCTGAGCTGCGTGTGCCTGGCCCCAGCTCCAGCACAGCCCCTGCATCTTGGAGCAAGCGTGGGGGTTGCTGGGACCCACATGAACTCCACAGCTCTTCCTGGGCTCCTCTCTTGGTGGCTCTGTAGCTCACAGAGGCTCCCTGTGGTGTGGGGCTGCTGCCGAGAGGCTCCACAGGCAACAGGACCTGCACACCACCCTGCACAGGGCTGCTCCACTACTATTCTATTCTTAGTGTGGGCTCCACGCCGGGTGGCTCTGGAGTGATTCTCTGCTGAGCCCACTTCCTGTTTGCCGCACATCCCTGCCAGCACTGCTTCCTCCGCGGTGCACCGCGGGCCTCCTTGGGTGTGCAGGATGAACCGTAAGGGGTGAGAAGAGTGGGACAACCTGTGTGGGATGGGATGTGCAGGATGGGACATGTGGGATGAAATGTGTGGGATGATCCAAGCCCTGTGGCCAGTGCCTTCCCTGCAGCTCCATCAGGCACCAAGCACCTCGAATCGCAGTGACATGCAGGCAGCAGGACAGAAGGGTGTCTCAAGGAGTGTGGTTTGGCCCTGCGGGGCTCAGCAGTGGACCCTTGTTCTCCTCGTGGCCAAACGACCTCATGGCAGCCTCAGTCCATACAGCTTGGAGCAGGCAGCTCCTCCTGCCTGAGTACTGCTGTGCCCCTGGGCACCAGATGTGGCCCTCCTCGCTGCTTCAGTCCCGGCTGTAATTTGGGCTGGATTTGGCCCTGGCTCTTCAGCTGATAGGGCAGGGAGCCAAGCTGGCTGTGTTCACCTGTGAGCAGGAAACTTCCATGCAGGACAAATGCAGATGATGAATAGAATGTGCTTCTGCACCGATTTGACAGGGAATGTTTCATTAGAGTTCCTTAAAATGAAGCAATTAATTAAACAGCAGCACCGAGCGTGCCACAGGGCAGCATTGCCGTGCGAGGGCAGCCGGCCAGCGGCAGTGCCGGTGCCGTTCCCGATGGCTGCAGGGGAGGTGCAGAAGGCCGTGCGCTCCGCGCTCCTCAGTCCGGGCTCTCATCAGCTCCCTGCGACTGCCTGCTGTGGGGGCAAAGGGTTTGGTCCGGGCAGCGCTGGGAGTGCGGGGCTCTGGTTAGGGTTGGGGGTTAGAGTTGGGGTTGGTAGCATTAGAATTAAGGGATTCAGGACTTGGTGAGTGCTGCAGGCAGCGTCCTGTGCTTGGGTGACACAGCAGCCCGCAGTCCCTTCTTACGATGATTCCTGAGGTGCCCTCAGCCCGGGGCTCCCTCAGTCCCGGCCGCCCCCGGCCGCAGCCCCCGGCGGCGTCCAGCTCCCCTCCCGCCCTGCCCTCGGGCTGCCGGGTCCCTGCAGGTCCCTCCTCCCCAGCCCGGCCCCAGTCGCCCGCCGCCCGCTCTCCCAGAGGAGGTTCCCCATCCCCCGGGGGGCTGTCCGCCCGCCCGCACCCGCATGGAGATGCTCTTCCAGGCGCTATAAAGGGCTCTGGCTCCGGCACCTGCGCTCGGGCTTCGCCGCGCCGCTCTCCCGCTCCGCACCCGGCGCAGGGCTCGGGGCCGCCCGGTGCCGCCCCGCTGACCCGCCCGTCCCGCAGCAGGGCCGCCGGCGGGGATGGATTATTCCTATGATGAGGACCTGGACGAGCTGTGTCCGGTCTGCGGGGACAAGGTCTCCGGGTACCACTACGGGCTGCTCACCTGCGAGAGCTGCAAGGTAGGAGCCGCCGGGCGGCGGGCAGAGGGGCCGGGCGGGGAGCGGGGGGGGACACGGCCGGGGCAGGGGCAGGGGAGCCTCTCGCGAGCCGCCCCCCGCCCGCTTTCGTTGGCGGCGATTCACCGCTCGGCGGCGGGACGGGAGAGCGGCGAGAGCCGGGCGGGAGCCGGGCGGGGGGCGGCGGGGCCGGGGCCGGGAGAGGGGACTGGGTGCGGGCTGATGCGGGTTGATGCGTGGTGCCGGTGCCGACGCATCGCCGCTGTTGGCCGCCGCAGGGCTTCTTCAAGAGGACGGTGCAGAACAACAAACACTACACCTGCACCGAGAGCCAGAACTGCAAGATCGACAAGACCCAGAGGAAGCGCTGCCCGTACTGCCGCTTCCAGAAGTGCCTGACCGTGGGGATGCGCCTGGAAGGTACCGCGGGGCGGCCCGGGGGGGTTGGGTGCTGTCCCCCCGCTGCGGTCGCTCTGTGCCCCGCGCCTCCCGGGCCGGGAATTGCCGCAGCGGCTCCGATTCCGTTTTTCCTCCCCAAGTCAACGAAAAATTCGTTTTGTCGCCCTGTATTCTGCTTTTCTTTTCTTTGTTTTTGTTTTGTTTCTCCCGGGTTTTGGCTGTCGAGACTTCAACTTTCCGGGACTGTCCTTGCTTGGCAAAACGTTGGGAAATAACTTAGAATTTTTTTTCCTTAATCGCACAATTCCAGAAGCCGAGACTTAAGGAAAACGTTAAATATTATGAGGCTGACACGAAAACTGCGGGAGATCCGCTGCAAATCAGTTTTTCTCTCTGCGCGGCTCCGGGCAGCGCGGTAACACGCGGCGATCCGCCGAGAGCCGCGCGTCGCAGCGCTCAGCCCCACCGCGTCGCGACGGTCGGGCTTTGATATCCCCGAGCCCTACGCCGGGATTTCTGCCGCGCTCGGCACACGCAAAGCGCGCTGAGGACCGCAGGCAAACGGGGAAGGAAATCCCACAGCTGTGCCCGCTCCCCTTCCCCGGCCGCGGTGGCAGCGGGCGCGTGGCGGGCCGGCAGCGCTCCTCGTGCGGTCCGTGCAGTGGTGGCCGATCGAAGAGCGAAGAGCGGGGCCGCTCCGCGCCCTGCGGCAGCTCTGGGCTCGGGACGGGTGCTGGGAGCGAGGGGAGGCAGCGGCGTTTGCGCCTTCGGGGTTGGGATGGACACGCTCCGCTTTCCTATTTTGGGCGGTTTTCGTGCGGTGGAGCTCGTTCGGCCCCGTGTTTTGCCCAGGCTGCGGCACCCTCTCACCCCTTTTTTAATCTCCTCGCTGCTCGCCGCAGCAGCTCACCAAGGAGGAGGCACCCGCAGGCGAACGGCGCTCCCGTGGGACTCTTTTGTGTTAAAAACACGAGCCCGCCTTGCCTTTGTGATCGGTGTTTTTCGGTCAGGGAATCTGAGCTACACGGAGAATCCTCCAGCAAGACAGGACAAAATCCAGCGAGATTTCAGAACGGATCCTGTTCTGAAATGAGAAAGTGGAGCGCGAGGGAGCAGGAAAGCCCCTTCCCTCTTTGTGCTCGCGCTTCGGGAGCAAAGGAGGGGATCGGCGTTTACCACAGGAGGCTTCTGTGAGCACCTCCCGCACGTGCAGGGCTGGGCTCCGCTCCCTGGTCATCGCCCTGCCCGGCCTCGGGCCGTGGGGGGGAAACAGTACGTTAATTGGAGGGCGGGGGAGATCTGTGTTCTCCGCGCACTGCAGTGCAGACGGGGGTGCAGGCTGCGACCCAGGGCTGCGGGCCGAGGGCCGGCACAGCCGGCACTGTCAGTGGCGCACCCCGAAGGCAGCGGGGCTCTCATAGCCCGAGCGGAGGCATCCCAGCGTCCAGGTACCCCAGTATCGAGGCATCCTTGCGTTGCGCGGCTGGATAAGCTGTTTCCATGAATAAAGAACGAGGAGGAATCGCAGAGCAGCTCCCCGGGGAGCACATTCCTGCTTTCCTGCAAATGCTGCTCCCGGCCGTGCTGCCTCCCCTCCAGCCTGCTTGGGGAAAGTCTGGGGGCTTGCAGCCCCGCGGGGCACGCGGGGAAAGTGAGGCAAAGGAAGGAGGGGAGCACGGAACAGAGCAGCCAGCAGCCTGCTCTCGAGGGCTGCGAATCCGCCAAGGGCTGTTCCCTTGCACGCGGGGCCGCGCGGTGCGTGCTGGCTCGCTCCCCTCTCGGCTGCCGGGGCTGTGCGGGTGGGCCGGCGGCCGCCATGCCGGGGCCAAGATTGTGCTGCAGAGAAGCACCTGCTTGGGTGACACATTCTTGGGTTTAACTCGAGGCTCGGAGCAGCCTCTGCTGTGCCGCCGCAGCAAGCAGGGCGGCGAGGAGCGGGGCAGCAGGGAGAGCACTCCGAAGGATGGGAGAGAATTGCAGAAGGCAGCGCGGTCTGTGCTGCCCCGAATGAAATTCCAGGGGTGGTCCAGGCCCGGGGGCCGTGAAAATGAAAGCAGCGTCAGGCACCCAACTCGCTCACGTTCCCGGGTCTCTGCTCTGTGCTCTTTACCTCCGTGTATTTCATGCACCCAAGTATGCCTTCCTCCCTCACCATGCAGCACACCCCAACCTGCAGCACAGCTCTCTGGGAAGGGGTCCCACCGCCCCCGGCCCCATCGGTCCCCATCCCCCCCACACCGTGCTCCTGTTCTGCTCACTGCAGCTCTGTTCCTCTGCCCACAGCTGTGCGCGCGGATCGGATGCGTGGTGGGAGGAACAAGTTTGGGCCCATGTACAAACGGGACCGTGCCTTAAAGCAGCAGAAGAAAGCGCTGATCCGTGCCAACGGCTTCAAGCTGGAGACAGTGCCACAGATCGTGTCACCCGTGCAGAACGACTACGGGCTGTCCTCCACCATCCACAGCATCCACGCCATGGCCAAGACCATGCCGCCCAACCCCGCCGCCCTGACGCCTGCTGACTATGAGCGCGGCCCCTACGGGACCCCCTCCCTGGCCATGACTGTGCCCAGCCACGCGCCGCTCGCTGGCTACCACTATCCCTCCTTCCCCAACCGCACCATCAAGTCTGAGTACCCCGACCACTACAGCGCTGTGCATGAGGCCGTGCCTGCTTATGCGTACCCAGAGACCTACCCCAGCAGCTCCCCACCCGACATCCCCGAGGTCATCCTGAAGCTGCTGCAGCTGGAGCCTGATGAGGCACAGGTGAAAGCACGCATCCTGGCCTGCCTGCAGCAAGAGCAGGGCAAGGGCCGGCATGAGAAGCTCAGTACCTTTGGCCTCATGTGCAAGATGGCTGACCAGACACTATTCTCCATCGTGGAGTGGGCGCGGAGCTGCATCTTCTTCAAGGAGCTGGAGGTAGGGCTGGGCGGTGGGGGCTGGGGGGCCGGCACGAGTGGGGTGGGGGCTGCAGCGTGCCAACATGTGGCGGGGTTGGGCGTCCCAGCTGAGCACCAGAATGGTCCCAGCTGGCAACAAGGGGCTCACGTATCTGATCCATCACGGCAGCGGGGGGTATGGAGGCAATCGCAAGGCAGAGTGAGCGCGGTGTCAAGCTGAAGATATAATTGAAAAACGTAACGTTGAGGAATTACGGGTGAAACAATTCTCTCCTTCGTCTTCAGGAGGAAAATCGATGCTGTCAGGCAGGGTCTGACAGCAGCCAGCAGGGATGGGGCGAGGGCCCTTCTACCTCCCAGCCCCACAAGAACTGGGGCCAGCAGTGGGGGGGAGCAGGGCTGGGGCAGCCCAGCCACGCTCAGCCTTTTTGCATTCTTAGCCCCGGCTGATCAAAGATCTCAAGCTGGGGCAAAACCAGGAGATGCATTTTGCAACGCAGCCAAAGAGAGCTGAGCCACAGGTGGGGAGATGTGGTGCCCTCTTGCACTGCCCCATACTGACCCATCCTGCTGCTGTGGGACCTGGTGTCATGCAGGGGCTGCAGAGCAGTCCTCACGCCCAAAATAGCCCCCGGCTGCACAGAACAGTGTCCGGAAGGCACACAGTGGGGCTGGGTCAG
The DNA here is from genome assembly GCF_019238085.1 of Lagopus leucura. Taxonomy (NCBI): domain Eukaryota; kingdom Metazoa; phylum Chordata; class Aves; order Galliformes; family Phasianidae; genus Lagopus; species Lagopus leucura. Next base: position 1,021,354 of record NW_024962275.1, read on the forward strand.
GCTTCTTTCAATCATATCAGTGTCCAGCCTGGATTTTGGGAACAGAGAGGCTGTTGTTTTGCAGGAGATATTATAAACAGTGTAAATGCAGATCTCAGCTGCATGGCCACGTAGCCTTGCAATGCTATTGTCTTTCTGATCGCGTCAGGAGAATGGGCTGTTTCTGTGTGAATCCACATCTGAGGGCTCCAGGCAGGAGGGCCAGAGCTCTCACCTGAGCACAGGCAGCTCGACAGACCCATGGCTGCTCCCTGCCCTGCACAGCGCATCAAAGCGCGGCAGGGTGGGAAATGAACTCTTCTAGTGCCGACTTTATGGCTTTGCTGACTTTATGGCTTTGTCTGTGAGCACAGTGTAAAATCGTGGCCTCAGGGATTGATGGCTGTAACACAGGCAGTCCCTGCTGCAAAGTCAGCGCTTCTCAGGGCAGGGACTCCGTGGACCCCCCCACTCCTGGAAATGGCCATATGCAGGTGGTTGCTGCTGCACCAGCCAGGGAAGGGCAGCTAGATGCTTTGAGGAGTCAGGCAAAGCATTGGCATTGCACCAGACATCACGCTAAGCGTTGCACCAGGCTTTGCACTGAGCATCACACTGGCTTTGCACCGCTATTGCACCAGCACTGCCCCAGCCTGCTGCGGGTACCCCCCAGTCAGCGGGTCCCGTTCCTGTTCCCATGTCCGTTCCTGCCAATATCGTGCTGCTGCAGATCCTCTGCCATCACCTCCAGGGGATGACTGTGGCCGGGGGTGTTGGGGAGACCCCCCCGCCTGCGCCCTGGGAAGGACGCGGGGGGAGAGGGGCAAGCGGCCTCTTGACATCAGTTCACGCGCCACGTCCGCCTGCCGGCACAGGGCAGCCAGATTGAAAACAGATTTAACTTCCCAGATATATCGTTTCATTTAAGGGCCAGTAATTCTGTCAGTCTGCCACTGACAAACGAGGGTCCCCATGCCAATCCGCCGCGAGACTGATGTCGCCGCGTTCATCTTGTGTCACCAGGCGGAGAATTACGGACTGCGCTGGCCTTCGGAGGCAAGACTAATAATGCCGCGCGGCAGAGGGGGATTTGGGGGCCCTCTGTTTATCGAGGGCCGGCCACAGAGCCGCGGCGCGAGGCCACGCGGGCGGAGGTGGAAGAGGTCAGCGCTGACGCCCATAAATACGAACTTTAACTGAGTCTAGATGAGATGTGTCAGGGCTGAGGGAAGATTTGCAGCGGCTCTTCAGGAAGAAAAATATGGGCCGGGGGTGAAATATATTTTGTAGGGTTGTGAGTCTCAGGCAACTTTGTCCTTTCAGATGTAATTTTTTTATATATATATGAGGAGAGAGAGATGTGCACGCACACACTCGTACACACACGTTGTGTTTGCCCGAGGTTCATTTTATATACCAATATTGGCGTGGTACTGTTTACATAGGTGATAGTGCTCCATGCACATATAAATGTCATGTACACATCGTGTGATGACCTTTGGGTTTGGATGAGCAGCCAGGAATGTGCAACAAACTGCTGTGGCTCCAGTCAGAGGCCACCCAACGCCCAGAGTGTGGTCACATAGGCTCATAGCAATGGGCACGTGGTGAAGGGCACGTGGCGATGGGCATGTGGTGAGGGGCACAGTGGCTGGTCCCTGTCCCTGGGACGAGTTTCCCTCGCTCCTTGGGAATGATCTGGGAGCTCCCGCTGGTCCCATATGCATTCGGCTGCTCCTCTGTCTCTAGCACACATGGGTCATGTTGACCCCATCTCCTGGCCAACAGCCAGTGCGTTTTTGGCAGATTTAAAATCTCCTTCTGGCGGTGGACGCAGCAGCAATGTTCAGCATCCCATGCACTGGGGTAAATGTGACCGCTTCCCTCAGCCGTGTGCTCCCACAGTGATGCAGGGAAGGGGCAGCAGCCTGGGGCTGAGCACAGCTCTGCCTGCAGGGAGCTGACCCTGCACTGTGCTCAGTGGATTCTGCTTTGCGCTGCTCATTGTGGTGGTGTCAGGGCAGTGGGAGTGATTCCTGCATCTGGCCGTCACATCTTGTGTTTGTGTGGGTTTTAATTGCGGTGTTTGGTGGATGGTTAATCCACTTTCACACTCCCAGCAGTGGTGCTGGCAGCTCGTGTTCACACCCAGGAGCTGCCTGTGCTGTGGGTCGGGGAGCACCTGCAGGAACAGCGCCACACGGAGCCCTGGGGGCACCGCCTGCCCCTGGCAGCCCCTTATTGCAGAGCAATGGAATTTTCCATTGATCACAGACTGCCATCTCAGAAAGGCCTTCTCTGCAGTGGTGGAGCTGTGTGAGCGCTCACGCCATGCGAGGAGCCCTTCACTGCCGTGTTTTGTGCATGGGTTGAATGCCTTCTTCAAAAAATAAAGGTCACCGCTTAAAGACAGCTTGCATCAGGTCCTCCATGCAGCACTCTGCTGAAAAGCCTTGACGTTAAAAGAGGACGATCCTTTGCTTAACTTTTGCAGGCGAGCAGGGAGTGTGCCGCTGCACCAGCGGACCAACCGCCTCTGGATGGCCACACATTACGAGCCCCTGCTCAGCCATGAGCACTGCAGGGTATGGAGCCATGGCGGGGGGGTGCCTTGTCTGCCCCTTGTGGGTGGGGTGTTGGCTCAGGCTGGGCAGTGCAAGATGGAGGGGGGAGCTGGTGGTGTGATGGAGATGTGCTGGAACTGCCCGCAGAGGTGGGGAGAAGGCAGTTAGCAATTGTTCAAGGAAAGAATGAAGATCTCAAGATTGTTTAAATGTTTCCTTTTGGAAAAGATTTTTTTTTTTCAAGCCATTTTTAGCACAAAACCCTCAGTCTGTCCCTTCTGGAGATCATCCCAACGAGGAATGAGGCACAGGAAGGAGGATAGAAAACAACACTGTGAGACTGAGCATGGGGCTCAGTGCAGCCGCGAGCGGTGGGGTGGGAGGGGGGCTGTGCTGGGAGCTCAGATCCCTGCGCCGCTGCACCGCCTCAGGACAAGGGTCAGCCAGGATGTGGATCTCCCACTTGTTTTGATGCAGGATGAGCTTTTCCCCAGTTCTTCGTGCAGCAGCTGGGCAGAACCCTCCATCCGGCTGTGCTCTGTTCAGCACTGCTTCCAGGCGGCCCTACTGCGTCCTGCTGCACCTTGCTGCCATGTTCACTCCCAAAGCCCCCAAAATACATCTCAGTGGCCCCTGGGGGTGCTGGCATGGGATCCATAAAGCTCTTTCTCATCTCATTCCTATTCCTTTTGCAATCTCCCGGCACTGGTTTATTGCAGCCTCTTCAGCCAAACGATGGCATTATCCAGCTCTATGATACCGCATCTATCTTCCTTCCATCAACAGCAAAGAGCAAATGGCACTGCAGAGCTCTCCGGGTGGTGCTGAGGGGAGGTGATTGCAGTCACCCCATCTTCATCTGTGGGAACGATGGCTTTGGCACCACTCACGTCCTGCAGCACCATCAGGCCTGGGTTGGGTACAGCTCTGCCTTGTGCCACATGCACCCAAACCTATGGCTGGCTCATCTGCCATCCACCACTGGGGCCTCCAGCCCCACTCTCCAGGTAGACTCTGGGAAGTTTGGACACTTTGCCTCTCGAGTTAAATGTCTTAGCATTTCTTTGCAACCTGGTTGCGTACACGTAACTGCATACACTTAGAGCCGTGCACATTTCTTACAGCTGCACGCACAGCTGTGCACACGTATAGCTCTGCATGCCCAACCAGCACATGGCTGTGTGTGGGGGTGTGTGAAGGTGTGGGCAGCCAGGCATGCTGTGGGGGTGCTGGGGTTTGAGTGCTGCCCACGCCTCCCCCAGACCTGCCCTGGGAGAACGGACGCTCTGTTCCTTCAATCTGGAAGCAGCCCAGAGCAGCCTGCAGACACAGAGCCTTTGTGCAGCCCCATCAGGCTGCAGGGAAGCGGCCAATGGCCGTTTTGTTAAAGATGTTGTGCGTGGCTCTGTGAGGTTCCTGCTGTGTGGAGGCAAGGCAGCACTGATAAGGGGCAGCCAGCGTCAGTGGGACATAGATGTGTGCGGGTGAGGGACTGGGAAGTATTTTGTGGGTGCAGTGTGCACAGGGCTTCCATCGGTGGGGACAGATTTGTGAAAAGTAATTCTTTAGCTGGGCAGAGGAGGGAGGGGGCTCCTGGGAAGGCAGCAGTGCACCGTGGGCTCCTGCTGTGAGTCCTCTCCACCTGTGGCCCTGTGTACAAACCTGTGGTCCTGCGAGGGGTGGCCCCATGGCTCTGACTCCCCTTGAGCAGAAGTTTGTTGGGCCTCAGGTATCCCACGTGGGCTTTGGTACAGTGCCAAAGCAGTGCCACTGCTCACCCTGCTGGCAGGTGGCCTCCTGTTGCACCCATTGATGACCGGATTCACTGCTGTGCTTGGGCAGTGGACACAGATTTCTGACACTGCTTCCTCTCTGTTATTGCACCCACACTGTGCCACACTGAGTGCAGCACTCCCGGCCCCGTGGGATGCACTGCAGTACAGCCAGGGCCCAGCACCATGTCTGAGTGCCCGTGCCAGCAATGTTACTCTGCTCTCTTACAGGTGGGAGACCAGATGAAGCTGCTGCAGAACTGCTGGAGCGAGCTGCTGGTGTTCGACCATGTGTACCGGCAGCTGCAGCATGGCAAAGAGCACAGTGTGCTGCTGGTCACTGGGCAGGAGGTGAGCGCAGGGCTGCACTGCACTGTGGAGCTGGGGACTGCTGCTGTCTCCCTTCTGAGCTCACTCCTCCCTCCAGTTTGTGGTGGGCACATGGTGGGGTGGGAGTGGGGCCCCGTGCTTGATGCTGTTCCTCCTGCAGGTGGATCTGTCGGCAGTGGCAGCTCAGGCGGGCTCCATCCTGCACTCCCTGGTGCTGCGGGCACAGGAACTGGTCCTGCACCTGCATTCACTTCAGGTGGACCGTCAGGAGTTCGTCTGCCTCAAATTCCTGATCCTCTTCAGCCTCGGTGAGTGGGGACAGTGGATGGGGCAATGGGCAGTGAGGGCAGTGCCTGTGTTCGTGGATGGGCAGAGGGGATAAAGAGGCTTTGGTGTGGCACTGAGAACAAGGGCTGAGGCCTCACCGCTGCCCTGCCCTGTGAATCTGGAGCTTTGAGGGCTGTTCCTGCTCCATTGTGGCTGTGGAGGACACTGCATCCCCAGTCCCATGAGCAGAGCCTGTTTTGATCACCCTTCTGCTTCTGCAGAGAAGGCAGCAGCTGATAGTGCCCTGCAAAGCGCCGTGTTGGCAGGGGCAGCCGCAGGGACAGCCCTATCTCCCGGGATGTGCGTCAGCAGCAGCACCAGGAGCACGCTGCTTCTGATTAGGCTCTGCCCGGAGCCTGCGGTCGGCCGAGGTGGCGCGTTCACACGGCCGCTCCTCACCCAGACAAAACACGCGGAGCCGCAGCTGAGAGCCCACCCGGCCCAGCCCTGCCGCCCCGGGGCTGCACCCTCTGCCCACTGCTGCTGTGCAGGGATGCGACGCATGGCCCCATCGTGGCCTTCGTGACCACTGCCACCGCCGCCTGTTTGGTGCCGTCCCAGCAGGAGCTCTGACCTCCCGGCACAGAGCTGCCAGGCGCTCAGCTGTCTGCCCCGCTGCCACCTCACACCTCTGCCACCGCTGTTGCTAATTGTGCCCAGAGAGAGTATGCAGCACCTGGGTGCTGGGGAGAGATGGGCGTCTCTGTCCCGTCCCACTCTCGGAGTGGAGTTTGCTGAGGACATCCCTGGCAGCAGCAGGTCCCAGGGAGCCGGGAGCCACGCAGCTGTCCCCTCCTGCAGCTGCAGCATCTCCTACTCCCAAGGCATTCTTTTTTTCTCTGGAGCTGTTTTGAAATCCAGAGCAACCAGATATGGCGACTCGCTATTTCAACAGTGATAAGGTGTGGCACAAACAGTGCTGGGAAATGAGGGAGCTGGAGAGGGGGCCATGCCCCACTGCTGCCCCATGGGTTCTGCAGTAGCGCGACCTCCAAGGCTGCCCCATCCCCATCCCTGAACCCATCCCTCCCGCAGATGGCAGCAAGCAGGGCATCATCCTTCCAGGCACCAGTGGTTGCAGCACTGCTCTCAGCCTGGGATTCCTCATCCCCAGAGCAGCAGCTTTCAGGGAGGGAGTGGAATAAAACAGCAGTGTTTTCCCAGACATTATTTTGCCCCAAATTCAACTTTTTCTCTCCATATTGCAGAGCTCACTTGGAGTAATTTGCCCTTCTCAGGCTCAGCTGTAGAGGATGGGATTGTGTATTATGTTCAGGATGTAATTGCCTTTAACAAGAGAATTTCCACATTTACCACTCTGCCACAGCACAATCAAAGCCAAGCCCCACTCACAAGAGCTGCCATTTGAGTTCTAAATAGATTTCTCTCCTGAGCAGGTAAAGAGATTTAATTAAAATTAGGGCTTCTCAAAATAGCAATATTTATGAGGACGGCACAGGTTAGCTTTGTTCTACAGAAGGGCTTAATAGAGCCTTAATGGATTGACCTATCATTCGATTTCATGACTTACATTCATGAAGCAGCTACTCTTGGGGAGGGGAGGAAGAGAGGCTTTTATAGCCCACATTCCCTTAAGCGTTTGCAATTTATCAGCAGCTTCTCCCAAACAAAAGGAGCTGTGAATAGGAAGAACACTTGAGGGCATAGAAATAATCCCAGGCATATCTGTATGTGTGATGGGAGGCTTTGTCACAGGACAGTCTTTGCAACTGCTGCAGTGTCGCTAAATGAAGTGAGTCAATGTTATTTGGACAACATTCTTTATTCCTTGCAGGAATGAAAAGATTATTCAAATATTCAATTAAACAGTGAATAGGGTCTTTCAGAGAACCAGGTGAGTTCATCGAGTAGAACTAGCTATTGTTGAGCCAACTCAGGGGATAGATTTGACATTTATCAATATAACTTCTTTTTTTTAATGACATGCACAATAACCTTATGCAGATAAAGAGATTTCATAACAACAACCCCGGGTAGAAGGGAGGCGGCCACAATAGGAGCAAATGTGCCACAAGAGTTAAAAGGGAAGGGTGATCTGATAAGTGCCCGGCACACCTCGCAGGCCTGCAGCCCACACCATGTGGTGTCCAGCAAACCCTGACCAAGGAGGCTGAGCCCCCGGGTCCCAGGCCCCTCCACCACCAGCACCGCACATTGCCCTCCCAGGAGCCGCTCGGCCCTTGGCGTGGCCATGCCTGTTGGGCTCCAAAGCCCCAGATAAACTGCAGAACCCCACCGCTTTGCTGCCTGGATCTGAGGGCTCCACACAGCCAGGCAGCGCTCAAGCTGCAAACTCAGTCCTGAGTGTGGACACACGGGGAGCTGGCAGCACGGCGATCAGCAAACTGAGCACCCAAGCTGCGGCACCGGGGAAAGGACAGTGGGGACAGACCCTCCTGGTGCACCCAGCACTGTGCAGGCAGTGCCTGTGCCTGGCTCCACTTCACTCCCCCCATCTCGCTCTCTTGTAGATGTGAAGTACCTGGAGAACCACACGCTGGCTAAGGACGCTCAGGAGAAGGCCAATGCAGCACTGCTGGAGTACACGGTGTGCCACTACCCGCACTGCACAGACAAGTTCCGGCAGTTGCTGCTGCGGCTGACCGAGGTCCGGGCGCTGAGCATGCAGGCAGAGGAGTACCTGTACCACAAGCACCTGAGCGGAGAGGTGCCCTGCAACAACCTCCTCATCGAGATGCTGCATGCCAAGCGGACTTGAGTGCAGTTCCCACATGGACTCTGCAGGGCCCCATGCAGCAGTGGGGCAGGGCATGCACCTGGGACCTCCTCTCCACCCCTCGCCTCTCAGTGATGCTATTTAACCTGTGCCAGTGGAAGGTCCCAGGTGATTTATTTTAAAACGTGGTAAGGACGGTTAGCGGTCGCAGGGACGCGTGCTCAACAGCCGGCCTGCCCTGCCGGCACTGCAGCCCTGCAGACCCTGCACAGTCAGTGCCCAACCCACTGCCTGACCTGGGTCTGCAACGTGAGCAGGGGGAAAGCCTGTCCCAGCTTTGCTCCCATTTCTGCTCCTCTCCTGTCATCCCTGCACTCTGTCTCTCCGCCGCTGCCCTCCATTGCCCAGCATGCCCCCTCTGGTGTAGAGGACATGGGAAGAAGTGAGCTGAAATCCTCCCAGCATGTGGGGTTTCTCTTTGCTCTGGCACCAGTACAGCGGCAGGGGATTTCTGCAGCAGCACAGCTGAGCCCTGCGGCTAAGAGATCTGCTCCTGTCTGACGGGAAGTCACTGCCTGCCCAGCACAAAGCAGGGCACTGCTGACCCTCAGCTGGCTCCATTTTCTTAGCACTTGCCAGTGCCACGGCAGGAACTGCGGTTTTACAGCCCTTGGCACCTGCAGTGCCCAAATCCCACCCATGTCTGGGCTCAGCTCACGTCCAGGATGGCAAGGTGTTGTGTAGAGGCTCCAAGAGACAGTGCTGAGGACAGGAACTCATCCCTGGGACACTTCAGCTGCCCTGCAGCAGGGCAAGAGAAGGTGCAGGGACAGAGGCACGGCCAGGCACCCAAAGCCTGGGCAGATTCCTGGAGCTCGCTCCAGCCACCAGCTGTGCCTGTGTGCTGCTGGGGAGCAGCCGAAGGGCAGGACAGGGACAGGGATGGGCACCACCCCCTGACTGTCTGCAGGTGATGCTGGTGGCAGCAGGGCAGGAGGGACACTCAGGGCCTGGCCTCATGCTGTGGGCACTGGGACAGTTGCAGCAGCACGTGCCAGCACGTGCCCAGGGCTGCAGCTGCGGGCCCTGGCAACACCCCTGACACTTGGGCAAGGAGGAAGCAGGAGGGCCAGCGCTGCCTTGTCCCCAGGTGACAGCAGAGCACAAAGTCAGGCACAAATGCCGTTTCTCCTCCTGCACTGGGCTGGGGCTCAGCAGGGCAGCACAGAGGCTCCATCGCGGCCTCCTCCTGCCCTGCGCTGCTCCTCACTGGTGCCCAGCACATGGCCCTGCCAGCTCCACCAATGGATTTGGTTCAGGTTTTTTCTCCGCTGTGCCAGTTGCAGGGGACACACACACTGCAGCTCCACGCAGAGCTGGGGCTTGAGGAGCTCTCGCGCTGCCAACTGCCAACCCCAGCTTGTTAGATACAGAAGAGCATGTTTGTTTTTGCTTTTCAACGTTTGTGCATTTTCCTCCTGTGGTTCAGTTTCACCTTCTTCTTTCTGTGAACTTAAAGAACTGGAGAAAATTGTTTGGGAGGTAAAAGATTTTATTTTCAGAAAATGAAAAGTGTCCTTAAGTGTCTCTCTCTCTCTCACACATCCTTTCCTCTCTCCCATCCCTCTCCCCTTCGCTCCCCACTCTCCTTCCCAGACAGGAGGTTATTAACTTCCATGTCAGGAGTAAACCACTGTAATAAATTTTGCAGTTCATTTAAGAAGGCAGACGTTGTCTTTTTTGATTGTATTTCTGACACTCCTTTCTGGTGCCGCTGCTCCTCCCCACCCCAGGGCTCTGCTCAGCCCCCCAGCCCCCAACCCGTGGGACCCCAGCAGGAGGGGACCACTGCTGTGGCTCAATAGGAGGGCATCAGTGACTCAGGACCTGATTCCAAGTGCTGATGTAATTGCCATAGCAACTCTGAGTATGTTTTGCAAATAAGCTTGAGAATTATAGCATTTAGGAGGCAATGGGCAATGCCATGTGCTGAGGGAGGGAGCAAAACCTCAGCAGAGCATCAAGCAATGGCTGCGAAGGCAGTGCCACTGGCAGAGCCCCGAGCAGGGACTCCCCTGCCCCCGACAGCTGGAAATGCTGACACCAGAAGTGGTGTTTCTGCACCCAGATTGTGGTTTTTGGCCAGTACAGAGATGTTTTGAGGGCTGCGGTTTCCATCAATAAATAAATGCCATCCGGCACAAGCTGTGCTGAGACCAAGGAAGGAACACAGCGTGATGGGACAGCCAGCCCATGGGATCACAGAGCCCCGATCCCTCGCATTGCAGCCCTGCACCACTTCCAACCTGTGAAGCTATCGCACGTGCCCACAGAATTGTTCCCAGGGACAAATTACAGGGAGAGGAGGCTGCCTTTAAAAATCAGCATTTACTGTCATCATAACCAGCAAAAAAAACCCACGTTTCATGCGCTCTACACACTATAAAGTAACAGGAGAAGCAGTCCAAGGCACAGAATGGAGGGAGTACGTAACGCCAGCTGGAGGGGGGAGCAACCAGCCAGATGGGAAACCAGGAGGAGAAGGGAGAGTTTTTTGTCCAAAACACAGCCAAAGAAGCTATTAAAGTCAGCTGGTTTAGAAAAGAATTGAAGCAAGCCACCGTCTTCCCTGATGCCTATGCTTCCCATGCAGCCCAGCACCAATCCTGCCCTGCAGAGCGATGCTCTCCCCCTGTGTGGGCACAGCCCTGGGCACAGTGTGTCCCACACCACATCCTCCAAGTGAAACCAGCTCTGGTAGTGGCACAACCAGCGCTGGCAGCAATGTGGTGCTGGGGATGTGTGGAGTGCCTTCAGCAGCACACGGAGCCCAATGGCCCTGTGAGAACCCCCTGCAGCCCCTGTCCTGCCGTGTCTTTCATGATGCTCAGAAGAAGCACAATTAGCAGCCCTCCATGGGAAGCAGCTCCTCTGCCCACCATCCTCCTGGCTGTTTGAAGAACCACCAGTTTCATGGCACTCAGAAACCTAAAGCAAAAGAGAGATGGACTGAGCCGCACTGGCTGTGAGAAGGGCAGGGTGGCTCCCCACTGCCCTGCTGGGGTCCTGGGGCACAGGCAGAGAGCAGGCAGACTTCTCCTTCAGCTGCTCAGCAGTGACATACACCAGACACACTGCACAGGGCACCGCCAGCTCTGAACGCACCGAATAAAGGTTTCAGCAAGATTTAATGTAAATACCAATGGTATTGTGGAAGAGAGCACTGATTCTGCCTGGGCTGCGCTTCCCCCATCAAGGTACAGGGCCCTCTCTGCCCAGCTGGGAGGGACAGCAGCACCCAGGGCAGGGAGGGACAGGGCAGCCCAGTGGGTTGGCATTTCCCCAGCACCCATGGCACGCTCAGTGCCTGGCTGGCTGCAGATCCCTGAGATCCACCATTTCCCCATTATTTTAAAAGAAATCCTACTGAAGGCAGTATTGCGAGAGTTGCAGAAATACTCAATATTGATCACAGAAAGGCTGGCCCGTGGAAACAAGATCCATGTTGCTATGTGTGGCTTAGCAACATATAAATGTATTCAAACCGAATAATGAAATTATCGTGGGGAAACAAAGAAGCCATCACTTGAAGAGATGGAGGATGTGGAGGCCTCTTGGAGCTCTTGTTCACCAAGACAAGGAAGACAGCACTTATTGTTTGTGCAAACATGTGAATCCCCCCAGCCATCCCCTTCTTACATAATGGGTGTAATGAATCTGGGCAGAGTGCTCCATGCAATGCACATCTTTGTACAGCTGGGCTGGAGCTCATTACTGCGAAAAGCACGCGGCCCCTCCGAGTGAATTGAGTCCTTGGAAGGGGAGACCGAATATTGGGGGTGAGAGAGAGGGAGGGCTGTGGGGGCAGCACTCAGCTCCAGCCTGCCTGTGCCGCAGCCACCCTGCTGAACAGCATGCTGTATGCTCCTGAACCTGGCTGGGCCTTTACCTGGGCTCAATCTGCCTTCACCCTCACACACAGCAAAGTGCTGCCCTGAGCCCTTCTGTCTTGCACCATGAACCCCACTGGTGACCCTTGCATGGGTAGCAAGAGCATGGCTGCACTCAATTACTGCAAAGGGGTGAGGCAGATGGATGCCACCCCAGGCCCAGCACCGCTCTGCTGGGCAGCTGCAAGCAGGTCCTGCCAGCCCCCAGCTTCCTCCCTCCTGCCCACGAGATCTCCTGGTTCAGGCAGGGGCAGGCAGTATCCTCCTGCATCTTTGCATAACCTCCTGCAGGCCTGCTGCTGGCACCATGACAATCTGCATTAGAGCTGGCTGGAAGTTTTCAAATAAACACATTTGGGGCAAAGTACATCTCTCGCATTAAACTATTTGGGGAGAAAACAAACAGAAGAGAGTATTCAGATGATTTGTCTCTCAATCACCATCAGACACAGAGGACTACGGCTTGCTTCCCCGGCAGCTGTTTTCCCCAAGAGCTACACAGCATTTTGTGCTGCCAAACAAGCTGAGACGACCATGTGCAATGCTGCCCTGCCCTGGGGTCATCCCAGCATTGCTGCAGCTGGACACTGCTGCCTCGTACTTCATATGTTTAATGGCTGGAAGCACTTATCTTTGAGTCCTGCGCCTCGTTGCAGAGCAGCACAGCGCCGTGCTCGCTGCCTTACATGCACACAAGTGTGAGAGGAGGGCTCTTCTGGTTCAAGGAGATCTTCTCCGTCACCCTCAGGCTGAAGCACAGCCCAAGCCGTGGCCCCAGGTGCGAGCAGAGCTGCTCTCCAGGCTCGCAGGGAGCTGTGTGCACGTGGGCCCACTCCAGCTGTTGCTTCCCCTGCAGTTGTGTGGTTGGTCACCCAGGGAGAGGGGAGGCACCAAGCCAGGCCCCAGGACTGGCCAGCTTGTGCATGGGCCCTGCCAGTTCTCCTAACCCCAAAGGCACGGCACTGCGAGGCTCCCTTCCATGTGCTCAGGGCTGTGCGTTTTTTTAAACATATGCTGGGGGCTTACCTGAGAAAGCAAAAACAAGCTAAACAGCCCACCTCTTTACACAGCTGGAGTTTAATTACACATGTGGCTCATTAAAATAGGCAGGAGCAGGTGAGGCTGAGATGCACCAGTGCACGTGCTCAGCGTGCACAGTGCTGAGCCTGGGACTGCAGCACGTTTACTCCCAAACACTGCTGTCTGCCTCGTTCATGTGTCCACTGTGGGGAGGAAAGCTGTAAGGCTTCTGGGTGGCATCTTCTCGAAAACAGTCTAAGCTTGCCCTGCTTAGACACTTAATATGGAGCAAAATCAGAACCTGCTAATGCACTGCATCCCTTGACAAAAGAAAATGTAACAACGCAGAAAAAATAATATCAATCCATCCCTGCTGCTTCTTCCCTGCACTGTCTGCTTGAGTGACCCCATCGAGAGACTGCATTGAGAGTGCTTGCAGTACTCATCAGTGACAGATAAAAAATAAAACAAAACAAAATACACTGCACCTGTGTGCAGAGGAGTCGGGGACCTGCCCAAAGCAGGGCAGGGAGCTGAGCTGCTGCCAGCCCCCCCAGCACTGCAGCCCAGCAAAGGTCTGGGGCTTAGAAGGGATTTCTGTTTTCAGTTCTACCCACCTTCATGGTGACATTGGCCTTTCTACAACCTGAAACAGAAGAAGCTAAATGGCTGCTTTTAAGCTCATAAATCCATCCCTGTCTGAACACCCCATCTTTCCTGGCTTCCCTTCTCCAGGAGCAAGTTGCTCCTAACACCCGCCCATGATTCCTGCAGCAGCTGTTGCTTTGCAATACCCTGTGGCATTAAAGAGCTGCGGCCACCCCTGGAAGCAGCCTGAATCTAGCCAAGCAGCCCAGGGTGCTGGACCCTTCCCACTGCTGCCCGGTGCCTGCACGCATCTGTTGCACGGCTGCTGCCTTCCAGTCTGTGAGCTACAGCTTCACTTGTGCACAGCAAATTGCAGACAGGTGGAGGCAGCAGGAAGGCTGCAGAGATGCTGGAAAAAGCCACATGGGTGCTGGGAGATGAGCAGCTATGGCCGAGCTCTGCAGGGCCTCCGGGCACACCCTGCTCCTCACCCCTGCTGCAGGGCATGCCTCAGCACTTTGCCAGGACTGCAGCCACCAAGGCATGATGGAAATAAAACACTTCCTACACTCTGAGCAAAATAACCCGCCCTCCACCCTCCAGTTCATGCTTCACAATGCAATCAGAGAAAGGAGGATTGGCATAAAATAAATTGAAGATGAAGAAGGAAACGTTACCTGAGGATTTGAATGCTGTCAGCTCTACAGCCTGAAAGAGGGGAGAACATTTGTTAGCAGAAAGCACGGGTCAGTCTGCTGCATGGCTGGAACCCCCAGCCCTCCCCGCCAAGGCCAGCAAGGCTCCTCACAGCACCAAGCTGCCCTCTCTTGCAAGCAAGCTCCTGCAGTGCCTGCACCCAGCCCCACAGAGATGGGTGCTCTGCAGGGCTCCCTGCAACTCACTGCACCTCTTGGCAGCTCCGCTGCTCAGCCCCAGCCCTGGTGTGACCTGCAGCCTGGGCACTTGCTAGAAGCATTGTGAAAACCAGGAGCAGAGCAGAGAGAACTTCCTTGTGCGTGGAGAAGCCCGCACATAAACTTCTTCCATGTGCCCAAGTGATGGTTAATGCTCCAAGGTGTGAAATTCCTGCTCCCAGCCCCGCAACAATAAATATCACCAAACAACATTTTAAAAAGCTGAAACACAAAGAACATCTTGTCTGTGTTTGTATCTTCACTTGCTTGGTGTTTTGTCGTTTTAAGTGTTTTCAAACGTTTTTAAGTAGCATCCTCTCTTCATCCAAACTATTGTGCAGCTGCCAGCGGCATTCTTAATTCACAGCTCCTCCAGAGAGTTACATGACTCACTTTGGCAGGGAGCAGGAAAACAGCACTGACTTATATAACGCAGCAAGCAGTGCCCATTAGCCGGGGGTGGCACGACGCAGGGCCCTGTGCCCTGCCAACCCCACTGCCAGGGCCTGATGCTGTACAGAGCCGCTCAGCAGTGCGGGGCTCATGGCTCCACAGGGGCACAGGTTGGCATGGGGCGCAGTGCTGTGCCCATCCCTGCCCCCCAAGATGCAGGCACCAGCCTGGCCTGCTGCACGCTGCTGAGCACACCTTCGTTAGCAAGGAAACAAATACATTGAAAATGAAATGTTTAAGCAGCAATGACACACTAAAGTCCTAGGTGACCCTCATACAGAGGAAAGCAGTTTCTGTCTTTGCTCGCTAGGAAATGCCATGGCCTTGGCATTTAGGAAATCTGCCTCCTAATACCCCTTGCATTAGACAACTCAGGCCTCTGGGCTAATCTCTTTAGCCCACGTCTCGCGTTTTGTGCCAGAGAGCTTAACTCTGCTCCCAGTTTACACAGCAAACACCTGGCTGGCTGAGAAAAGCATCACCTGCGAATTCTGGTCGGTGTTTAGCATGAAGGAGGAATGGCATTAACCACAGTATAAATCACGGGAGATGAAAATATGGATTTTATTGAGTGGCTTCAAAATGATATGCCAGCTATAGAAGTATTATCTATTGGATAAATAAGAGCTGTCTATGTGACACAGGTTTTCAAAGGATAAATATTAGAGAGGGAGAGAGAGATCCTTCAGTGAGAGACTTATACGAAAGTAGTTGGATTTTATTCTGAGGAAATTACAGCACTTGTAAGTCAAGTGCACAAGGACTGATGATCATTTCAATAGTGGGAGATGGAAGTGGTATCAGAGTAGTCAAATTTAAATTGTTCTCCACTTTAGGCCATACCTTGCTGAGCTCTGTATCGGGCGTCTGCCAGGGAAGTGAAATGGCTGCAGAACACTGGGCTGCCCTCCTTGGTTGGATACAACCTGGCTGCTGCACAGACAGCAAACCCCTGCTGTGTTAAATCTGCAGTCCCTGGAGGAAGCCTCCTGCCTTGATCTGAACCATCCTCTGCTCACTGCTTTACAAACTCAAATTCACTAGCTCCTGTTCATTTGTATCCCCTGCCATAGATCACCCCTCCATCACACTCCTCTCCAGGAGAGGGGCTGAAAGCCCTGAGTGCAGCGGGGAACAAAGCAGCAGCAGGTCCAGTTCCCCACAGCTCAGAGGGGAGTGCTCTCCTTGAAAACGTCCGCTCTGGGGGTTTCCTCCCCACTGCTCTCTGCGTGGCTGAAGGTGGACGAATATCAGAAGGCATTACCTACCGGTCTCTCTGGTGCCATGATTGATGAAATCCCCATGGGAATTTTGCCTCCAAAGTTGCCTAGGGGACAAAGCAGCACAGTGAATTTGGAGATTGGAACAGAAATATTCATGCTTTACCAATAAACTTTGCATTCCCTAAACATCATCCACTGAACCAAACGGCCAGCCATAATTGCAAGTATATTCTTGCACCCACAAACTGGATGGAGCATGCAACACCTTTTTTCCCTAAAGCTCAAAAAGCTATTTCCCATCACCACCTTCACCTACTCTCCTCTAGGAAATCCATTTTTAGACACAAACATGGATTCTTGCCTGAAAATAGGGCAGTGCTGCATAATGCAGTTATGAGAACCCCTTGCTCATGCTCAGCCAGCCCACAGGGACAGCCCTGATCCCTCTGAGACCCACGTGCTCACAGTCCCTTGCTTTCCCTGGGAACCCTTCATCCCATGCTGTGCTCACCCTGTGTGCTCACACAGGCCCAATGTGCAAATGGGTTCAGCGCCCTGCCAAGTGAATGCATACCAACATTCAAGCCTTGGGATAAACTGTGGTCTCACGATAGAGTCTGGGCCAACAACTCTCTTTACCTCTGTTGGTGATGTTCTTCACTGGAGGATCTTTCTGCACAGGGTTTGAAGAGGCACTCGCTGCTGCAGGACTCGGTTTCCCGGTCTCCCAGGAGGTGGTGTTTCTTGGACTTGATAAGTAGTTGATGGGATGAGAGCAGTTCTGCAGTGACAGGGAAGAAATTCAGGTCAGTGAAAACTGTAACATGTGTATTTTCTGGATCCAGATTCAACTTTAAAGATTGGTTTGATCTACACTGCTACCCCTGGGACGTGAGCTCTCATCCCACCCCGGTGCAGAAGGCTGTCTCCTAATCTTGCTCGATGATCTTGGGTCTGCATTGTCCAACAAGACTGCAAAGGAAGGAACCAGCCTCTGTTCTTCCTACACAGGACAAGTGGGAATGAAAATAAGACTTCTTTCCAACATTATCCCCTTAAAGGAGTCCAAACATACGTAGCTAGGGCCCTCCTATGATGGGTGAAGGATGAATAAAGGGGGGCAGCAAGGCTTCTTTGTGACTTACTGTGAATGAGAGTGCTTTTTTCTTGTCCTTCATCCTCTGGATGGCATTCCGTACCTGAAGAAGAGCAAGGACATTACAGAGGGACACAGCAACTCAAGCAGAGCAAGACATCCTCCAGCAAGACACAGACAAAAAGCAATAGCTATCCCAGAAGCACAGTCTGTGCTATGCCCTCTGTTGCATCAACTACAATCCCAGCTACTGCTTCACTGCTACTCTGAAGAGTGACAAAGCCTCAGTCAGGGGTATCTCTTACCTCACTGTTATAGATTGCATAGACCAGGAATATATAAAGGCCCTGAAAAGGAGAGAACACAGAAAGTTAGAGATGTACAGCTGCTTTGCTGCTACTTTCCATGGGAGGAAATGAGTTTGATGCGTATTAGAACAGTTGAGGATGAGGCTAAGGGGAAGAGGCAGACACTGGGCACAACCAGGGGAAAGCTGGGCTAGAAGAGCATTCCTAAAGTCAAGCCCGAGAAAAGTTTCTTCACAGAGAGTCCAAAGGAGAGGAGGTTTCTGTTCCAGTCCCTCTTCCTTTCCCTCTCCCTCTATCTCACCTCTCAGCAGCAGTTCAGGCACTCGGCAGAAGTTGCTTTGTGCCTCTCTGGAGTCACTTAGGGGGAGCCGGCATCTCCAGCTGGGCACCGCTGCTCCCCTCACCCAACACTCTCCCACACTCCTCTTCACTGATGCATGCAAAATCCCTCCAGAAACACCTCCTTCAGATCTCAGAAACAGAAACCACCAGGAATTTGTTGCAAGGGAAACTGAAGTCCAGGAAGGAGCACTCCCTTCCCGCTGAGCCCATGGACGGGGACCTGGGCCATCCTCCCACAAAACGCAGCGTGATGCTGTGGACAATTCCTCTGTCCCGTGTAGTGACAGACCACTGCGTGCCATCAGGAGCCTCTGATGCATGTTTAGGGGGTATTGATTCAGAGGCTTTCTGCAGCCTGGGTAAAACCTTCCCAGACTGGCACCCCATGGCTCGGGATGCACGGTCTTGGCCCCCCTCCCTCCCACCAAACTGGTGCTCCTGTATGAAAGTACTGGGCACCAGCAAGCAACCAAATGCTGTGCCACAGCCCAAAGCTCTGTTCTAACCCACAGCTCGTGTCTCACACAAGCTGTACAGCGGGAAGGACTCTGGGCACAGCCTGGAGCGAGCACCACCTGGAGGCCACAGCCAGGGGCTAATTACAGCTCCAGACCAACAATTCTGGCCTTAAGGCAGCCCTATCTGGTCCACCAGATTTATGTTATATCTGTAGGGTGTTTGTTATCGCAGCTAGATAAATCAGCTGCAGCAAGAAAAGTAATCCATCTTGTCTTCAATGAGCCTCGCTCTTCATCTGCGAGCTCTTGGCAGGCGTAATGGTAGCAATACCCTGGCGCCGTGCCACGACCTGTCCTTCAGACAACAACGCTGGTCACTCCTCCAGAGCAGATTTCTGGCCAGGCTGCCAAGGCAGGTCTTCCTTGAAATAATCATTCTGTAGGAAAGGAGTGGGGGAGGGAGCGCTGAGGTCAGCGGGGAGGAAAGCAAGGAAGAAGAGGAGGCCCAGCTGCAGTGGCGGGCGGAAGCAGAGCTGTGGCGCAGGGCTGCACCAGAGGAGCTGCTCTTGCCCTGCTGCTGCCCACGCCGCCTCCTCCCCAGCAAAGCAGAGCCGCCATCTTCCTCAGCGGCCGCCATCACGAGCAGCTCCGGCTCCACTCAGGGAGGGGTCAAAGAAGCAAGCAGCCATCACTGGGGAATAACTGCTCAGCACAGTGCTGTGCAGTCCTCCAGATTTGTCCCAGGAACTGCTGGATGAGTGGGAGATACATGAAATAGCTTCAGGAATAAAGGCAGCCGGCCCGAAGCCGTGCCACAGGCAGGGCACAGCGGCAGGAAGGGCAGCACCTCATTCTGACTGTGCGCTGCCGGGGTCAAGGCTGCGGGGCAGGGTCAGAGCTGGAGGGGGGCACCCCAGGAGCAACCAGAGCACCCCCAGTCATCCCACCTGTATCAGGACAGCTCGTAGCACCGGGGTCCCTTCCCCACTCTGTCAGCCCGGTTCAGTTCTGGGCAGCTGGCTCTGCTGCTGGTGCGCAGCAGGTGCCCAGAGATGTAAAGCAAGGGTAAGCTGTCAGTGAAGCCCATAGAAACAGCTTTTTCCTGCATCTGTCTCACTCGGATTTCACAGCCCAATGCCTTGCAAGGCTTTCCAGCTGGTTTCTCCCGTGGTGGCAGAGGTGTGAAGCCCTCACAGTATCAGCAGAATTGGGCAAAACAGGAGCCCTGGGCTGACCCCAGCCCCGATCTCATGGTGATAGCAGAGGGGCTGCATTGACCAATTACAGGTTTCTTGCCTTGTTAGCTGGGCAGGACAGGGACTGCTGGCTCATCTTGGTCGGGTTTTGGCCACAGCACTGCAGCCCCCTGGGGCGCAGCACCTCACAATGCTGCTTCTTGCTGGGCTGAGCTCTCATGCTGCCTGGCTGGAGGAGGAGCTGCCAGGTGTGGTGTCAATGCACAGAGTAACCTTGAAAACAGTCTTCATTTTCCTCAGCTAAATAGAAAGCAGTCAAACAAACAACTACAGCAGCAAAACTTTCCAGTACAACACCAGCACATAAAGAAGCACACCAGCCTTAGAGGAAATCCCAAGGCAATCTATAGAAGCTGTCCTCAATAGGCCAGCCAGAAAAGGAGCTGAAATATGACGTTTTTATCCCAGCTTTTTCTCAACTCCACAGTTGCCCACCAGCATCAAAATTCCTTTTCTAGGGTAATTTCCAAATTGACCTGAACTTAGCAAAGAAGGAGTAGAAGGCAAACAAGCACTGCATATTCATGGGCAAACCCTTGACAGTTTGCCCACACAACCAGACTCACACTGAGTATTAGGAGAAAGAAGAAAAACAAAAGAAGCAGTAACTTAGAAAGCAAAGGAAGAAAATAAATCTTTATCCAGCTACCATCTCTTCTCCTATCTCACCCAAGGTGGATGTTGCTGCTTGCTATCTCTGCTATCATTGCTGTGCTTTCCGTTGCATGACAGCATCCAAAACATAGAGGCAGATGGAGGACTTCTACAACCAAAATTTCAATGGCTTGGAGTATAGTAACCAATTACTCTTGAATTGGATCCCCTGGAGTAAAATTTGCCTTCAAGAACTGGGCAAGGGATTCTGAAAAATAGACATGTGAGTATCTAGTACAAAGCCACAGAACTGACTGTGGGTGAACGCTGGTGTTATCTGGACTGGTCCAGTCTTTGTACCTGGGGCTGGGCTGAGGCCATGTAGATTCTTTGCTGCCAGGAACTACCTGTCTGTGAAGATGCCTCCCTTTTGCCTTGGGATAACTATCTCTCCTGCAAATATCAGGAGCAGTGGTGTTTAGTGCTTCTCTAGCTCCATCTACAGCTGCTTTCTTTCAAGGTTTGGAATGCTTTGTCAGCCAGGTTGTTGATGCTTTGAATTGCACATGGCAATTCAGCAAACCCTTATGATATTTTGTCACCATGCGTCCCTGAGGCTCAGCCTCCTGAGGTCATGGGAATAGTTCCACCTCAGTGCAGAACAAAGCACTCCTTGCTGCTGTAACTAATACAATTTACTTTGCTTTTTTAATCACTTAAACACTGGTTAAAGTTTTCTTCTTTTGAAGAAACCAGTAAAGTTGGAAGAAAAATGAAGTTCCCTAACGTAAGAAATAAGATTTGAGCTAGAAAGATGTAGCAC
This sequence comes from Lagopus leucura, assembly GCF_019238085.1. NCBI lineage: Eukaryota > Metazoa > Chordata > Aves > Galliformes > Phasianidae > Lagopus > Lagopus leucura. The sequence continues at coordinate 1,042,049 of NW_024962275.1, forward strand.
CAGTAGGACACTCCAGAGGCTGGTGCAGAGGGGACGTCAGATGGATGAGTTGCACAGGGCATATCTTTCATATCTTGGGAGCAGGAGCTTAAGTTTCTCCAGATAAAATAGCACAACAATTTGGGAAACTTGGGCTGGACTTCAAGCCTGACAAAGTTTCCCAGCTGGTAATGCAGGTGGATTGCACTGCAGCATGAGAAACAGCAGGTACCTGCTTGGCTGTGAGGTGAAGATGAAGGTGGCTCAGGACTCACCTGGAGGGAATTAAGCACGATGAAGACGTAGGCCCAAATGATGCTGAGGTGGACAAGGATCCCACACACCCATGTCAGTCCCAGCACAGGCAGCAGCACCAAGATGGGTTTGGCTGTGGCCCTGTCAGAAAGTAAAGCTCAGAGTTACTTGGGCATGTTTAAAAGCAGAAGCATTGCACTGGCACCGTACTAGGCTGTGGAGCACTGTGGGTTCTGGAGCACTCTGCCCTGTATTTTGCAGTTTAGAAGAGAGCTCTCCTTGTTTTTACCTGGGAGACGGCTCTGTACCCCCAACAAGCGTCTCTGACGAGGTGCTGAGCAAGCAGCACCCAAGATGGGTGCAATGAAACATTCCTTTGCAAGCAAAATTAGGGGAGAAAAACCAAACACTTCACTTCCCAGCCTGCGATGTGCCAGCCTTGCTCTTTTTTTATCATTGAGAGTTAATAAGAAGAGAGCTCTTTGACGTCATTAGCCATGAGAAAATAGCTATTTCCCTGGAGTTGCTGCTACAAGAAGGGCTTCTGTAGTTGTTTTACAAGCACATGGATGTCACCCTGCCCTCCTGCACTGCCCTATCTTTGTGCCTCTGTAATTTCGGGAAAATTTATTTATGATAGAGGGGAACAATGCGTGTCTAGCAGGGGTATGTGGCGCCAGCTAACAACAATAAAAATTCATAGAGATGATAAAGTAGTGACTCAAGCAGCAGTTTTTAGAGGTCTCCCTACATTAACTGATTACAGAAGTCCATGTTGCCTCTCCTTCCCCATGTAATTGCCGCCGGGGTTCCTTTCAATCCACCAAGTCCCAAGCATTTAGAAAATGCTTTTTATTATTTTAAATAGCCCAAAGCCCCTATACTGGGTACATCTTCTGGTAAGCGTGTACAAGTGCTATGGAAGTAATGACTTTGAACCACAAAGTTCTGTGGAAAGGACTCCCTTTTTTGACTCGGATCTCTGTGAAATTCCAGGAAACCAGGCACTTCATGTCCCTTGGCTCCTGAAAACACTTGAGGCTGCTCCCTCACTTCCCTGTAGTTACTGTTTTACAGGATGTCTGCACACCTGACAGCAAGCTGCTCAGCAGCACAGAGGTTTAATGTTCTCAGTGGTTAAGAGTCCAGCAGAGGAACTGCCTTTGAGTGATGCTCAGCCACTCTAGAGGAGAAAATCCTTTCTGTCCAGACAGCTTCAACTCAGACTGTCATCACATGCAGTGAGACAAAGACCCTCGGTTTAACAGCATTTCCATTTCATTCTATACTCCATCAGCCAGTGCTGTGATCTGCTTACCATATTTGTATTCCAATCTGGTTCTCCAGGCTGCTGTTGGGTGTCAGCATCTTTGCCCTCCTGCGAGCACTGGACACAGTCACCACCACCACCCGGAAAAGCACAAAGGTGTTCACCTGTCAGAAAAGAGCCAGCAGACCCATTAAGCTTCAGTGACCTGAACTCCAGTGCGGTGAGTCTCTTTTCTGGGAAGTCAGTAACTAATTATCAGAATGTGAAGAAACGTGTTATCGCTCCTGAGAAAAATGAAATACCTTATAGGGTTATCAGCACAAGTATCAGGCCTGTAAAAACTGATCTCAAAACCTCTCCCAAGGAATGTCTTGTTAAGAGGCTGCTCTAGCCTCCTTCAGCGCTGCACCTTTTTCTGCTGCCGTGTTGTTCTGCTGTGATACTGATAACTACTTCAAGGATGATATTCCCATATGATGAGCAGATCTTTATTTAAGGTGAAGTCACATTTAGCCTACACATTTATCACCATTCCTAGTCTAACAGACAAAACAGAATCTAGTCAACACAATTTTATTAACTATTTTTTAATATAAAAAAATCTGTTTTGATTAAAAAGACTTGTGGAGCTTATGTGTGAAGTTTAACAAAAATTCCCAACTCAAAAACCACCAGGAAAGCCAGTGAGCAAGCATTTAGCTGCAGAAGTGCTGGGACTGCTGACTCTGCAGTGCTTTCCTCAAACCAGGACGCAGGAATCAGACCTGCCAGGAAGGCTTTGGCACTTACTGCCAGGATGAAGAGAACAGGCCCAACAAAGGCCCAGATGATATTGGTCTGAACATTCAGCCAGCAGTGGTTGTCTGCCACATAGTTATTGAAGGAAGTTGCAAGGGTCACACCCACGATAATGGCTGGAAGGCCTGCACAAATTAAAAAATACGTATAAATAAAAAGATAAAATAAATTAGAACCCAGAAAAAGCAAGTATGACCCGAGCAGATCAGCTGAGCTCTAGAAAATTGCTTCAGAACCCCCATGACCCGACATGCTGCAGCTCAGCCTCCTAAACCCCACTACAATGTGAATTTACTACAGCTGAAATCTGCCCCAGCTCTACAAGACCAGATTTATATGCTGTCAGCATCACCTTTTTTAGATATAAAGCATTACAAATCCTGAGCCCTGACCAAAGTAATTTACTCAGACTGCTGTTTTAACAAAATGAATGATCAAAAACATAAAACAATGCAAAATACTGTAACTACTTTTTCAGTATGCAACTAGGTATGTGTTTTGCAAGGTGCAGTGACCTAAATAAGCTTCTCTTCAATATAAATCTGTTTATTCCAATGAATTTCATGCACCCAAAGGAATCACTCAGAATGAAGACTGCTTAATCAAGAACATAACTATATTTTAATAACAAATACAGTAGCGATTCTCTACAAGAATTTACCACGAGCTTCTTCCTCTTGTTCTTTGTATTGAACCCTTGGTTTTAGAGATAACAGAAATGCTTTTTAGCTTACATCTTGAGAGTGGTGATTTGATACATTAGGGTATGAAAGCCTCTGAGGAACAGTGACAGCAGGCTCTCATATTGAGCCAAGCCAAGCATTGGTCTGACTGCTCCACTTCTGGGGGAATTTCTCCTATTTTCTGAAACGTTTGCTATAGAAAATAATTGATGCATGTTTCTGAGTCTGCAGTGCAGAGGAATCTGTAGATACCCCAGCCTGTCGCGTAGTAGAACTTCATTCTCCTGTCTTCACTCATGTTGACTGCTACCACCTTACTCCACAGGAGAAGCCCCTCAACCAGCATCCACAAGAAGGCTGCCATGAATGAGAGATGAAGGAAGGCAGTGACCAGAAAACACAGCACCTGGAGAGAAATCACATGCTCCTTCAGGAAGAAAAGTCCTCTGGAAAATTCTGAGAATGTGCATCCAGGAAGAAAACTGCAACTCCTACATTGCTGTTCTACAACTGCTTGTATTTCCTGAAGGCTTTTGTGGTAAGAAGCAAGAGGTGAACTTTCCTGACAGATTGCACACTTCAAACACAGAGTCACAGTTCTTTCCTAGATGCAAACTACAGGTAGCTAATGAAATGTTAATAGAAGGAATTAAACTTCTGTTAGCTCTGCCGATAACACCTCAGCAGGACTGGTCCTGCGAGGGTATGTTTTAGTGAGCTTACCTGGTTGGTCTTGGCCAATTCACTGAACATGAGCAGAGCTTCTGCTGCAGCTAATGCAAAGATCAGGTTCTTGTGTACAGTTGTTCGTTCATTCTTGGGGACACTGGGGGAGGAGACATGAAGACCTCAGCTGCAGGCAAGTGAAGGGATTTGAAGTGTTCTGAAGGGTGCTTGCTGGGCTGTGCAGACCTGCCTGGATAATGTGTGATCTTTCTACTATTCACTGCAAAGATGACAGTCCAAAGAGGCAAAGGACTGCCACGGTGCACAAGCACTTGGTGCTGGGAAGCACTCAGCTCTGCCCTTGGCCAGTGCTCTGAGGGACAGGCAGGGAGTAGGTGGAGGATTCACTGCTATGCTCACACAGGGCAGATCTCTGTGCTTGCTGAGTGAGAAACAGTCCTTGCACTGTTTATTTTATAAAAATTAGCTCTACCGGAGCAGCTTTTATGGGAAACAATGTTTGTGTGATAAATGCCTTTCCACGGGCACTGAGGGGTGAGCACAGCTCATGTAAATATCTCCACGGAAACCACAGTATTGCATCCCCTCCATAGGCAATGCCAACCTCTCCTTTCCCTACCCTCTGCTGCCAGCAACCGACTGCAGCTCCCCAGCTCTCCCCCGCCCATCAACAGAACTTGACACTGACAAGCTGTGCTTTCTGCACTTGTACTGAGGCAAAATATCAAACAAAAACTATACAAAGGCCACAAGTAATAACTCTTCTTACCCAACCACCAAGAATAAAATGAAGGTAACAAGCAGGGCACAAAAGGAAACTCCACATCCGATAAAAGTCAAGGTTTGTAGCGTGAGCTCCTCCTTGGTGGTCCTCTGCCCCAGTCATGGAACAACAAAAGGCAAAACCCCCGTGAATTAACAACGTGCTGCTTGCAATTCCTGCACCCACCCCACAGATCAGTTGAGAAAGGCTGCTTGCTCACCTTTATCTCATACACTTGCAGCAGCACAGCAAAGTTTGTGGTGTGGTTGCAGAAACAGACAGTGGAATCTGGGAGAGATGTCACCACAGAGCAGCCAGCTGTTGACCACATCCCACCAGCATCCGGGCTAACATGTGGCAAAAGAAAATGAAAACATATTAAAATGACTGGCAACTTTAACAGAAAGCCAAGGCACTGAGGGAATTTCATGTGGAGTTGCAATGAGGAAGGAGAGGGTAACAGATGGCACTTCTAGTGGTTTGGTCTCAGCAGGTTTGCCTTATTCAGTAGGCTTGCACAGGAAAATTGTCCTGAATGCTGGTGTACCTACAAGCCTTTCTGGTAGGTAACAATCATAATCAAGGCTGACCATTTTAGTTGTACGTACCTCATTAAAAGTGACTTGCTTTTGAGTGACTTTTCTAAAGGAGAGAACTCTATTCCAGCAGATAGCAGATGTGAGAGAATTACAGATCCTTACTTTTTACCTTTACATTTATGTTGTTATGTTTGTTTTTGCAGTGAAAATAAAAGCTTATAAATCTGGTGACCTGAACAAGAGCAAGGCACCTGAGGCTGAAGTTCCAGAAGGCACAGATGGGCCCCACCAGCTTATCAGGCAGGTTCTGCAAGAGAGATGGAAAAGAAGAGGTTGCACAGCCACACACACATGCGATGCAGACTGGTGGCAGCCATTTGCCAGGCTGCAGTGTAGCAGAGCAAGGGCTGTCAGTGTGAGACATCACCTCCCGGGGAAAACGGAGGGCAAGGTAAGAGCTGGGTGTGGGACACACAGAGCCCAAGAGTTCTGGAGGCCTTGGGCAAGCTCATGGCACTGCCTGGGGGTTTGGCTGTGCCGTGCTCCTAGCTGAGGTGGGGGATGTACCTGGGTGCGGTGCTGCAGATGGTAGCGCACAGAAGTGCTTATCTCCTGGTAATCGCTGAGCACGGTGGATGAAATGACAGCAGTGCCCACCGCAGTGCTCAGGTACCTGCGAGGGAAAGCACGCTGCTCAGAGAGCGCCACCGGGCGTGCTCAAGAAAACAGGACCGTGCTTCATACGAGACAGGGCGCGCGGTGCCTCCGACCCGCCGGCGAACCAAAAGCCCCGCGCTCCAGCAGCCAGGCTCGGAGCAGCCGCGCGGGGGCCGCGAGCAGCGCCGTGGCGGAGCGCCGGGCCGAGCGGCGGATGCGCGGGCGGCCGTCGCCCCCTGGCGGTCAGGAGCTCCGTCCGACTGCGGGGCTCTGCACCCCGGCTGTGCTCCTGACGGTCAGCCAGCGGAGAAGCTCGTTCCCAAAAGCACGCAGGGGACGTTGTGGTGCACGTAGCACGTGCTGCCACAGCACAACTCGGGCCGGGACGCGTAGAGGCATCTTTGCCTCCCCTGAGCCCTGACTGCTGGGCCCCTTTCTATTTGCCTCCCCGGAAATCTAGGGGCGAAGGTGACTGGGATGGGATGGAGCAGGGTGGATGTCAGCCCAAAGGAGAGGCGCTGAGAAACTCAAGAAACGGACTTCAAAATGGATTCTCCCCCACCCCACTGGTGTAAGGGGGTTTCTGCTTCACTCACTTCTGTCCTCCATCGGAGGCGGCCATGTCTTGAAAGGCAGCCCTGCTGCCTGGGCCGGGCAGGCAGTGCTGCAGGGAGCTGTAGCCAAACCACATGTTCTTCACTGTGACCCTGCGGAGACCTGGGCAGAGAGAGCACTGTAGGATGGGTGCAGGCACACAGGGCAGCCCAGGTCTCAGCACTGCTGCCCCAGGACTGGATGCACAATGCTGTGTGTCTTGTGCTCCCCCACCTCCAAGCTGTGCCTGTGGAGAAGCTCCAGATAACCTCCCCCACTGCCCCTCACCCTTTCATGGAGTGTGTCTCCTCCATGTGCTCCTCCAGACAGCCTGTGGGCAGAGTAAAGACCCTTCCTGCTGAATGTGCTGCAGAAGTGCCACAGGAAGAACCAGCAAACAGCAGGCTTTGTGGCCTACCTTTGGCTTTCAATCTTTGAATCTCTTCAACAGGGATTTCAATGAAGTCAGGCCTGTCCTCCTCAGGGCTCTGGATCAGGTATGTCTCACTGCTCAGCTGCTGACTGCTCAGCTCCAGCTTCCTGACCTCTATCCCTGTAGCAGAGGCAAAGTCAGGCACTGAAACAGAGTTCAGCCTTTGTTCAGACCTGCTGTGCAGCAAAAAGCTGTCAGGATATTATAACCACAGCCAAGAGTCACAGCAGCAGATGGACCCTGAGCCAGGCCCTCATGAGATGCTCCCCTGTTCTCTGCACCTCACAGTGCCACTCACCAATATTTTGATGCTGGATTCTGATCTTTGTCCTCCCTGAAGTCAGCAGTGGGGCCAGAAGTGACACCACTCTGTCACAGAGCTCAACAACAGCCATAGGCCCTCCGACAGCCTGGAAACATGCAGAGAATAACAGAAGTCAGCACCTGCACTGCTAATTCACAGTTCTCACACCTCACAATAGTTTTCACGAGTGCTTAGTCTTTGTCAGAAGAAGAGATGTTGGGGCTTAGAGCTTTTGCTTTGCTTTTCTACGTATGTCCTCTTCAAAGGCAAACATTCCCAGTTCCTTCAGCAGTGGTAAAAAGACTTGCAAGCAGGGAAACTTGCCAGTGTTCATAAATAGCCACTAAACAGAAAGCAAACAAATAAAGAAGCTTCTGGGAAGCAAAGAAACAAACTGCATTTTAGATCAGACTCCTGAATTTTGGTGAAACTGCGAAATGACCCTGAAAAGGTTTTGCCACTGGAGGCGAGAAGGTGACTGGCCCAACTGCAGCACAGGTGCCACCGCTGTGCACAGTCAAAGGCCTCCCAGCAGCATCAGGTCCTTCCTCCTTTTGCAGATACATCTCCTACACCACCTACGCTGAGCCAGGGCTGGTTTTATGCCACTATCAGGAAGCTGTGAGTAATTGTGGACACAAACTATCCAGCATCCTTTCATCTCTGGAGGTTCCTGGCTCCCTCCCCATGCTGGCTCAGTTCTGAAGTGCTGGCCTGGCTGAGCTCTGTCACAGTTTTCCCAGAGACAGGTGGAGAATGTGGGCCATGCAAATACATGCGAGCTGTAAAAAAGACCTGTGTGAGAAGGGAAAAAGCCAGTGAAGAAAATCCTAACGGGGGTGGGATGATGGAAATTCCTCACATAAAGTTTGATGGTGATTTGAACAGTATGGGGTCTGGTGATAGACAACTTCTTGGCAGCCACTTATGGAAAATACAACAAACTGGAAGTGCCCTGCCAGAGACAGAAGGATGTGGGAACAAGGAATCTACATAGCGCCAGAGTCCACAAACTGTGTGCAATTCTGCAAATCTGGGCTGTCAAAGTGGAGAAGCTTGAAAGAGCCGAGCTGGCCTTTGGAGCGAACCCTTCTCTGCGCTGGCACAAAGGCTGTGTGCCCATCCTCACTGCGGTTACTTGAGCTCCAGAGTATGGCCATAAAGGACACGCGACTGTGCAAAGAAGTCTTCAGCCCATGGTCATACTGCAAGCCAAGGACCTGCACACAGAGCAAATGAGCTGATGAGGCACGCAGCTGGCACATCACCTGGCTGATGGATGACCACGTTTCAATATTCTGCTCTTCCAGGATTAACTCAGTCACTTCCATGTAATATTGGCCCAACTGCTCCAGCATCTCCAGCTCCTCTCTCTCCTGGACTTCCACGTCAGCAACTTCCTTTAGTAACTGAAGCACCATGAGGAGGTCAGAGGATGCCACAGGTGTCTTTTCTTTCCTCAGAACAGTTGCCAGGACATCAAGAGTACCGAGAGCGACAGAGAGGTTCATGTCTCGGACATTACTTGTAAAGATGTTCTCAGGAATCTGCTGTGGAAAGGAAATCAGCATAGCTTAGGTCAGTGCAGAGCTGTGATCTCTGCCCAACTGCCAGCTATGCAGTGTGCTGGGACCACGAGCAACACATTGCATGCCCTAACCCTAACACCACCAGCTGGCACACCTGAGGGCAAGGAGCTCTGCCCTGACATTTTGAACTCTTTTGTCCCCCTCAACCTCATCCAACCCAAAGCCACAGTTTGCTTAATCACAGCACAAGTTACAGCTGTGCTGGTTGCATTCTCCAACAGCAGCTTGGAAGAGGCCACAGGCATAATTTTTAGCAAAGTTGTGTCAAATAACAGCAGAAATCAGCAACCTCAACAGCTCCTGCTGCTCACAGTGCCCTGAAGCCATCAGCTGCTGCAGGACTCACCACCATCCTCTTTGCAAGTGTGTTCACATGGCTGACAAGCAAATGGCTGGATTCCAGCTGAGCTTTTTTCAATTGCCAATATGCATCTGAGAAGAAAACAAAAGCATAACCATAGCTGTTCTGTCTAGCAGTGTGGCTGACATATGCTCTGCTCAAAAGCTGGGGAATGCTCTCAGATGCTGGCTGAGCTCGTAGGACAGCCAGGACAAGGAGACCTCACAGCTGTATTTTATTTCTAGTACAAGATCCCATCTGGAGAGGCAGCACAACGCCTTTGTCTCCTCCCCACTCCCCCCACCACGTCTGGAGATGCTGGAATTAGGAAGCACCCTGCAGCATAGTATCCAGAAGCCAGCTAACTCTATAAGGACCACTTCACTGGTTAGTAACAGTATAATCCATCAGACCACATACTGACATAGCAAAGTCACTGCTAGGGCACGTTTTCCGTGTAATCTCTTCAGAGCAGACACTGGGCCTCCCCACTGCTGACTGTGAGCCTAGCTTGGACCCCCAGGAATGAATGCTGTGGAACCAATGAACGAATAAATAACAGATGCCGTACCCTTTCTGTAGCGACAGATAAAAGGCAAAGATTGCAAACAAGACGTGTGACGGAATGCGCTGCTGCCAACTTCAAAAACTCGACATTCTTCAACAGGCCCTGTAGAAACACACAAACAGAAGGCCCACCACTCCCCAAAGACACGTCATGCCCAAGCAGATCTTGCTTCCTGTAAGCAAGCCGTGAGCTCTGCTGAAGACAAAAGCTGTGAACTGCTCTGAAACTAGTTGCACTGCTTTGCTGCAGCAGCGCAGAGAGTGGGCCCAAGGTGCTTCTAGCATCCAGAAAAAAACTGGAGGAGGTGGCAATGCCAGGTTCTGAGCTCATATGTTATCAGGACTGCCAAACCAATCTGGTTGACAGACAGACCCCTCCCCCAGCAGCCCATGGAAACACCAGGTATGCAAACCCCAGAAACACCATCACTGCCAAGTAAGCATTTCTCATGGAAGAGAGAATGAGTTTCATTAGCTCGGGGCATCAGAGCAGCTATCTTTGCTAGGGTGACTGCAGGGGTTTTCAGTGACCAAGGGTTTCATGAGAGTTATGGATCTAAGGACAATTTGGAAATTGCTCATCCCAGCTCTGAACCTCCTTGCACTTTCCTTCCCAAAGAAGATGGTCTTTTCCACAAACTGCATAAGTTCCCTCACTGAGAACAGGATTTGTTTCTCAGGCCATCCCTTGCTGACCTCATGCAGAGGAAGGGAGGACTTACCTGGGCAAAGAAACTGTGCAGTCACTTCCTCAACAGTGCTTTCAATCTCCAGAGCATTCAAGCTCCACCCAAACACAAGCTCTTGTTCTACCATCCAGCACGACCGAACATTCTCAATCTGCTCCGTGCTCAGGACTTTCTGCCAGATATGCAAGTCTGTGATGTTCCCACTGAAGGACTCTTTTGCCTTGAAGGTGCCCCCGAGGGAATCTTGATCCTGCCCAATTATGAAAGTGCCCTGGCCGTAGATGGCCTGAGGGGCAGCCAACCCTGCAGTACACAGGCCGCTGGCAGATGCCCTCCTTTTACCATCAGCATAGATGGCCCAGGTCCCATTTTCCTGCTGCCACGTCACACAGAAGTGATGCCACTGTCCATCCGCACGGAACACAGGCAGGTATGGGGAATGGTGCCCATGGACAATGAGAGCAAATCTAACAAAGCCTTCCTCATCAACAAAGCCACGGAGCTGGAATTCGTTAATAAAAGCTGGCACAGCATAGGAAAAGACAGTAGCAATCTCCTGAGTCCTGGTGTCCCACTGGAGATGGGCACAGGCTGTGACAGCAGGCAGCACTGGGAAGTCAGAGAGCACCTTCACATATTTTGTGTCTGTTTTGACTCCAAACACCAGGACTGGCACAATATGGTTCCCTAGAAAGAGAAATTCCAGCTGGCATGAGCAAGTTTTGCCTACGATTCTTCTTCATCTTCCACTTATACTCACGTCTCCATTTTGGTTTGTGCAGAACCCCGTCCCTTTCGTTCAGCCAGACAGAACCTCTGATGTGGTGGGACTGCAGCAGTTTGCTGAAGGATGATTGCTCGCTGTCTGGGGGCTCAAAAAGCAGCTGAGCAAAGCGCTGGTCACAGAACCTCTCTGCATGCCACCAGTCCAAAGCAGTGGGCACGTATTCATACATGTGTCTCAAGGTCTCTATCATAACAGGAGCAAAATCTGAAGGAAAAAAAACACAGAGTAGAGCGTGTGCCTTAGGAAGCAACAGCCAGCCTGCAGGATGCACAGTGATGGGCAGAAGGCAGCGCAGTTGGCTGCACGAATGTAACTTTAGCTACAAAATAGAGACTCAGATAAGTTTTTTTACTTTCACTTCTGCAGTGGAACACTTTTAATGCATTGTTGCTCTGTGCTGAATATTGCTTGTAAAAACAGCAGTTCTGATGAGAACACTCACCTTTAGAAGTCTGATTCTCAGCAAGAGCTGCAGAGGCAAAGAGGCTCCTGGATAGACTGCCAACCTGTTGGGAAGGCTGTTCTGTAACACTCCCATAAAGCACTGACACTGTCTCAAATATTCACATTATTAAAATTATTGTAAAACTCACCAGAAAGCTGAAGAACCAAGAATCAGGTCTCAAGTCTCTCATGCTGACCAACTGGCAAGCTTTCAGCCCTTGCTAGAACAAACAAGATATTACTGGAGGTGCATTGCAGAGGCAGAAGCATTCCACAGAAATACAATCCGTGGAGCAGGGCTGTTATTCTCAGAAAGTCTGGAATTCAAACCAAGAAAAGGGCTCTCTGAGGCACCTTTCCTGGATGTTGTCCCACCAGTTTTCAGTTCTCCTTAAAGAACAGAAGGTATCAGTCTAACATCTGTTTCCAGGATACAGAGTAATTAATGATAAAACATATATGGATGTGTGATATCAATAGACGGGCAAGTTAAGCTCTTTATCTGCATTAACTAAATAAAAGAGCCATCATAATTACATCGTTAAGCAGCGCCAACTCACGGGTAGCTTTTCACATCTCTTTTAAAGTCCGAGGGAACACAGCTCTGGCACAGTTCCTGCTGACCTGCAGCCCCATCCTCCATAGTGTAACACCTGTCTGTGCAGGGCATCCTGCTCCAGAAATTGGAGTGCAAGGCCGCATAAAGCCAGCAAGGGCGTAGATAAGGGTTTGTAAAGAGACAAACATGGGAACTGGCAGTGCGACCTTCAGGGCAAACAAGCCCTACAGCTGTCTCTCAGCAGTGACACTGCGAGCTGCGAGAAATCTCTTTGACCCCAGTGAGACTCTCGCTGCACTGTGTGTACAGTAAAACTGCAGTAAAAGCACTTTGCTGCTAAGGGACTAAGGAGATGTGCTCTGAAGCCCTGACTCTAACGACGTTCTGAAATGGTTCAGCAGCGACTTTACAGAATCAGAACCACAGAATCACAGAATTGTAGGGGCTGGAAAGGACCTCCAGAGATCATCGAGTCCAACCCCCCTGCCAAAGCAGGGTATCCCTAGGTATCTTTGGTGAACTTGTACCGATTCTTTTTCATCAAAAAAGCTTGAAAACCCTTACGAGCAGAGCGCACAGCTCCCCGCCCGACAGTGCTACCGGGGAAGTTTGGAGCGGGGGCAGTGAAATAAGCGGGATACGGGGAGCTGGTAGCGATGCGGGGCGGGTGAGAGGGACAGCTCGCCACAGCCGTCGAGGAGGACGGGGCGGCAGCGGGGCGGGCAGCAGGGCTCGGCATCACCGCCCTGCTGAAGCGGGGGGCGGCCCCGCTCTGCCCCGCAGGGACACCGCGCTCCGCACCCCGCCGCCCGCACCCCGCAGTCCCCCCCGCAGAGCGCCCAGCCGCCGGCCTCACCCGTGACGCGCAACGGCGCCCGAACGGCGGTGGCGACGCGGAGCCCCGGGCGGAGCGGGCTCCGACCCCCGCAACGGAGCCGGCTCTCCGGCGCGCCCCGCGCCCCAACCCGCATGCTGGAGGGAGCTCTTTCCAGGCAGTCGCCGCTCCGGGAAAGTCCCCGATAAGGCTACTGCAGGAAAGCTGGGCCCTGGCCCTGGCAAGAAAAAAGAGGCAGTGCGGAATTACCGGGGATCCTTCTAGCAGTGAGCGTCGAGCAGGAGCGTGCTCAGGAGATCCGCGTGAAGAAGATCGGCCCTAAAGGGATGACCGCGGCGCGGAGTGCGACAGGCTCACGAGAGACAGGAGCCCCGGCGGCACCGTCGGCGCAACCCTGGAGTGACGTCCCCCAGCTTCACGTCGTGGCATCCCCTCAGCGCCGGGATCCCCGCAGCAGCCCCAGGGCCGGATCAGGCCAGCGCGGAGCAGGCGAGGGCTGGAGGGCCACGGGCAGCGCCATGGGCAGCGCGGCAGCCGCCTCGCAGGGCCGAGCTGCCCTTATGATTAATGCCCATTCACTTTTGCTACAGCAACAGGCGCGCAGTTCCCACTCCTCCCTCTCTGCGAATGCTTGAATCACACCATGGATTCACGGGCAACTGGCTTTTGTTCTTCAGGGTCTTCGTCCGGGAATGAAGGCAATTATCACATCTCAGCGCCTCTGCTTGCCGCAATAAATCTCTCAGAGAAGAATGGACCTTTGAGACAGCTGCTCGGGGCTGCTTAGTCACCGCCGCCAGTTGGGAAGCGGCCCTGGCGCACACAGCGGCACACAGCGTCCAGGGCCGCCCCGAGGGGCTCTGCAGCGCCCGGCAGCTCTGCCAACCCTGCTCGGTGATGGAGGGAGCAGCGTCCGAGTCCAGCCCGAGGACCTTCCGATGAAAAAGTGCAAAGCACTTTTCAAACTTGCAGCTAGATAAAGTTTAATAAGAGCAGTTACCCAGCAGATAGCAAATTACCTTATTTATGCAAATTACCTTATTTATGCCCGTGCTTCAGATTGAGTTAACCAATTTTTTGCAATGGAATTAACTGTAGTTCCCTGATAGACTTAGAACTAGAATCCAGACCACGGCCTCCAGCCTCACTCCTCTTTATTACAGACAGCATCCTCTCTGCATGTGCAGAGGTGAAGAAAAGTTTCCAGTGCTCAGTGAATGCTGCCTGAGTTTGCAACCTCATCTGCACATGTTCTTTAGGTTTGACTTTGAACTAATTCCTACAATCACACACTATGCTTTGGAAGGAATCAAGGTCGGCTCTAGCAGGCTTTACAATGCTTCATAGGCGTTGTAAAGGAAGAGCAGCAGCTCCAACCACATGAAAGCTGGTACTTGGCATCTGTTTGCTTCTTGCCATGGCAGCAGAGTCATCCCCGCCAGTTCTGGTAATTCATCATTGTATCTGCACTAATTCACACAAAACAAATACTCAAGACAGTCAGCTGTCTCCTTAAGGCATCTGCAGTTCCTGAAGTCAGCCTTCATTCCATACATCTCAAAATCAATTAAAAATAACAAAGTTCTTAGTGTTAAGAGATGTCTGTCCAGTGCAAAAAGACCTTGTCAAGCAGAGGTATGACCTCAGGACAGTAAGATGCTGAAATTCCAGTGTACTTTTAATGCCTGCAAATCTCTTTAATAAGCAGATGAGCAAGGGGCAAAATGTGTCGTGCAGCTTGGGTGATGCTGTCACTCTGAGTTAGCTTATTTATAAATAGGTTGCAATTCTGTTTACACGTAGTCAATTAAAAAAATCAGCTCAGGTGCATTTTAGGAAGTGTTATCCTTACCAGCTAGTAAACCCTGATCTACCACCCTCGAGGCACATCTTTCACACAACCCACGGAAGGGCTTCCCAGCACACGGGCCAGGAACACGTTAATCTTTATAAATCAAATAGTTGCTAAGTGGAGTAGAAAGCCATGTGTCCAAATAAGATGTAGTGAAAAATGGAACAAAGTGATGTGTGTGTCAAAGATCACTAGGTCATGTTGCAAGGCTGTCCCTGTGGAGTTATCCTTCAAAACATCTCCCTAGCCCAGCTGTAGGTGTTATTCCAGTCTGATATTTGTTTATTTTCCCCACCTTTTATTGCACAAAACTGGTCACCTCTCTGACTCAGCTCCTCCTCGCTGAGTTTATTGCATCCCAAATTTTGTTTGAATTAGATTCATTAGAAACAGGGCTTGTCAAGTGCTGACTTAGGAGGCACTGGGAGAGAAGATTCAGACCTACCTCCTGCCCACTAATTATTTCAGTTTCACAAATCCGAAAAACAGTTGCTGCTGTTTGTGCCGATGTCTCGCACTGAAATGAACGCTACAGTTCAGTTCTGCAGTTCAAAGATCCCTTGGTATCCTTACTTATCTACATATGGGGGTTTCCCTTTGCTTCTGCAAGGGGCATTTGCCATAGGGCTTGGGAGGACCTGAAACAACACTCTCCATCCTTACAAACCATCTTGAACTGTCTCACTATTTATTATTCAGGAAGGAAAGTAAAGCAGTTGCTTCTTCTCTGAGTACTTGAAAGGGGACAGTTGTGAGCACACGGGTAAGGATTTGAACCTCAGAATCATAGAATCACAGAATATCTGAGTGGAAAGGAACCCACGAGGATCATTGAGTCCAACTCCTGGCTCCATGCAGGACCACCCAAAATTCAAAGAGAAAAACCTTCTGCTTCCCCAAATTCAGACACTTTCTTGGTGAGTGCAAAGCCCAGATGTCTCTCACACGCCAAAATTAAAACTCCTGGCTGCTTTTACAGGCCACAAATACTTCTCCTTTTCAGTTCACTAACAAAGCCTTCCACTAAATGCCATCCACCCTAGCATAAAGCATTGCAAATTGGCAGTTTGTAACTTCCACAAATTAAAGTCTGTGGCAGATTTAAGGCTGAGAATGGGCCGTCTACCACTGCAATGGCAAGACTACTAATGGATTTCTGAGCGTGTTCTCAGCTTGAATATTTGACATATCCCTGAAACAGACCCTTCTGTCCTTCCCACACCCCTGTAGGCTGGCTGTCCTGCTAACCCCTGCTGGTGGAAGGCCCACAGCGCCTGGCTCTGCTCCTGCGGCGCCCCCAGGTCAGCTGTCTTGAAGAAAGACCCTCAGTATTCAGCAAGAAATTAATCAATATTTGGACGTGTGCACTGCAGTGATCCACTCATGGCACAACTTTCCATTGCTCCAGCCCAGGACATCCCATCTCACTCAGCAGAAGTCATTAACTTGCTTGCTTGTGAACGTTAGCTCTCACATGGACTGAGCTATCGGAGGCATCAGTGTCTGCAAAAATCTACACAATTCATTCACCGCCTCTGGACGAAGACGCAGTGTCACCACTTAACATCCCTGCACACATCACCCCAAAGACTGGTCTGTAGTTACACAGCCAAGCAGCGGGCAGAGAATGCACAACTTTCTCTTTGGAATTTGGACTGCAGATGCCATTTCACATTTCACAGCTCTGCAGAGACACAAGTATGTCCAGCTAATTCTTCAGGTTTGCAAACAAGTCTCTTTATTCTGTACAGTAAAGGTCTGCAGTGACTTGCTTTTGTGGCCAGACACCCACATGTGTGGCAATCCCATTATTTGTCAAGTTCTATTTTCTCTCCCACTCTCCTCCCAAGTCTGTCACATCAGGGCTGACCAAACTTCCTGATGCTACAGTCTTCACATCGAGATTCTGGCACGCTGGGGATACGTGCTTCAGGAAGCGAGGGAAGAGGGCACGAGTTCAAAAGTAGGAAGAGCCCCCCTGCCCAAGGGGATGGAGTGACGCAGGTCTCAGGAGCCTATCTGCACCAGCTCACTGCCTCACACAGCAAAACACGCCGTTCCCCCCGCACCTCCATGCCCGCTGCCAGCGCCGACCTGCCCTCAGCACACAGGTCACACCTGAGCTGCTCGCAGTAGGAAGATGTGTGAGAGCTCTGGGCAGAATATCCGTGCCCCCCCTGCCTGTTCTGTGCCCTTTGTGCTGCTGAGAGTGCAGTTTGAGATCTGCAACTGAAGATCCACAGTAGGAATTACTTTGTAGCATATAGCAATAATATATTACACGCCTGAGAAGATGGAGCTGGTATTTATTTTTGTTTACCTCTGTGACTTTTCTGATGCATAAGAGCTGGAAAAATTCCTCCACCAGCAGAGCAAGTTTGAGACTTGCTGACCAATTCTGTCTGTTCTAGCAGAGAGCTCTAAAAGGCTCAGCTGAGCAGCTTCCAGTTTCAGAACTGGTCACAAGATGTAGCTGAGACTACTTCTGTGGCTGCATAGCTTTCAGGGCCTCTGGAGAGTTCATCCTTTGGGAGAATTTTAAACGTTCAGAGTGCCAAGTATGGAGCACTGCCCAGGGCTCTGCTCTTGCATGAGAAGTGTGCTCCCCATCCCTCCCCAGATGGCAGTGCTTCACCCAGCCCTGCTTAAGCAGTGCACAGCTTCCGCTGCAGCTGCGTGTGCCGAATCCCCCATGGTGCTTCTTGCCTGTGATGCACCACTGATATCTCACTGAAGATCTCTTACTTGAGAAGCAAGCCTTTCCTGCACAACCTCAGGCATAGATTTCCAAAGCAAATGGTCCCGTTCCAGTGTTATTTTGCTTTCTAGACTTGTCTGTAGAGTTAGATTTAACCAGGGTTTTTTGTTGTTTCTGTGTTTTCAAATGCCCAAAAGTCTCAGGGAGGATTGTTCCAACAATCTCTTGCGGACATGCCTTAATCGTGCTCTTCCAGGCCCTTCTCATTGTCTGGGATGAAAGCACAGCGCGGAGCCTCCCCTGCTAATTGCCAGCTCTCTGTTTTGCAGTGACAGGTGCATTGTCTGGAGGAGCAGACTCAATTGTGTCCCCGCGCAGGAGGGCATCGGCTGCTGATGTTAAAAAGCCTTTCAGCGGAGCTTGGGCAAAGCTTGTTATTCAGTGTCATCATTTACAACAAATCTGTGTAGCCTAGGAACTTTTAATAGAAAAAAATGGGAGCTGCCATTATTATTCATCTTTGTTTTTTGCCCAAGCTGCTAACTGCTCCTAAATCTCCCATTCTCCTACCCCTACAGCAGGGCGTTCTGATCCTTTGTGAAACACTAAATCTCTCTGATAACATTTTTCCACGGTCTTCTCTGAAAGTACTTCGCTGGTTTCACCAGATGCCCGCTATGGATCTTCTTTAACCATTAATGTAATGTATGTACATTAATGTAGCGTAATGTAATGTAATCACATTTAGCAAAAACTTTTAAAAATACTGTTCCAGTGAGGTCCGTTATGAAGCAGTGCGGCTGGGCAACATGAGTGAGCTCAGGTTCACAAGCACCCCAAAGTCCGGCTGATATCTGACTCCACTCAGACCCAGGGACAGGGACCCTGCGCCTGCTTTCTATACCAGGGGCCCTGCTGCTCACACAGAGGGAAGGCAGCAGCAGCAGAGCTCCTGCAAGATGAGAGGAATAACCATGAGAACGATGTTAGACACAGATTGCACCTGTCTTTCCCATTTTTCACATTAGAGGGTAAAGCTTTCCATACGCGACTGGTGTGCGACACCAGAGCTCTGGCCATCGGCACAGCGACACGCAGCACGCAGCACAGCGCTCAGCACATGGCCCAGGGCTTTGCTGCAGGAACGTGGCCATAGAGAAACCACCTTTATACTGCAACTACTCATCTCGGGCACAAGATAGAAGGGAGGGTCTACAAACAACTGCCATGAGCAGCTCTACGTCAACTTACAGGAATGCAGATGTTGAGAAAGAGGAAGTGTTCTGTGTCCGGTTGAGCTGTGGGAGTCTCTGCAGTTTTGGAGCAGCGCTTTGGACAGACTGGCACAGGCAGCTGGGAGAAAGTTTCCCCTTCTTTCTGCTCTGTCCCATCCTCTCCTTAATCCCAGATGCAACATCAGTGCATGCATCCAAGGACCAGTCCTGGGAGACCTGGGTGGAGGCAGCGCTGGGGATGCAGGGAACCCTGTGGCCACTGCACCTCCCTGCAGCCCCCGGGCTGGGCAGGGGTCCTGCACCTCCCTGCGCAGGGGCTCTTCCTAACTGAAGCTCTCTTCCTCCTTCCCAA
Organism: Lagopus leucura; assembly: GCF_019238085.1. Classification (NCBI taxonomy): domain Eukaryota; kingdom Metazoa; phylum Chordata; class Aves; order Galliformes; family Phasianidae; genus Lagopus; species Lagopus leucura. The sequence continues at coordinate 1,060,958 of NW_024962275.1, forward strand.
TTGTGTAGTTTTGCCAGTTTTTTTTTCTGCCAGAAACTAAATAAAGCTTAAAACTTACTCTACTAATACTACTAACAGAAGGACTGCTGCAATTGTTAACAGAACACGAGGATTTCAGGCATTTGTCCTAAGCAGTATTGACAAGTGATAGACAGCACAATGATGTCAGTACAATAATGCTAGAAAATATCATCAGATAAGCACTGGACTTTCCTCTCTAGCATCCTACAGAATCTAGCTAACAGCAAGCAAAGGGTTCCCCATGCACTTTCCTCATCCCCCTTGTGGAGGGGGATGGTCTACTTCTATCTCTGCCAGCTCCTTTTCCCTATTCAGAAAGTTTTTTTTTTCCCCAGATCTTGGAAACTCACTCCATATTTCAGTGTGTCACCCCTTGACTGTGCCACTCTCCCAGCTTCAGCCTCTTCTTTCAGTTTTTAGTAAACAAACCCTCTAGTATTAGGTCAACTTTCTATTTCCTCTGGGTCTGAACGCCTCCAGATGATCTCTTGCTTTCAGAAACCAGAAGTTATACAACAGAAATTCCTCACAGGCCGCTTTCCATCCCAACCTGAGTGAACACTTCCTTGATTAGCCTGAAAAGAAAGCCACAGGTTGGTAAAGTTTTAGTCTATCTCGTTACAATCTGTCAGAGTTGTATTTAAATTCCTCTGACAGATTCTTGGCCTGTGCATTGTTAACAGATCGTGGTTGAGGCAAGATGTTGGAAATTAGAGTGATTTTGAGCAGGAGAGACACATGGTGCAGTTATTCTCCAGTTCAGTGATTATCTCTACCTGGCTCCACTCCTAACACAAGTTCACCTTGGGACATGACAGTCACTGCTGGCTCGCTGGGGAACTCGTGAATGTATTTGCTGGGATACGTGTGAGACGGCCATGGTGAGGATTTGAGCCCAACAGCACTGTGTGTTTTCTTCTGGACAATATGCATTGCCTCTGACCACAGCCATGCACAGAGTTGGGTGGTGCAGGGACCTGGTACAGCCTCCCATCAGTTCTGCAGGCATTGGGCATGAGGAAATCGGACGTTCTATTGCCTGCAGGACTCTGGAGGACTGTAGAAAACTCAAGCAAATTATACAGTGAAGGGCATCAAACCAGAAACAAAGTTTGCAAGACAACAACTACAAAAAAGCCTGTGTAAGGTGCTCAGAAAATATTCTTAAGACTATCAGTTTTACCTACGTATTGTGGTACTAGAAACAGGTACTGTGCCAGGATGAAAGGAAGAACCAAGTGTTTATCTGAACCTCTGCCAGTGTTAACCAGCAATAGAAGGAGCTCATGGTGCACCAAGACAGCTTTGAATGAGGGAAGAGCCCTACCTGCACATCTGCAGGAGAACCAGCCGCATACCTGAGAGGATAGGAAAGACACTGCATTACTAGAAGGTAAAACAATAATTGTAGGACATCTGCTTGGTTGTCAAGGACCAAGAGGGAAATAAAGCTGTTGTCCCCTCTAGCTAAAACCTGCTGTTTCTTTTTCCCCAGACTCTCAACCACCAACTGCTCCATAGTTTGTATGCCAATCCAATTTTGATGCCTGTAATTCACCCCAGAGACTATTTATTTTAACTTTATCAAGTGAAGAGAAAATCAACTGTGTTAGAATTAAAAAAAGAGCATCTGGCAGCAGGATATTCCTTCTCTCAGACAGCTTCCCAGCCAAACTGGTGTACCGATGTACAGAAAAATGGGAATTAAGTTACCCAAGGGTTGAGAGAAGGGGGAGAAGAAAGTGCAGACTGCAGGTTCTTTGTGTGCTCATCTTCAAGGTGGTCTTCTGCAGTCCGTAGAAATCAATGCTTTCAATATACAGCAAACCACCTCAAACCAGGCAGCCAAACCTTATCTGTGGCCTGCACCACATGGAGGCAATGAATCCATGTGTGGAACACCGTCTGATTTAGCCTGCACCAAAAGAATCCTCCTCGAAACACTGGAGGGAAAAGCAGACACTATACAATAGCTTTGCCCACCCACCCCTTCATCTGAACGGTACACGGATGGGCACGTTCATTGTTAAATAATTCGGAAGGATGCTGCAGACGTGCAGTTTTGATCTGGAGATGTGGGGCTCTACTCTCTTTTTAGGCCATCTGCTAACTGGGTCCCATCCAGAGGAGCCTACAACATGTCTGATCCACTTCAGATGCAAGAATTGCTGCTCCTTCTGGGTGGGCACACCTGCTCCTCTCAGCGGTGCCTTGTACCCTGGATGCTGTGCCCTGAGGATGAGGCACCTTAAGAAGGAAGACATTTGGTAAAGTGCACAGGGAAAGTTTCATTTAGGCAAGAAGCCAACACACTACATCAATTCTTATGGTGTTCCACAGGGAGAGAGGGCTTCACTTAACGGTTTTAATTTCAAGTACGCATACTTCTAGAGTGCATATGAGATATGTGCCAAGCTTTTGAGAAATTTCACTGTGTGTCTGCACTGCTTTCAAATGGGTCCTTTCCTGGGGAGCTGCCACAGGTTCTTGTCTGCGGACATGGTGGGCCGTTCCATTTCCTGGGTCAGCTGCAGGAACAGAAAAGCGAAGGTGGAGGTTTAGAGTAGCGTGCTCAGAAGACACTGAAATAACATCACTGACCTCCACGCACAGCAGGGCTGTGCCAGCGGTAGGAACCGCATTTCTCGTTTCTCTCTCACCATACAACTACGTTAACAGCTCAGCAATTTTAGGTAGGTTTGCAGTTTCTCTTATAATTGTAGATTCTTCAGAAGATCTAAGTAGAAAAGTTTGGATTTCCCCCCCCTTTTTGTCCTTTATTTGCTCTTTCATTTTCTTTGAAAGCCTCAACCGCGGTGCGCAGTGCCGGACGCGGAGCGGCAGTCGAACACAGCGCGTTACACACAGCCGGTGGAAGAGCCGCGGTGCGGGGCCGTCCGGGCCGGCGTTCTGCTGCTCTGCAGACGTTCAGGGCGCTCCGGACGCCCACCGGCCCGGCCTGCTGTCAGACCCGGCGGTCTCCGCAGGTCCCTTCCAACACAGCAGCACCGCGTCCCCGCGCCCCGTGCTTTTCGCAGACATAAATCGAAGCGCTTTATTGCGGCACGCCGGGCTCGCCCACAGCCCCTGAGCCCGAACCGGGGAGAGCCGCGTCCGCGTCCCAGGGCCGGGCACCGCGCGGAGCCTCGCAGGGCGCAGCCGACAAGGCACACAGCCGCCACCGCCATTTCGCGGCGCCGCGCCCCGCCCCAACCCCGGCCGCAGTCCCGGCTCCGCTGCGCGCGCACGCGGCCGCCCCGGAAGCGCTCAGTGCGGCCGTGACGGAGCAACGCGGCGATGGCGGCAGTGTCGGTGCTGCGGGCCCCGAGCGGCGGATTCAGCTTCGACAACTGCGCTCGGTGAGGCGCGGGGCGGGCGGGGCGCGGGGCTGGCGCGGGCGCGGGGCTCGCACAGACCGCGGGGCTCCTTGCGTTGCAGGAACTCGCTCCTGGAGGCCGAGCTCGGGCAGGAGGGGCGGCGGCTGCCCGCGGCCCGCAAGACGGGCACCACCATCGCGGGAGTCGTCTTCAAGGTGAGCGGCCGCGTGCGCCGAGGCGGCGGGGCGGGGGCCGGGGGGGTGCGGAGCCGGGCTGAGGCCTCGTTGTGTCTCGCAGGATGGCGTGGTCCTGGGGGCCGACACGAGGGCGACCGAAGGGATGGTCGTCGCTGACAAGAACTGCTCGAAAATACACTACATCTCTTCCAACATCTAGTGAGTATCGCAGGCGGCTCTGCTGTGGTGGCGTTGGGAACGGATGGGATTTTTAGCTGTGTGCTTTGCCGCAGCGCAGACCGGGGCATGCTCTAGAACGTTAACTGGCGTTTATCAGAATGGGCTGCTCGTTGTTTGCCGTTTCGTTTGCTTTTTGCTTTGCGCGCTGCAAGCGTTGGCTGGCTGGGATGTTGATTTCCTCAGGTTTGCGGTGAGGGAAAGGAGTGCTGGGGCTGCGTGCAGCAGTAAGGCGGCTGTGGTTCGGAAACTGCAAATGGCGCCTTGGGGCGGCAGAGGGGAAAAACAGCAGTTATGGGCGTTGAATGGGCTGGGATAACTCGGGGAGAAAACATAGAAAAGAAGCTTGAACGTGTTGAATAAAGCAGCCGAGCTCCAGTTTGGCCACGTTTGATTATTTGCTTCCCTTCCCCCGCTCACCGAGTGCAACCTGTAATGACTTTCAGCTGTTGCGGTGCGGGCACAGCTGCAGACACTGAGATGACGACTCAGCTGATTGCTTCCAATCTGGAGCTCCATGCACTGTCTACAGGACGACTTCCACGTGTGGTCACAGCTAATCGAATGCTGAAGCAAATGCTTTTCAGGTGACTGAATGCTTTCTTATTTATTAGCTATGCTGTTAAGGCCACCAGCCGTGACTTGTTCTTGTGGTGGGATGTCTGTGTAAGATCCATAACGAGACTTTAGGAAAGATGTAAGAGTTGTTCTTTCCTTCGTAGCTGTTTGAACCGAGATGAAGGAAACAAAGCCTGCAGTATTTTAGAGAGCCTATGCTGCAGCTGTACAGCATAGATTAATATTATTGGAAGGTTTGCTGTTGTTGTCTTGAGGAAAAATTATCTGCTTGTTGGGTTGATTGCGAGCTGTTGTACTATGGCAATTGCAATTCCTATCAGCAATGTGACTTAAAACACGCCATTAAATTGAGGGCACGTTCTCCAAACCTTTAAGTGTTTCAGTATTGTTTTTAATGCTGTTTTTCATAGAAGTAAAAAATACTATTGGTAGAAAGAAAGAATGAAGTGTGTGTACTTGGAGGTTGTGCAAGCTATGGGAGAGCCTCCAGGAAAATAAAATAAAGCCTAAAACCAAATAAAACTCCAAAAAAGCTAAGTTCAGTAGATAGATTCTAATAATTCATCTTAGTTGTTTGATGCTGTATTGCTGGGCAGCTTGCCTTAAGTGTGTCACACGACACAGTGAGCTGAAAAGTTACAGCAGCCAAGAAGATCTCATGGGGGAACGAGCATGTTTTCTTCAAAGTCCCTAATTATAAACTTAATCACAGGTACAGGAATTTCATGTAGTGTTATAAAACAGAATTATCTCCTGGTTAGCACAAACATAACAGCCAGTCTCCTTGCTTGTCCACTGCATGCTTGTTCTGCTTGACAGTGAAATAATCATGTTTTAGTTAATTTCACAGATAGCAAAAGCAGTCTTTGTATTACAGAGCCGTACGTGGTGTAAGCATGGAGAAATTCTCAGATGAGTGCATTGTGGCTTTTAAACAAAAACCCCACTGCTTTATCACAGATTCTCTCAGATTCTCGTGTAAATGTTGTTCCCAGGTATCAAGGCTACATTGGTGCTGCCTTGGTTTTAGGAGGTGTAGATGTCACTGGGCCTCACCTTTACAGCATATATCCCCATGGATCCACTGACAAATTGCCTTACGTTACCATGGGTAAGTGCTGCCTCCGTTGTACTGCAGTGTAAGAGCATTACATCTTCCTGACTTGAGCATTCTACTTTGCTGGCCAGAGGTAACCAGCATTTTAGCTTGCTTTGGGATTAACTATTTCCTTGAACACGTAGTTTTCACTCCTTGCTCAGGAGCAGTGATGGTGGCTTCCTTAGAGCCTGAGAACCAAACCGTTCTTTAATCTACATGATTGCCTTGCTCCTTCCTGTCACTCCTTTGTCTTCTTTTGAGATACTGTTTTCCTCTTCAGCTGGTTTTTCAATTTCTGTGGTCTTCATATTCCAGGGGCAGAGATTGGCTTCACAGGAGGCTTGTTATTCCAGAAGTTCCCATTTGCAACTTAAAAATAATTTTGTCTGTCTTAAGTAAACGTTGTTGTGCCTCCAGTAGTTTGATGCAAGTGTTGAATCCCTTCACACCTGTGTGGATCCTTTTTTGGTGTTACTGCCAGCAGTTTGGGTTCTGAAAATGAAGAAAAACCAAGGCAAACAACAATTCTTGTGCACAAAGCTTTTGCTACCAGTGGTTAGAAAAAGCATGCGAACCAACTTTGTCTATATTTTTATTGGAGCTTTGATATATTGCTTTAATATATTACTCATTCCTCATTACTTCAAGGGAAGGTGTTCTCCTGAAAATGAATTCCTTTGAGATCACTTTCTTAGGATGCTAAAAACTTGGAGAAGGCTTAGAAGAAAGACACTGAGCTTCTGGTGCACACAAGCCAGGTCTGTACGTAGGGTACTTTCTTTTATGGGAAAAGTGGAAAACAAAAACCTAAAATGCTTTAAAGCAGAACTTAGAGAAGTGTCTCACAATGTATCTCATAAAGGTTGAGGAGGTTTTGTGTGAGGGCACCAAGTGTGAACCTGTATGTACCTGTAAGTGTAGTACCTGTTTGGAGAGGTTCTGGCCACTGAACTAACTTGCCTTGCTGGAATTAACAAAGTTATTTTTAACATACAGCCTTTAACAATTAAAGCTTTCCATGTCTTTGGCCTGCACAGCTGTTCAACAGAACGATGCAGTTAACTGTATGGTAAGGAGAACTGTGGTTTGCAGAGATTTCTGCAGAGGTAGTGCTAGACCAATAGATGGTGCCATTACCTTAGGAACTGGTGAATTATTTCCTTGGCAAAATCCGTGTAACAGTCACGTTAGGAGATGCCATTGTTTAGCCTCTAATATAATTATAAAAAAAAAAAAGTGTAAATCTCTGATTCTCGTAATTGCCTTATATCCAATGTTGTAGAAAACTGTAAAACCATAATTGACTTTAAGCTGCCAACTGCTAGTAGTTAATTGCCTGAATACAGTCACACAGCTGCCATTATGTACGTGGTTACTTTTGTGCCTATGTTTTAAAAGATTTAAAATGTGATATTTCTGAGCGTCCTGCCCATTCCTCCTTCCCTCTCCAAAAAGAAACTGAAATAGAAGAGTAAGCTCAATTAGGTAGGGAGCAGACTTTCCTGGGATTAATTTTACTGCAGCTTTAGCTTTGGTTTGCTGTCAGCTGTGCCAGATCTGCCTGGTGATTGCACGTTCCTTCTGTGCAGGATCCCACACAAAGCCCTTCTCAGCACGATGTCCTTTACCTTTCTGCTCCTGGCACCCTGCGTGTGTTTGAGGGAGAGGAGATTTGCTGATGTGTATCAGTGAAAGATGGTGCTGAGACAGACAATGTATCAAAGATCAGAATAGGAACTGTACTTCTATTTCATTTAGAGTATGATTTTCACCCCTCCCCCAGATATTCTAAGGGTGCTTTATGAAATCTGTGTGCGTATCTTTGAACAGTTGTTTTCTGGAAAATGAATGTGATTTTTCTGTTTTTAATGTGCTCAGATATCTTGCCTGGAATATGTTTGTGGATGGATATAGTGATGTCCTCCCTTGCAAGGCAGATTTAAAAGATACTCAGTGCTTATTCAGGAGTGAAAACATCAAATTAAACTGTTTATGCTGACAAAGGACAAAATTGGATTTCAGCAAACGATGCAAGATTGTCTGATTGCTTGGCTTGTCTGGGAAAGCTTCTGGCCAAGAAGCTTATAATGAAATGCATGCATAAAATTAAAGTAGTTGAAGTCTGTAGTTCAGCTTTCGGAAGCAGTAAGTGTGTTCCAGCAGTCTCTGGTGGCAGAAGCCAGTCCCCCGGTGCCAGCAGTGCTCCATATTCATAAATCAGCTCTTCATGCACTAGCAGTGCTGTCCTGCCGAGCAAGCAGCTCCACTGCTGAGCCAAGGCCCCTCGGCCGGGAAGCGGGCTGAAAAATGATCGCGATCGATGGGGCTGTGGAGATCGCCGGGTTCCTACCCAGAGCGAGCGGCGATTGAATAGCAATGAGTGCGGGTGAGTAAGTGCCCTGTCAGGGAGCCCTGGCACTGATGGATGGAAGTGCTAAACACTGCTCTCTGCAGGCTGCGCACATCCTGTGCCGGGGGAGCTGGCAGGTCCTGGCTGATGGGAGCAGGCTGTGCTAAGCGCTGAGAGCTGCCTGCTGGTGGTTTGCCCACGGGCCCAGTTCTCTGGGAACGCAATGATGGCTGCAGACCACAGTGGAGGAGTCAGCTGGCTGTTCTGCAGGTATCGACAGCTACCTGTGCCTGTAAATCGCATGTTGAAGTGGCGCGGCTCCTTGTGTAAACACCAGTCGAGGCTTTTAAAGTCACTTCCAGTCAAATACAGGAGGTTTTTGAATGATTCGGTTGTGAACGCTTAGTAAATGGCCCGTGTTTCTTGAGGAAGTAAAGCAAACTCTTATGGTGTCATAAGTCTTCTCATTTGTGCTGATCATTAGACTGAAAAACACTTGTCTCCAAGTAAGCTTTGCCAATTTGTGTAGTTCTTCATGGTTGATCTTTTTAGCAGTCAATGTTTCTAGGTCTTTAGATGTTAGATTAATACTTCCCAAGTATTCCTCTTCTGGAGGTGTAGCTCACAGAGCGTGTATGCACAGGACATTCCTTGGAATCGGTGCAGTGCTTCTGCTTGTGTTCCCACAGCCAGGTGGGTCCAGGCTTCCCCAGGTGTTACAGGTGGGTGCATGGTGTAAGTGTGCTTCAGAGCAGCTCCTGTGGCCGTTGTCGAACAGCAGACGTGTTTTGGTGGAGGAGTGTGTGTGTATCTGTGTTTCTAAAGGGCAGTTGTTAAAGCTGGTGCTGGTAACAGAATTTCCATTGTGATGTTCAAAATGACAAAAATCTCTTCTTTCAGAAGATGTGGTGCTTCTGCTAGGGCTTTTTTTTTTTTAAGGAAATGCAAAATTGTAAGTCTTTAGTGTTTGTAACTAGTAGAAGAAAAGGATTTTTAGATGTAAATGTTTTCTTCTAGATACCATCAATTAAGACTTTTGACAGCTCTCTACAAACCTCTGTTATGGGATTGTCTGCATTTATTTAAAGTTAATAAATGTGGTGGTTATCTCATGTATCACAGCATGAGCTGCTGTCCTTTCCTTTCCCCTTCCTCCTGGAGCCTGCTGAGCTCTGTCCGCTTCTTTGGTGAACTGCTTTTAAAAAGGAGCTGGAGGAATAACTCCAGTCTGTGCCACTTATGGAATAGTTGGAGTGTTCCATTACTGGTTAGTTTATCAGACACTGCAAGTCTTGAGAAATGAAGACCATTCTTTCGTAGCTCAGTGGTTTCAGTGTAGGAATTTGTCAGCCAATATCTGTCAGGTTTTCATTCTGGCAAAATATTTTAGGCTTCATAGTCTCAAGGACGCCTCATCTGAGGGTGCCGTTGTTTCTATGCTCTGGTTCCAGGGTTTCCCCTTCTGCTTATGGTAGGCCTTCAGTAGGGTGCCTAAGGAGCATGGTCTTAAAATTGAGATCTGGTCTCAGAACCCTCTTCCCCTTTTGTTAGAGATACTCCTGCATTATTCTGCAAAAGGAGTCGTGTTTGAAGTCCCATGTTTGTTCTGGAACGCGCCTCGTTCTGCCCTTGTTGCAGGGATCAGTGCAGCCCTTTTATTTGGCGGTTTGTTCTGTGATATCAGCTGTTTTTATAAGCAGTTCATTTCTGCTATTACCTGCTTAAAAATCCTTTTTATTCCCAGCTTCAGCATTTAGAAAAAGGAGTCACGTATTGCTCCGAGGTGTGAATGAATAGTCATTGCCTGTAATACAAGTACACACTTAGAGCGTCCTACTGCTTTTAGATGTGATGTATTTGGTACTGTAAAGGTAATGATCCTCAACCACAGCAATATTCTGTAACAGGAATATCTGTCATATTCATTGGGATTACCATGTTCATTGATTTGTGTCTGTAAATCTGCTGTTTCTACCCTTTAAATTTGATCTATAATTGGGCCTCCTTAAATGGTTCAGATAAGGTAGTCTGTATTTTCTCAACAGTGTCGCTGTCAGCTTCTCCTTTTTCATTATACATTCAGCAGACTTGATAAAATCAGCAGGACACCTCATTTGAAACTGTTTAATCGCTGCCTTTTTCTTTCACTAAACCATTGAGGTGGTCAAGCGATATACACAAATCATTTTAAATAGAAAATACGGCTTTCTCTGTGACCCAGCTAAACAGATAGCAGTATGCAAAACAAGTTAAAAAGTAATAAATGCCAAAAAATCTTCTAATTGGAGTAAAAAATGGCAGGTAACTTTGTTCGCTCCCCAAAAGTAGCGCTCTGAAATATGGTCAGGGCTGCAGACAGACGAGAGCTCTTCCCGAAGGTTCTGAACAAAGCCGGTCTGCGGTTCCAAATGGCAGTGTGCTGCTTTCTGTGTCAGTTCATGGGTGTAAGAGTGCTGATGGCACGTGCCGTTGAGTGCTGTGGGTGCAGCCAGGCTCTGCTGTGGTTCTGTGCCTGCAGTGCTGCTGGACAACAGCAGAACCCGTGTTCTTGTCTCTGCCATCTGCTCTGCCAGAGCTGAAAGTAAAACGGCACGGAGCGATGGGAGCAGAGCTGGGCAGGAGCCCTGGGGCCGTGCTGGGAGCAGTGGAGGTTGGTTGGGCTGCAGCAGGTCGGTGCGCAGGTAGGCTTTGCCTACGTGTGCTGCTTTTGTCAGCTTTTCCTTTAAAACCTGCCAAATAAGTGCAGAGAACCAAACTCCTGTGTCTACATACAGTATCTCAATGTATTATTGCCTACATAAATGTCCCAATTGTGTTGCTGCAGGTTCTGGCTCACTGGCAGCTATGGCTGTTTTTGAAGATAAGTACAAACCGGACATGGAGGTAAGAAATGTTATTAAAACACGTGTTTCTTTCTGAGTAATACTTGGTGTTAAGATTTGAAGAAGTTTGAGGCTATAGAAAAGAAGTTCAGTCTGCTGTAGCACTTTAATGTATTGATGTCAGCTTACTGCAGAGCTGTAAAAAATTTAAGGATGAGGTGGATTTTAAGAAATGAATAATTTCTTTCAGATCTACGTATGGAAAAGCTCGTGTGATTTTAATGTAGATGAAAAACTTCAGGAATTTAACAACCTTAGCATAGTCAGTTTTGCTGTTTTTCCGTTGGCCATCAGTCCATCTCTTTTTATTTTTTATCTTTTTATTTTATGCAACTCTTAATCTTTAAAAAAAAAAAAACAACATGATTGCAAACCAACAAAGTGTTGAAGTGGTTTAGGAAAGTCATTGGATTTTGGGTTGATTGGGTTCTGAACACAGAACTAGCAGCTGCTTTCTTACTTTTCCAATCTACCTAAGAACTGATCAGTGGGAGATTTGCAAGGTTGTGAGTTGTGTTGTTGCTGATGATATGGATCAAACCTGAAAGATGTTCAGGTTGGTTGGGCAGTCTTCCAGTAGCAGAACTGCTGAGCATTCAGTAGTGAGCAGTTGTTTGGTGCTTCCCAGATGTGGCCCTGTGCTGTTTGTCCCATATAGCTGTAGGGGCTCATGCCTACCAAAGCGCAGTAATGTGTCTGTGTTGCCTCAGTGTCTTGGGTAAGATCTGAAGAGACTTCTGGCCTTGACGATATTTGTAAATGCTGTCCAAAAAATGGTAATCTTTAAGTAGGCACTCAGTATCTTCTGCTGCAGCACTGCAGGAGGTGCCTGACAGAAGGAACCGCTGGGTGTAGATTTCCTGCTCTTCTTTTTTCCCTTTCTACTGCTGGGAGAATGGCACAGCCTCTTTTCCAGCCTCTTGTGTGACTGCGCACTTGGCACTTGTGTGCTATTCATACTGAAAGCAGGGATACAAATCCTTGGAATCAACAGCTCCAGCATAATAGTCCCCTTTCAGGGACACAAATGTCAGAGAGCTGTGTGATGGAACTGAAAATCTTACCTCATTCTCAGCTAGTTCTCGAGCTTGTATTTTAAGTCATTCTTTGTGTAAGAGCAACCAAAAAAAGGCACCAAAAATTGGTAAATTTCCAACTTTTCCTACTTAGAAAGGTCATCCTAATTAAATTGCCTTCATGCGCAACCATAAATGGCAACAGATACTGCTGAAACAGGCGTGTAGAAACGCAGCGCACCAATTTGAGGCAGATATTGAGATCTCTGAGAGCACCTTAACCCTTCCTTTGTCTTCATCCGACGTTCTTTGTCTGATAACAGGGCAACCATCTGAACATCCACACCGGTGGAGTTTCAGGTGCTCGAGTCCAGCCCTGTTCTTCAGCATCTCTTCGTGTGTTGGCTGCCATCTTAAAATATTCACCTTCTTGTGCCAAATGTATTTTTCCAGTAACGTATCCAAATAGCGTGGTATTTCAGTTGGAATTAAATCTGAAGGACGTTGTGTATTCTGTAGAAAATTTGCTGTGAAATGGCGATGATGAAGTTCAAATTCCTGCAGATTAATTTAATGCAGTGGATGGATATTTTGCTGCCGAGATCAATGCTGCTTTCTTGTGTGCTAATTGTCAGAATATCTTGCTAAGGCTACTGGAGGGGAGTGGTGTGCTGCAAGACCATCACATCACAGAAACATGATTCAAAGGCAAACTGTCCTGCACCCTCTGGTATCGACTTGCAAATTAGCATCTGGAATGTAATTAAACAAGCTTAATGAAAGTAGCAGCTGAATACTACTGGAAAAGACAATCAGCTTTTTTCCCTCTGATAAATATTCTGTACTATTGAAGCTGATCACCAAACACATCGTGTGAGCGCAGTTAAAAAAAATTAGCATTTATTTGAAGAATAGGAACTGTTTTTCATTCTGTTATGCTTTTGGCATGCACTGGTGTCCCATGAGAGCTGTGCCACAGCAGATAGTGCACAATATTTATAAATCCGTGACAGGCAATAATAGCAACTTGAAAAATTCTTTTGCTAGAATTTCAAGTTGAGAGCTGCCAAAAGCTGAGAGGATCAAATCTGCAGTGGCAGCTGCTGTGCCCTACAGTTAGAATCATAGACTTTGAAGATTCTCAACTTAAAGAAAAGGGGAAAAAAAAGAAGAAGAAAAAAAAAAAGACTGCAGGCTTAGCCAATTTTTGCAGGTTTCTAGAGCCCTGGCTCTCTGCCTTTTGAAGATGAGTTGCTGAAGCTTCTACCACTGCCTGAGGCATGCTAACACCAGCAGGATGTGTTTTTTTCCACAGACTTAGTGTGTCTTCAGATTTAAGCAGCACACGCTTTATCAGTGCCAGCTGTGATGGTCCTTTCCCTGGTTGCAGTGCCGGGAGATGATCTTTACCCAACATCCTTCAGAGAAACTGCTAAGATGGATGGTGACGTACACAAGTGCCACTTCTGCAGTCTGATTTATGGAGGCATGTTTCATTATGAAGCAAGTGCTGGCCTCTAGAGGAACCATTATAGATTGCTGAAGATGTGAACACTTTCAGCCCTGAAGGCCTGTAGATGCTTCAAAAATGTAATGCCAAGCACCTAACTACTGTGGAACAATATTAATCTGTCATGTGGGCAGCTATAGGTCTGCTTTAAAAAACATAAGTGGAAGAACAGCGCTTCTAATAGAGTGGTTTGAGCTCAGATCTTCCGTTGCAGCCAATTTTTCTTTCAGGAGAGTGGCCACATGGTTTTTAAACCTCAGTCAGAATTTGCAAATGCATTCATGCCTTCCGGTGCTGAACAGCAGTGAGGAGATATGGCAACCATCGTGATCCAGGGGAAAACTCGGTCTGCTGTGGTAAATGCTAGAATGCAGGCTTTGTCTACATTGTGGTTGTTGAATTTCTGGGGAAACTGGGGGGCACTGTGTATTTTATCCTGGTATTTGACTTTTTTGGGAAGGAGAAGTTTTTGTCTGTAGAAGAATAGCTCGATGTCGTGCAGCTCTGTGTCGCCATGGATGAGTCCGTGTGGAGCAGGCACTGCTGCCTGCCTTGGCTGCGTTTCAGCAAAACAGCCAGGTCAGTAAGAAGGGGATCTAAAAGGAAGAGAGGGAGAAGAAGCCATGGAAAATAGAGCAAGGAGGTACACCTTGATGTGATGAGTTCAGGGGCACAGAAGAGGTGGGGAAAATGGACAGAGTTGGAGCCTGGTAGATATTTGTAATTGTAACTAAGGCAGATTGCTGCAAAGATACGAGATGATATTTAGTCATTTAAGATACCATTTTTTTTTAGCATGGCATTAAGAGGTGATGAGTAAAAACCAGAAGCCTCTGGAGGGGCAGGAAGAGATTTCATGGGGTGGTTGTGCTGCTGCAGCTTGGGTGTTGCACTTGTGCTGCCCAAAAAGTGTCCATCTTCTGCAGCCTGCCCTCGGAGTGGAGCTGTGCTCCTTCACCTGCTAGCAGATTGGGTCGTTCTGCCTTTGCTAACTTGTTTGGTTTTGACAAACACAGGTTGGAGTGCAGCCTTAGGAGCAGGTCAACTGGCAGATTTGGGTAGCCCTCTGTGGGAGAAGCAGTGAGCGGTCAGAGGTAGCAGCTGTGGCTGTCAGAGTAGGTGTGCTCACAAGGAAATTGTAGGGGGAAAGAGGGCTGGAAGTCCAGTGCTTAGGCCCGGCTCTCCTAGTGCAGCTTTGTTCCTGGCATGGCTGCTGTCATTGAGAGACGTGAGGCCAGTGCTGTGTCCCCATGACAGCTGTGATGTAAAGGATGCCTTCCTCCAGGCTCTGCACCAAAAGCCTGTGTTGTACCAAAGGGAAGGCTGCAGAAATGCCACTTTCACCACGTTGACTACATATCACACATTTATTTTACAGAAATAAGCATCAGACATAGTACAGAATTTTATAAGAATGTGTCATTTTCTTCTGTTGTTGAACAGGTGACACACAAACCATTCTGTTGTATTTCCTACTGCTCCTTGGTAGGGTGGCATTATTTTCGTTTATTAACTACTGGCAATAACACAGCTATTTTTGGAAACTGTCAGAACTCTCTGATCTCCAACAATAGTTGTCTCATCAGTCTTATTTAGGCTGCATCTGTGTGATTCAAGGCTCAAGAGCAATGACAAGCTGCATATGAATGCTGTATTCATTAGTGATGGTGATCAGAATGCCTGTGTCCCACCACAGGGCTCAGGTGTGCGGGCTGCAGGCTAATCCCACCAGCTGACACCACCAGCTTTAATGACTCTGGAAGGTGACCGCTTGCTGGGAGGTTTGTTGGCTGAACTCGGGCAGCAGACAATAGGGATCAAGCCAGGCTCTGGGAGGTAAGCTGGAGAGCCTGCCTGGGATACTTGAACCTGTATTGGTGTGAAACACGGAGATTAAGGAAATGGGGGGAAAAAAAACTGATTCTGTGAACAAAAATAATTACTTAGATATATAGAGCACATAAATACTGTATATTCCATTAGCAGTGACAGTAATGGAGATGGTTGGCTGCACATCTCCGCTGCCTTGTGCTGACGGAGCTCGCTGGGATGGGGTCTGTTGCTGTCCATGTGTACCTGTGTTACTTTCTCCTTGGGAGACCTGGATTTCTGTGCATAAACATCAGGGTTACTGCAGTCAGATGGGAAGCAAAGGCTTTCTGTGCTGTTCTGTTTCATGGGTTAAAATTACTGTACGCTCACTCAGTTTCTGCATGGTGTGTCAGACGTTGGTTCTGTTCTCACTCTCATGGCATTGCGCCTTGCGCTGATTGATTGCTGTTGTAGGACTGTTGGATTTAAAACATTCTGTACCACTTCATAGCTGGGCAGGCTTTGAAATGGCTGAAGTCACTGGAGACGTGTTTTGAGGTGTTCCTTTTGAGTATATCAAAGTACAATTTCTGTGCAGAAATCAGATGGGATCCATCTGGTACCAGCAGAGCGCCAGAGCATGTACCTCTGCTTCTCCATTTACAGGCACATCTTGCCTTGGTTTAAATGGGGCCTTGCTGCATGACCAGGGGCAGCCGTTGCTTCACCTCTGCAAAGTAATTCTTAAACTTTGTGCACAGTAGTGTAGATAAGCAAGTCAGACACAGGGCTCCATGTTAGGAGATCATTTCAGTGCTGGGGGAGGCTGCAGGACAGGTCATTATTTTGGATGCATTTCTCAGGAGCAGGCGTTCTACCTTAAATTGCTGGGGTCTGTACGTCTCCCACAGCTGCAGAGCCGGAGCCCAATGGCTCCAAGTGCTCTGGATGATATTTTGGGTATTGCGGAGCCGCTCGCGCAGTGAGGACAGCCAGGAAGGAAGGGAGGTGAGGGGTGCTGCCCTGTGCTGGTAGGAGGCTGTGCACGGCCTTGCTGCGCTCGGGGCGGCTTTGGTGCTGCAGGGCAGGGCAGCGGAGCAGCCCATGGCACAGCCTGCAGCAGCACAGCCTGTGGGATTTACTGCTCCCTTACTGCGGGGCAAATTTGTTTTGTTCTGAGCACCGCCCTCCTGGACACCAGGAGCTTCTCCCGAGTACAAGCGATAGATTAAATGTGTTTTCCTATTAGTTCTCACTTCAGAGTCTGGAAATAGCATTAGAAGAAATCCTGCGGCTGTGAGAAGAGCTGGTGATTTAATTCTGTCCGCAGACGTTGTGCACGTCTCCATGTAAGGAATGAAATATAGGAACCGGTGCTACCAAACAGTAGTTCCCAGTCATATACGTTTTTTGCCTTGGCAGGTAATTTGGCATAAATTGTTAATGTAAATCCAGGTTAGTGGGGAAGACGTTATTTTACTAAAAAAGATAAACTGCTGATTAATTCAGTATAGAACTCAATTACAAATTGAAAGTGTCTCTGCGGGATGCCAGTACCCTAAAGACAGCAGATGTTGAATTGATACTCCAGCATATTTCACACTGGTATGAAATATTAACGTGGTTTATTGTGGTGATGTGCTGTGCAGTGCTGGGGAGGAGGAGCTGCAACGAGTCGGTGCGTGCAGGCGGCCGTAGCGATGGAGCAGGAAAAAATGGAATTACTGAGAATCGTAATGAAGGACTTTGGTTTATTTTATTTGAAAAGTTCTTACAAGAACGTTTAGGAAAACAAATATTTTCTGTAACACATACCTGCGTTTCTCACAGCAAAGCACATCAGCTGCAGTGCAGGGCAGCCAACCCATCGCTGCTCCTCAGCAGAGCCTGCAGCGGTGTGGCCGCTTCTGGGGCAGCTTCCTGGTCTTTAACAGCTGCTCAGAGTCCTGAATACTCCTATGGATGATATTTGAAGGCACGTCTTTCTTTACAGATTCTGCTTTCCACAGTACTTCAGCCTTACTTTGTGGCTTTCCAGAGAATCAATGAAAGATGGTGGGGAAGGAGAGGGAGCAGCTGGAAGGACGGGCCGCTTCCAGAGCGTGTTCACTGTTGGAGATGGAGGGAAAGCAAGCTGTTTTGGTTGTCTGCTTGTACAAAACACGTTCATGAAACAAAGTTTATAATTCATCTGTTTAGGAGGTGCTGCTTGGCACCTGCTTTATGGGGAAGGTTTGTGAAACCTGCATGGCTGAAGGGACGCAGCCCGTTCCAGCTCAGAACAAATCTGTTCTCGCTCCGTGGGCTCTTTGGGTGTTTCCTTACAAGTGAGAAAGCAAAGTGCTTTTCTTCTCAGTTCTGTTCCCTCTTTGGAGTTAGCACAGATTTTAGCATCGCTTCCAGTTATGTATTGATCTCTACCACAATTCCTCCCTCCAGACAGACTTGCACATCCTCTCACATGCTGCAGCCTGCCGATTACTCTTCCGAACTCTAATTATGCTTCTGTAGGTGCTTATGTCCTTCAAGAGGTATCGCATTCCCAGCCTCCAATTCCTGCCCTCCAATTCCCACCACTTCTCTACAGATTTTTTAATGTGTGTATTTATTTTTAACTATCTCATTCCTTCCCAAAGCTTCTGATTTCTTCCCTTTCCGGCCTGCCAGCCCAGGAGACTCTTCCTTTAAGTAGGATGAGTGACAGAATTCCAACAAATTTCATTCTGCTGTAAAAGTCAGTTTTTATAATGGCTTTTCTTGCACCCTATGATACTCACTGTGTACTGATATTTCAGATTCTTGATGAGGCTTAGTGCTGGAGAGCAGCACAGCATATTGGATACCCAGAGGATACTGGTGACCTGCAGAAGGCACTCATTTGTTTTTGGTAAAAAATTAAAAAAAAAAAAAAAAAAAAAAAAGCTTTCTACAGTTTTAAATCTGGAAAAGATGTCGTGTTTGACTTGTGAAGTTATAGAAGTGCTGCTGCTGAAGCAGTGCAGCCGTTCCCTTCACTGCTGTAGGCAGTGATTAACTTGTGTCAGAGCTGCTGGCACAGGCTGCAGTAACGTGAGGTAGAAATATCCACATCTGCTGTGGAAAAGTCTGTTCCAGTAGTACTTGAAATCTGGAAATTGCTTAAGTGAGAGGAGAAACTTGATTCAAGTCATATACAAGAGTAATGTGTAAAAGTTCCTTATTGGTGCTGTTTGGGACTTGTGCCGTGGCAGCAGTGGAGAGGCAATCCATCAGTTCTGAGTGTCTACAAAATGCAACTCTCCAGATAACAGGTTTAAAGTAAAGATTTAATACAGCCTCTATGTACTATGATGCTGCAGTGACAGTTTAAAACTCATTCTCTAAATCTCAGCAGACTTTATAGCTAGCAGTGGGCCCATATAAAGCTTAATGGCATTACAACACATAAATCATCTTTTAAAGATGCTACCAGTAGCTCCAATATTAAATGCAGACAATTGTCTGTGTTATAAATAATTTATCAAACACCGTTTCAGATTGGCCCTCCACGCTGAGTTATTTATTTTAGCCTTTACTGTGCTATTCCTGAGGCACGCTTTGAAAGATCCATTACTGGTCAGTTTAATGAACTTGGGGTCTGCGTTTCCCCCTCAAGTACTGCGCTGCATCTGTGGTGACCATTACAGGACTGATCTGGACCTCTTTGCGCCTTTTACAAGTGCTGCCCGTTTGTCATGGAGTGGTAAATGGAGCTGCACATTGGAGTCCTGGGACACATTGTGTGATGCAGTGATGGAGACAAACAGATAGCTCTATAAAGTGCTGCTCGTCACCGCTGGCTGGTGCTGCACTACATCACTCTTGCTGTAATCTCATTTAAGAAGCAGCGTGGACCCGAGAGAATGATATTCCCAGTTAGCTTGGTCTTTGCAGCCGTAAAGTAGGAAGTGCTCCTTTTATATACTCTGAACTTTTAGGGTTTTTTAAGATTAATTATTACAGTGACTCCTTCTGTCCCCGTCCTCAGGACTGTGTCAGCACTTTTTCCAAGAACCCCCTATTTCCAGACAGTAAAGCAGCAGTCTTTGCTGGAACTTCGTATGCAGGATCTCTATCAAGAATTTCTTACTTTATTTTTTTCCTCTCGTGGCTATTCTGGTCATCTTTCTAAATTATGGAAAGGGGAGGAAAAGCAAACAGCTCTGTGGCAGGGTTTTCTATAACTAAAATTACTCCGGGTTCACGAGCTGGGCAGCACTCCATCAGATCAAAGAGCTGAGGTGACATTTTGGGCTGTGCTCCGCAGCGCAGCAGGGCTGCAGTGTGGGGACAGCTGAGCTGTGGTGACTGCGGCTTTGGAACTATTTTGATAGCAGCAGGCTGACAGCACGTTCTAAAAAGGAGAAAAAAATGTGGCGAGATGACACTGCAAGATTTTCACGTTGCTCTAAGAAAAGATTGAGTTCAAGGGGGATGAAGCACCCACCAGCCTGCTGTGCTTTTCCTGTGCTGTGCTTTTGCTGTGGTGCTTCTCTTACACTAAGCTCATAGAATGGGACAGAGTAATTTTGGCTCTGCCATCGGTTAATTTTAAAAATGAATTTACAGCCACCTCGCCGCATGGAGCTCTTTGCTGCGTGTGCCTGTGCTGTGGCACCAAAGCACTCTGAGCAGCTCTGCGGCCGCAGGACGGCGTTGTGCACAGAGCTGTCCTGCAGGAGCAGGTTGCTTCGGCTGGAAGTGCAGTGTGGTGGTGGAGGTTGTTGGTGTTGGAAGAGCAGGGCCGGTAGAAATGGATGCTATTTCTGTAGTTTTGCAGAGAAGCCTCACTGCTAGCCAGTACCTTAATTAAGCTGTCAGAGGAGCACTGCTGCTATTAACGTTCTTGCATAGCAGCCGGTGCAGAATGTGGGTATGTGCTGGCAGTGGCTGGTGCTGAGGCTGAGCCGGGTGCTGCTGCTGGGCGCCCTGTGGCTCAGTGCCCTGACACTGCTGCTCTGTGCACGGAGCTGAGGCCTGAGGCCTTTAACATGAGGCAGACGGAGGAGCTGGGTTGGTCGAGGTGAGTGGGGGCAGCTGCTGTGCTGCTCTGCACCGAGGGCAGATGATGACTGGGATGGTGGGTTAGGGTTAGGTGGGAGGTGATGGGGTAAAGCTGGGAGCAGAGCTCTGTGCTTGTGGGCTGCATTCAGCCTCCCTGCCACCCGCAGCGCACGTCTGCATGTGGCCTGCCAGTGTGTCCCTTATGTGTGCAGGAGAGAAGCTGTGCTGGAGGCAGTGAGTGTGCTGTGTTCTGGTGCTCTGGAGCTGCTGAGGGGAGTGGGGCTGCAGCACGGGATGGAGGCACAGCCAGGCCCTGAGCCCCCAGCCCCATCCCCTGGGCTGCTGCTGGGCACCGAGCAGCTGGTGCTCTGATGGGGTGGGCTGCCTTCGTGTGACTGCAAGCACTTTTGTGGCAGCTGAATAGATGCCATAGGAAGGTGGTTTTGCAGCATTCCCCTGTGCTCGCAGTCATCGCTTATAGTGTAAAATTAAGGGTGCAATAGCGCTGTCAGACGATTTCAAATACTGCTGCATCTGACCTATGACTTTCAGCAAGTTGCTTTTGAAATGAAAAGCCTTCCTTGGGAGCTGTAGAGGGAGCCAGTGCAGCTGGAACAGCCTGGGCCAGGAAAGAGCTTATGGGGAGCATTAGAACTTGGCTGAGGCCTTTGGGGACAGGAGAGTGACCACAGCTCTTCTGCAACACTGTAACTCAGTTTTGATGGTTCTGAAATACTTCTCTGTAAAAGACATTAACCTGGATGTGACTGTTTGTCTAACAGGACGTGCTGTCCTGTTTCAGACTATGTAGACAGCTCCTAAACCATGAAAACCAAGAATGGTAACCCACCAGAATGCATTTCAGCTGCTGTGTTGCACTTTTACAAGAAAGCAGCTGATACAAACCTGTTAGAATGGGAATCTTGGAGCTTTTGTGTGTGGTTCGGTCAGCACCTGCCTCTAAATTCACTGCACTTGTGTTCAGGACTGGAATTAGAACTACTGGCTGCAGTTCAGTCTGGAGCTAGGCTGCCTGCAGCACTGTTACTGTTAAGATGAGCAGAATGTATTGTGCAAACCATGCAATATTCCAAAATCATGTAAGTAATTTTAGTACTGCAAAGGATCAAGTCGTCCCTACCTGGGGAAGGCAGTAACTGAACTAGTATGGGGCTTTACCTTGTGTGCAGCTGTGACAGGGGGCACAACAGGGAACCTGTACATATGTGCAGAAGCCCTGATGATAAAACCCACACGTTTAATTTCTCCATTAATTGAGACAAAAACCCTGTTTCCTTGACTGTCTTTACTAAATTGGATGTGTCTGTTGTAAAGGGGGAAAGAGGTGGGTGGTGAGCAGGAGGAAGGCAGCCCACTGCTCAGTATGCTGTTGTTCAGCTCTGTAGTGCTTAGCTCATTTACTGTTGTGAGAGCTCACAGCTTCCACTGTCACATGGACAAACATTTCTGTGAAATGCCAACACTTGTGCAATGACAGCTTTCTTAACTTGTCCAGGAAGAAGAAGCCAAACAGCTTGTGAGGGATGCCATTGCAGCTGGCATATACAATGATCTGGGCTCTGGCAGTAACATAGATATCTGTGTTATAAGCAAGAACAAGTTGGATTTCATCCGTCCGTATGACGTGGCCAACAGAAAAGGCGAAAGGTTGGTATTTCTGAAGCTGTGCATTGTCCAAGGCTGCTCCCAGCAGTTCCTGTTTCCCATAATGCTGAATTTGGGCAGTCAGCAGATGCTACATGGGTGTGCTGAATTTCAGCTAATGAAGAAAATAAAATTAGTGGCTGCAGTTGGCAGGTGAGTAGAGGCTTAGTGGCATCTACAGGTAAGTGAAAGAAATTAATTGCCTGTCAACTCCACTGCGTTGAGAAACTGCCTTTGGAATTTCAGGCAGTTTGAGAGTGAAGTTTCACATCTGGGACTGAGCAGAGGCTTACCACTCCTGGCTGCCAGGAGAGTGTGTTACACCTTCAGAGCCACATACGGCTTCGCTGTGCCATGCAGTGCTAAGTCAGATGCAGCAACATTTCTGAAACGTGGCTTGGTTGCAGGCTGGCTTTGTATTTAATGCTGTGTTTGCACAGAAACCCAAAGTTAATACATTAGTAAAATTAATCTAGAGCTGAAAATGCTGGATGTTGTGTTGAGGGACATGGTTTAGTGGGAGCTATTGGGAATAGGCAAACAGTTGGACTGGATGATCTTTTAGGTCTTTTCCAACCTTGGTGATTCTATGATTCTAAAAGAATTAAATATGCTTTTTCTTTGAGCAAGGAACGACCAGTCCAGTAATGAAATCCAGCTTATTTCTTTAATGATGCGAGTCTTAGAAATACTAGGTTAGCTGAGGCACTTGTTGCCAGCAGTTTAGATTTTGCAGCAACGGCCGTGCCTCACTCACTTTAGACTACTGCAAGAAACTTCCATACCATGACCAGCTAATCAGTTCTGGCCTTTCAAATGAGTTTTCCTAGGCATTACCATCTCCCAGATTAACCCTCCTGCTTTCATTTACCAGGTATGGCAGGTACAAGTGTGAGAGAGGAACTACTGCTGTTCTCACAGAGAACGTAGCACACCTGGAAATTGAGGTGGTGGATGAAACTGTACAAACCATGGATACTTCCTGAGCATCACATGCAGCTGCTGTGTCACTGAGGACACACACGAGGTGTGTTTCACTTTTGGAAGCCTTCCTGCCCGGAGAGAAACATGCGACCCACACTGAATAAATAAAGAGGGGTCTGACCATTCTCTTCACCAGTGTTTCATGAGGTGCTCATTTCTTTTACTGCTTTTCTATTCTTAGCTGTTATAAACATGGGGCTAGTGCAGAACTGCTCCTACTTTAATTATCACAGGGTATTAAGAGCAGTATTGTGATTTTACATCCCTTCTTCCCTGTTTTCTGTAGATAGGGACAAGCTACTGAGCAGATCCAGCCTCCACCTCATATAAAATGTTCTAAGTACTATAAAAAAACACAACTGAAAAGCCTTAACTGTCTTGTTACTTACCTGAAGTTTTCTGCAAATTTCCACTTGGCCGCATCCTAGAACCCTGAGCTCGTTCTCCTATTTGAGATAAACTCATTTTGTGTTTACATTTACATCCTAATAAGGAAAATCTCAAAGGGTTTTTGAGGGTTTCTGAGGCTACGTTCAGCCTCAGAAGGTTGTGTGGTGCAGCCCTCCATCTCAGCAGCCTGCAGCTGCGCTGTTCCCCGGTGAGGTTTCCATCAGGACCAGTGCTGGCAGCTGATGTCCCCCATTCCATCCAGTACCCACACACCCACAAAGCTGTTAGCAAACCTCACACACCTGTTTGCAGCGATGTTTTAATGTTCTCCCCTTTAATACTGAACCTTTTTTTCTTTTTTAAACAAAGGTGTTTATTTTGTAAATCATTTTTTTTTATTTATCTAAAAATGCACAATTGCAAAAAAAATTACCTTTTGAAATACATTTACTTATAGGCACTAATAAATTTTATCTAGCACGACAGCGGAGCGCTCGAGGCGCTGCACTTTGAGCTGTGCCCCGCAGGCAGAGCCCCTCTGCTGGTCCACCTCCACTACCAGCAGCACAGCACAGCCGGCCCGGCCCACTGCTGCCATGGCTTAAAGGAAACCTGCAGTGTAAAGGTGACGGTCTGAAGACTTATGCCTAAGAACTGCTAAAGAAGATGGCTATAAATTAAACAAGTTGGCATGGGAATGTGGGAAGCAACGTGCTGCCTCTCCTCCATTCTCGTGCTGATTTGAATTTCCTCAGGCTCTCAGGAGAGCAGCAGACTCAGCTTCCTGCTAAGAAGCCACGATAAAATGGCACCTTGCATTAATGATACCAACATAGTTCACAGCAATTAGTAGTTCTCCTTGCTACCCTATAAAAATATGCAAAATTTGGTGGAAAGTAGTTGAAGATGGCACTGCAATTTTCCTTTAAGTAGAAAAAATCAAGTTAAAAAATCCACTAAAAGCATATATGAGTAAATAACCCTCTAACCCTAATCTTACTGAAAAAAAAAAGTTCAGGCTTGCATTCATTTCTTGAAGAAAACCAAAAGAGGCAGAGGCTGCACTGGGACTGCAGCACCCAGCCTGCAGCTCAGCATCAGCGCAGCAGAGCTGCTCCCACACTGCAGCAGCTGCTCTGCTCCCCGGCTCACGCTGCAAACACTGCCCAGGGCTGCTCCTGAAGCAGGCAATGTTTTTCATCGGCAGTAACGAAACAAATCATTGATTCAATGAATGAATTTAGTTGGTTTAAAGTTTTAATTTAAGAAGATGACCCCCTCTAATCAGCTTGAGATTTTTATAAAAATTCACATTCTAAATCAGCTTTCACAGTTAAGTAGACGGGGCTGATCCTGGTGTGGAATTGGCCACCCAGAGCGTTGGACTGACTTGGTTTCTGTATGTCTCAAAGAGTTTCAAACACTGCTTTGTGTAAAGTTCTGCCTACTGGTACCTAACACACTACTGAACGTGTACAAGCATCTTCCCAAAAATCCAGCTGGGGCAGAGAAACACTGCTTTTATAGCAACCTGCAGGCTCAAGTCGTGACAGTCAGGTGCTCACAAAGGCCCTGCTGAAGCACGTTTCTGTGGAGTGGTTTGCACAGGATTTGTGGGTTTTCTTCCCCAGCTGTACACTGAATTCAGTTCAGTGGCTGAATTAACAGCTAAATGCATCAGCAAAAGACTCACTCTAAGTTTTCAGTTAAAAAAAAAGTCATGAAATAAATGCATTTTTACCCCCTCCCACCCCCCAAACCGCTCCCCATTCTAAATCTGAAGGAGGGAATTAATAAAAATACATAAATGGATGCTTTAAAATACACAAAGTAAAAACTGAAATTTGCTATAAACCATTTGCAGAAGAGGCGAAGTAGCAGTTACACAAACGACACAAAACCTACTGTAATTCTTACATTAGTATAAAGTGATTTCACTGAAGGAATTATTTCAATATTTCACATTACAGTTAAGATAGAGGAGGAGTGCCCACCGCTGACACCCCGGTTAATATCATCTATCCTAGATTACACACGACAGTTTAAGAAAAGACCCTTAAATGATCTACACCTGTAACATCTTATTGGCTTAAAAAAAAAATCACTTGCAATACCTCACAGAATCTTCACTTTAAAGCATGACCACCTTGTAAGAGTCCTTGTCAAATAACCTGCAGAAATAATGGAGCATCCTGCTACGAGTGCTCCCCTCACTTGCTGACTAGGCACCAGTCGGTTTCATCTGAGAAAAAAAATTCAAGTAAGACTAAGCTGTGCTGGCTTTTGAGAGTGTCTGCAGATGGTTCAGGTGCTGGAGGTCCAAACGTGCATTTGTTTTGCTATTTGGTGCACGTAACCAATGTCGGGTCTTTGATCTGGATCAGGATATATGCACATGCTGACCAGCTCCCGGAGCTGAAAGACAGAAAGACATTGGAACAGAAATGGATCAGCTTGTTCCTTACTGGCAGCGGGTGTGGGGCTCCCCCAGATGGGAGCAGGGAGCTCATCGTGCAGCTGTTGAGGCTGGTGCTGCACGCTTCTGTTGCACCCCACCTCTGTGGAAGGATCACAGTTAATCTGTACACACATCTTAAGACACAGGATGCCCGAGTGCGGCTGTCAGACCCCGGTGTTTCCTAGAGAACCTCTGTGAAGGAGAGACTGGTCATTGATTATGTTTAATAAATAAAATGCAGAAGGGCTGAAGTACCCCCCACCTCCCTACCCTCTTTATTGTGCACATGAAAGATTGTAGCTTTTAATTATACAGACACTGAAAGCTGCTCGTACCCCCGAGGCATAGGGAGAAACAGCCTTGAGCCTCTGATCTTCTCACATCCTCTCAGTAGCCACAGTGCCAATTATTTTAATGGTAATTAAAAGCATGACCCTACAGCTATCAAGCACACAGTTCAGCTGCATTACTGAATGTACCCAAATGAGGCCACAGCTCTGCCTCCCGAGCGCTGGGTCGCCGCGGGCCTGAAGCCGTCCCAGCAGGAACTGCCAGACCCGACCTTGACGTGCAGCCCCAACTGGTGCCAACAATTACCAGCGCATTTGTTTCTGAGACAGAAAACCAATCAGTCTCAGCTCCTCCAGACCATCATGAGATCCAGACTGGAGAAAAGGCCACAGCCAGGAGGCCATCACTGAAAGGCGGGCATTCCTCAATTAATGCTTCGTCCCGTTCATTCACAACAGTGCTGCAAGCAAAGCATCCCGAGGGTCAGCAGCTCCCCTGCAGCAGGGCTTTGTTTGGGGGCACGTCACCAAGCACTCTGCTAGCTTCATTTGGCTGATGCTCATCTCTGCCCTGGGAAGAGGATGGAGAGGCAGCTGTCCCTCACCACTCCCAATCCTGCACCAGTGGCAATACTGGAGTGGCCCAGAGAATCTGCCCCATCAGCCTCAGGAAAATGAACACGTCCACATGGGAGCAGCCAACCTCCTGGCAGCACTGACTCCTGCTGGTGCAACTTACTGCTGCAGGAAGGCGCTGCCACGCTTTTTTCCCACCCAATGGCTCACCCTGCTCAGCTGCTGGAAGACACCAACCCACCTCCCCTTCAGTTCCGTACTCAAGAAGCATCTGAAAATCTAACCTTTAAAACCGGCAAAAAACAAACAGCGTTCATGGCAGAGACGTGTTCAAGACTCAGGAAATCAGAGCTCTCTGTGGTTCATGTAGGCAGCAGCAGCTCATAGAGCTACAGCCAAAGGCACAGCCCTCTCAGACTTCGTCAGGCATTCTGTTAATAGTGCATGAACACCATCTGGAGTCTGGTTCTCTGGGACCTGGCGCCTTTGAGCTTTAAACCATCCTTCTCACCCCGGATTGTATCACTACACTACACACACTCTTTAGCACTGCCAGAGGGAAGCAAACAGACAGTAATTGTAAAGACAGGAAACACATCTGTCAACTTACACTAATTCTTGCTGCCAGCAGGCAGATCCTGAGCTGCACACTACAGCAGCACGGCAAACGTGAATGCACAGAGCCGGGACGTGCTGCTACAGCAGCTTGGGAAAAAATAATCCACTTTTCCACAACACTTCTTCAATTATCTTTTTGCAAGAGTTCCTTAGCAGGAGAAAACGAATGTGAACTGTGCGGCAGCCCAGAGGATGGGGCAGCACCACGCTGTGAGTGCCCAGGGTCGGAGCTGGGAAGCTCAGTGTGGTGCAGGCAGACTGCAGCCCCAGCAGCTCAGCCCTGCACAGCCTACAGTTTAAAACGTAGAACAACATCTACAATTACGTTAACCTTTTCCTTTCCAACAGGAGACACCAACGACTGAATGAGAAAGTAAGAAAAACAGCTGGTTTAGCATGGAAAAAAAAAACGTCAGGAAAAAACCAGCTCAAGAGGCCTTGCATAAAAACAACCACCATGTGCAGCCCAAGTGCAACCTCACAGAGCAAGCAATGCGTACCTGCAATTTTGTTTTTTTAAACACAGCTTCTTAAAATACAGTTCAGCTACTGCTCTCCATCCTTCGCTTTCGTATACATAGAACCCAGACTTCAAAAATCCCCCTTATGCAGCTTGGTTTATTGATGATTACCTTATTATTAAACCGTTTTCCTCTTCTCCCCATTTAAAAAAAATAAGAAGAAACAAAAACGACTCCCTGTAGCAAGCAGAAGAAACTACAGGAACAAAAATTTAAGCATGGTTTCACGGTATGTTATTTTAAGCAAAGGGAGGCAAAGGAGAGGGCTTTCCCACGGTTCATTGTTGGTTTTTGCCAACGTAACAGACTTTCAGTCTCAAAATCCTCTCCATGTTAAGAAACCACATTAAGAAATCTTCCTTTCTGCCTCACTTCAGCGCGCTGATATTCAGAGGCTCAGCAGCTCCCCGGGCAGCTGCAGGGCAGCACTGCACTCCCCCACCCCTGCAGCTGGGATAGGGAGGCTCTTCCCCACACCCCTCCACTTCCCCTGCACAAATGCTCCCAATTTACCTTCTCAGAATAATGTTCAGCTGGAAGAGGCGGGTAGTCACATTGCTCTATTTTTTGGCAAAGAGAAAACAGGTTCATTTTATCTCCATAGAAAGGACTCTGAAGAGCTGCCATCTGGAGAGAAAAACACAGAGAGCATTTCAGAAACGGTAAAGATGCAATAGCCTCAGTACTAACGGTTTGCAAGAGCAAATTCTGTTCTCTGATGGCAAGCAAACAACGCTGCTGCTCCACCAGCCCATGCAGCAGCCCAGCTGCTGAAAGCCCCACACCACACACATCCCTGGGCCTCGGCACTCAGCGAGCTCCTCGTGCTTCCCCATCACTGGTTATTTCTGCTGAAAACACTGCAGATGTGGGACACTGTCAGTGGGCAATTCCACAAGTATGCAGAAGAAATGTTCTCTTAATTTAAATAGGATTAAATAGGATGCCTGTGCTGCAGGGCAGTCCGTCAGACACCAGCAGCTGTGAACACCTCTGATACGAACAGTCACCTTCTGACAGGGCAGCTCTACTGTTCCTGATAACGCCGTGGTTTCAGCCCTCCTCGGTTACTACCATGCTCAGAACTGCCAATGCATTTACTCTCTATCACTGGTAAATTTTTAATCAACCGCTACAAGAAATAAGTGGATTAATTTTGAATTTGGCTACCTAGAATAAAAAGAACCTTATAAATGTGAGTGATGCAGCTCTGCCTTAAAAACGGACCTCAAAAACAAACACTCTCCCCTCTTGGAAATTTGCTGCTTCGGATAGAATGTCCCAGGCAGATTTGGGAGCCCAACCAGAGAACCTTCTCCTCTTCAGCCCCTTTACATTCTATTTTATTAATCCAGATTTGTGACTCCAAACCCACAACAGATGTCTGATGTAAACAGACCAAGCACACAGCACGGAGAGCACAACTGAAGGCTACTGGTGAGAAAGAACTTCCAGCTCAGTACAGAGAGGTGCTTGTCTAACACTGAAGTGTCAGAAAGAAACTGCATGTCTGCACAGAATATCACCTACACTGCGGGTTCTTGGTCTGGAGGTCCAAACGAACCCCAAACCATGAGCTTCAGGAGAACAGCCACCACACGATGCTCTTTGAACTACGAAGTGTGGCACAGCGGCAGGGCAGGCAGGAGCTGAGCCCCAGGGCCACACTGCCCACTGCCTCCACACAAAATAGAGGGCAAAAAAGTGAAAGCACATTTCTGTTACAGTTGTAATTGCTAATTAGAGACTGACAGCAAACTGCCCCATCAGTTGCACAGAAGTGGAGAGAGAGGGGGTTACGTTGGGAGTGATGTCCCCCCGTTCTGGCTGACACAGCTCCAACCACCAGCACAGCACTGTGTGTGCCTTTGTTTGGGCTTGCTTCTGGCATTTTGATTAGAGCAATTACTGAAGGACAGCAAGATCTCCATTGGAAATGACCACCATGCAGGATGGCTGGTTAAAAAAATTCCTATGCAGAATTGTTGGTGTTTAAATTGATGCTCTTGCCAGAACCACTGAAGTCACTGCTTGCAGCTACATTCTGGGAATTAACAACTTATTTTTATTCCCTGAAGTGATCTTGCTGACAGATTTCTACAGGAAGTGAGGGATGAAGACTTACTGCTGTATTGACAAGATTTAATAACGATCACTGTGCGATTACCAATGTCAAAGTTAAGCGGTGCTGTCTGCCATCGCGGCCCAAACCCTCGCTGTTATGTGAGGGATTGCAGCGGACACGCACAGCTCTGACGGCAATTTGTGCGCTGCATCCCCTGCAGTTATCTGCACAACGGATCTGAAGAAATATCAGAAGTGACTCATAACCAAACAAACACTGCTTCCTTACTTTTAAGCCAAATGGAAAAAGATTTTCATTACAAGAAATTAGTGGGGGGGGGGGGGGCGCGGGGAGGCCCTTTCAGAGATACATGAACTTGATTTTTCACTTTCAAATATCTGAAAAGTTTTAAAAGTCAAGTGGCTGCTTATCTGGTGAGCACAAAATTGGGAACCGTCCAGTCCTTGGAATACTCAAGCTCTCGAGCTCCTGCTCACAAAGTAAAGGCTTACCTACGTAGGAAGTACATTTAAAAATGCTTTGCATGCCAAATCTTTCACGTTATTACAGTACTGCTACTGTTCAGCACGCAATTAACTCAGCTCCTTGAAATACGAGAGTACTAAGACTACCGTGCCATAAGGGGACCATATTGCCTGCAACAAAAACATATCTTAGCACAACGCTAAATATTTCTCTCTGCATAAATCTGGAGTCCCTTCCCCAGCAGTGCCCTCAGTCTCAGGGATGCCTTGTACCCAACGTGGGCCCTTCTCTGTTGGCAGCCTGGGTTAAGCCTCACACATTGTGGCAGAGCCCATGTCCCCAACTCAACACCCTGCGCTGGGAACTCCTGGTGAGGTCTGATAAATGACACAAAGCTGGAATTCTTCAAAACAGTAACTGACTTGGTTGAAGCTCAGGTTCTTTCCCCTTGCTCCCACTTAAAAGAGTCTCTGCACTCATTTTCAAATGGCTACACGAGACCCAGGTACACACAGCTATGTTTTATGACCCTGGTTTTCATCAGAAGTTCATCCCAGTATCTCATCAGAAGTGTTACACACAAAGCCATCCTCTGTTGAAAATATCAGCTTTTCTACAGCTTGCCGCTGTTGCTTCAGCTTCCAAACTCCTGAATTCTTTCTCTACAGCTCAGAAGAATCTGAGGACAGGCACAGAAACACGCAGTTCAAGCTCCCTCTTCTCTCCAAGTGCCTCTGATAAACACCTTTGCACCGCTGCCCCACGCGCTCACAGCGCGGGCTGAGATGGCAGCGATGGCCGTGGAGCTGCTCCATCTGCACAGAGCCGCACGGCGCCCACAAGGCAGCACCCATGGAGCTGCTGCACTCAGTCGTGCACAAACAGCCGTTTGTTCTTTGAGACAAACATCCCTCCCACAAGGAAATAACAGTGACAAGCACTGAACTCCTGCCGGGAAGAGATCTATTATCCGAGCGTTTACCTTTATACCCTCTCGTCCCAAAAGGCAGGTTTTTAAAGCAGCTGAATGACATGCTTAACTACCATTGCCTTCATAGCTGCTCAGTTGCAAAACAATTTGCATTCCTGTTTATTCTCTCATTCCGTGCGGTTTACGAAATTGCAATGAGGAACAAGATCTCATCAGTTCACACAATTTCAAGTAACTCAGGAAAGCATGACCCTGACATTTAGAGCTTTATTTCCCAATGCGAGCTGTAGCTTTACAATTCAACATGCCAAGGATTTCTCATCCTCAGGGCCAGGATAAAACTTCACAAATGCTGACTTTTACCTTCACTTAAATTCCAAAACGATACATGCATTTAAAACGATAAGTGACTACAATGTTGTTCTGACTCCTGCTAGAAACAAAATCATAGAGCTCAGAGTGCTGTGACAGAATCCTAGTGCTTCTTTTTAAAATGCATGTACTGGTAAAGAAAACCAGCTGGCTTTTAGGAAAAGGAGTTACAAATCGTGCAGTTCAATCGAGGAGAGCCCGCTCTGCCACCCCACCTTTGTCTGTAGGACGACGTGCAACAGGGGAACATCCCAGCTGAGCTCTGACAAGGGCACAGAAATGGTGATTTCACATTACGTAAAAACTCTGCTTTTCTTTATCAAAAGTTCTCAGAGTTAAGATATTCCAATTAGTCAGAATTCAATTAAACAAACCAGTGGCTTACATTCAAATGAATTTTCTATTTGTAGAACAAATGGCATTCAGGAGAAACTACGAATATGCTGCCCTAATTACAGCTCTGCTCACAGTGGGAAGAATGAATACAGTAAACTGGCTTCTTTGTGCCCATACCCTCAGCACCCACCGTGACCCAGCACATCCACTTTGCACCAGCGCTGCGTGCCACAATTCCCTTCTTGTTCACGCTCACAAATCACGCCATGAACACGAAGAGTTAATTTCTCATAAGGCTTCTGAACAAATAAGAGAAAATAACTTTGACCTGCTCAACTGCTGATTCACTGTACCGTGAGCTAAGACAAATGGGAAAAGATGATACTTACTTCATACAGCAAACAGCCCAAAGACCAGATATCGGATTTAAAGTTATAGCCGTTTTCATGTATTCTTTCTGGGGACATATAGTATGGAGTTCCCACTGCAAAGAAAACGAACAAATGAGGAGTTACCATCCAAGAAAGAGACGGCGCAACCCGCATTGTACAGAACTGTGACTTAGCTGAAGGATGAGGGTTAGCAGAAACAGCTCATTAGAGAAGTCTGGCACAAGACTTTGGAAAGAAATCATGCTTTCAAAGGCATATTCTCATCTAGAACCAAAAATACAACCACATGAACACTTGATGACTGCTGAACATTGCTGAAAGCACCTTTTCTATTTCAGAAATCTGAAGAAAGCTTTCCTTCCTCCTGAGCCACCGCTGCGTCTCCCATGGGCAGAGCCACCATGAAACGACAGTTCTTTGGTTCACTCAGCGGCACAGGAAGCAGTGAGATACACATCATGGATGTACAGTGCCACAACAAGATCCCAGGACAGCACACCACTGAGCATCCGCTGCCATACCTGCACTAGCAGCACGACAGCCCAGCTCGAGACGATGAGGTGCCCCTGCTAAGAGTTTGGGAGACCGCTGGCTGGAGCAGGGAGGTGCCAGTGACAAACCTGACACAGGACAGGTACAGCTTTCAGGAAGAACCAAGAGAGTACTTCCAAACTTTTAAACGCTGCTCCAGCTCCAGTCCCATTAGGAGCTGTTGGATTTCCATGTACTTCCAAAAGTCTGTATTTTATCACAAGAAATTTACTACAGCATTTTGGACAGGACTTGCAGGAAATTATTAATAAATTCCTTACCTCAAAAAGGCTCTTTTTAAAATCCTAAATAAGTTTCAGTTGTGGTACTGAAAATACAAGACATCCTGGCAGTTTCAACTACATCAAATAAACCTCAGATACATCATTTATTAAAACATCCAAGGACTTCCTATGCTCTCTCCTTTCCCATGCTTTTCCATCCTCTGTCAATTTTTTTTTTCTCTTTTTTTCAGCATCCATCTCTTAATTAGAGACCTTTCACGCAAGATGGCAAATGTTTATTTTGCCTGTAACTTTCAGTTTGCCACTTCTTCACCCAAAGCCCTGACTGCAGACAGCTGAAAGATTCCTGAGCAGATGAACAGCGGCGCTGGAGGCAGAGGGGGGAGAGCTGCACCACCTTCCTCGGCTTTCCTCAGGGGTTTGCACACAGAAGGAAACAAATTACTTCTGGAGTGGAAAGCTCCTGAAAGGCAAAACCCCCCCAGAGAGCACACAGGGCCCAGCAACACGGGGTGCTGCCGCCATCGGCGTGAGACCCGAGCAAAATCACCTCAGGCTCCTGCAGCTCAGAGCACGCTGCATTAAATAAACAGGAGAGTCCAGAACTTGGTTGCATTCCCATCATCCACAGGATCGAAACATGGGCCACGAGCCCATTGAGACAGGCACTGATATTTCACTGATAGACACCCATACAGATTTGCATAGAGGAACTGCACATGGTTAGAGCACTGATTCATTTTCCTCCTTAGAAATAGAGCAATCTGTCATATGAAGTTCTTGGTTTGGAAGTCTCCATTAGACACAAGCACATAAGTCACATCCCAACTTTTAAGTCTGTGCCTCTTCCCTTCTCAAATCTGAAAGAAACCTACAAGACTAGATGGAAGAGGCACCTACATGGAAGAGAGCCTGCCACGACCAGCAGCAAGCAAAGGAGCAGGGCTGCAGCACGGAGCCACAGCAGTGAGCATGGAGCCCATTCCAGCTCTCCCTGCCCAACGTCTGCGTGCTCTATAGCACGTGGTGCCAGTGCTGGCCTCCAGCAGTAGCTGTTCTTGCTATCAGTTATTCTGGGTCACTGCGTGACAAGCTCAGAGCAAATAACAACGTGTGGGCTCTAAAGTTACGGTCCTGCCTGCCATGTTAGCAGGGGTCTGCTTGGTAGGCTAAAGTTGTCGTTTCAGATAACGCCTTAAAAGAACCTTCGATCAAAGCAAAATGACAGGGTTTGTAACACGGATGAGTGCGTTATGGTCCAGATTTCATTTTTTGTGCATTAGTCTGTTCCATTATATTAATAGGCCTGCAGAGCAGTCCGTGCCTGATCTGATTTTATGAAGTCTACCTTGCACATTTACCTATCATTACTGTAGTGTTGTCAGCAAATATATGAACAAGCAGGGCTCCGCATTTCAGAACTGATGCATTAATTTTTAAATAGCCGTCATGATAAAAGACTGACAAGCCCAATTCTCTTTATGGCCTGTCCAACATTACGTGGGAATCTCCTGTAATGAGCATCTTCTAGAAAACCGCACAAGACTTCCAATGCAATCAGTCAGGGCTCACCATTGCATCACATTAGTCAATTTGACAAGAATAGTCTAATCGGAGACCATTAATCAGAAACTTTCTTTGGCATTCGCCCAGCTGAAAATACAGAATATTGTTCAGATTCAATATTAATCACCAGCTGCTAGAGTAATGCCTTTAAAGTTACAAAGGTTGCAGAGCCATAGAGAAGATTATGACTAAGCAAGCATCTTCCTATTCTATTCCTGGAAGTCAAAGCACTTTGCTTGAATATCAGCCTGCCTCAAAGATCTCAGAACAACATCTCTTCCTACCCCCCCCGAGCACTGTGTGTGCAGCTAAAACACCCACATGGACCAGAATGGCTACGGTGCAACATCCAAGGGAGGGAAGCGCTAATCATTCTGAGTGAGATGAAGAGCAGTCTCTTGTTTCTCCAGGAAAACACACAGGCAAAGAAGCTATTTCTGAAATAAAACTCACACAGCTTTGCTCCGACACAGAGTTTGAACCAAACAAACATAATGGTGCAGCTCCAGCAGCCACCGAGCATGGATACCCTGCACTGAGTTCCCAAACCTGCCCCAGGAACACCAGGTGCAGAGCTGCATCGCCTCCAATGCAGAAAGGCACTCAGTACGCAGGGAAGATGTTGCTCAACGATCTTGAAAACATTCTTCAGCTTGAATCAGAGGATCAGAGGAGTTCTGTTGCGAAAGTGACAGCGGCTGAGTTTGTACGTACACAATTTTATTTTCTAAACAAAGCTTCCCCCCACACAAACACAGTTTAGCCAGGGATCAATGCTCCCCATGAAATTTATACTTGGCTGCTCACAGGCAAAAATAAGAGAAAATCTGCCCCACGTTTTTCAGCTGCTCCCTCACAAAGAGGCTCACTCACTGAACGCAGCACAGCACAGCCTGGTCTCTCGCAGCTCTGCTCTCCCACACCTCAGGCACACTGCCAGCACATCCAAACCAGCACAGAACATTTCCCACTTTTCTCACAGGCTCTCTATGCTTCTTAAACAACATTATAAGACATAGGCATCTCCTGACACGAATCAAAATCCACAGCCATATTTGGCTAAAAAAATACAAAACCAACTGATAAATTGTTTTGCTTTCTACCTACCGCTTTACTTTCTCACAGCAGGCAACACAGTTCTGCCTATGAAAGAACCTAACAAGTTCTGACCTTTATGTATCTTTACAGAGTATTCCCAGTTTCAAACCAAGAGATATCAGAGCACAACATGGGCCTCAAAGGGGTAATGGTGATTAAAGCACTCCTTCCTTTCGGAGATGCTCTGCTCCTGTCAAAACAAACTTTGTCGTGGTTTGAAGTACTTGTGATTTTTGAAACGTGTTCATTACAAATGAAAAAAAAACAAAAAACTGCTCAAAAGCAGTTGATGCCATCCACAAGTAACGCTGTTGTTAAAAACAGTTTAAAGATACTAATACAGTATCTTCTAAGCAACTAGCTTAACTTTAATACTCAAGACACATTATAACACATGCCATGACATTAGGAAAAATATTTTAGTAAGTTTTAATACCTGGTGGTGCAAATAATGCAGGGAAGCAGTTCTGCTTGCAAGGGCACTGCTCCCACCTGCCTCACCTCTCCAAACAAGCTCATGGGCTCCCATGAAGTCTCAGCATTATTTTAATTGTCTGGTTTTTAAGTATCAGTCGCCAAATGTTTGCATGACTTGGGAGATACTTCCAGGTACTTTTGTAAAAGAATGGTTTGGGAATCAGACCAACTTTCAGGCATTAATTTTTGTATTCTGTCCTATTTGCAGGAGACTTCATCTGTCCCTAGTCCTTCTGTGACAAGACACGAAGCTTCCCATGTTCTCAGCTGTCAAGAATAAGCTTCTTTCGACTGCTGAAGAAATATTAAATAATAAAAACTAGATATGATACAGCTTCTCTTTACACTGGGATTATAAAGCGAACAAACAAAAGAAGCAACCGAAACCCGAGCAGCTCAGCTCAGGGAAACAGAAGAGCATCTCAGCCACTGCTCCCCCTGCTTCAGCCATGCCTCAGTGGCAGAAGCACTGAAGATTTGTGAGTGCCTGACAGGAGATGGGCAGGCTGTGTCCCAAGCCCTGGCAGAGCATGTCAAGCAAAACAAAAACGAAGCTGAAGGCAAAAGCATTGAAATGTACCTTAAATTACTTCAAACCGCAATGAGGTACCCAGGCTAATTGTCTCAAGGAAAACAAAAATTAATCTACTTATTCCTACAAAGAACATTTTCTGAATAGTATTTCAGCTCTTCCTAGGAGCTCTGATGATTTAAGTTCTCTGTTTTCATTTTTTTTTTAAAGTTACAGACACAACCTGAGGTGACTTTCAGTCACACCTCTCACATGCAGGTACTGCAATACACCTGCAGTAACTCTGCAGCAATTGTTTCTTACACAAACAGCACCTCAGGAACACATCCAAAAGCCAAAGTTTCTCAAGATGTGATGCAAGGAATATTGTCTGTTGTAGTATAAGGGAGATTTCTTGTGTGTGTCTCTATCTCTCAAAAAAAACAAAAACAAAAACACAAAAAAAACCACTCAAATTTCCCCCTCCCCCAGGGTACTCGTACTCTGTTTCAGATGACAAACTGGCTCAGCAAGCCAATAACAATAAAGGAAAAAACCAACAAACAACCTATTTACAAACGAGTTCCTCTCATGACTGCACATTTGCTCCCCGTTCACCTGCACATCCAACAAGGAACTGGAGGACGAGCAGCACCCCATGCAGCCCACAGAAGGCTTGCCTTACACATGTCCCAGAAGGAGAATCTGCTCTGAGTTCCTTCTTGTCCAAGAACAATTCACAAGTCATCTGCTCCAAAACAAGGCTATTCTGGTTTTTGCTTTTCAAGATGCAAAGCCCTTCAGAAGCTTTGGGTAAGCCAACTCTATTTGGCAAAAGAATGAGCACGTTACTCAGTTCTACAGTAAAATGGTTCATTTTAAAATTAATGGAACTCTCCCGTATAAATTGCATTTATTGTATTCATTAATCCTCTTACTAAAATAAAATCTTTCCTTTTATTGTTAAATTTCCCAAAGTCCATGCAATGTTAAATGCTCCCTATTCATAATAACACTGTAACATTTACAATATTCCTAAGTAATTAGGCTTTAGAGCAAAACCTAACAACGAGGCGATTCTAACGTGCCTGTTCTGCCTCTGGATGCACGTCTCAGGGATCACCAAATTAAAGACCAGACACAAACAGGCACCGCCAACAAAGCCGGGCAGAGCAGAACGTCCCGGCCCTGGGAGTGCTGAAGCATGCAGGATGGAGAGCAGCCTGGGGAGCACAGCTGGGACCAGGCGCTGCCTGCAGGGCCACAGGCTGCTCTGGGGACACAGTGTGGGCAGTGGGGGGAACAAGACGGGATGCAGCAAAGGAGCGGCCGTGGGCAGGAGGTGCCCAGCTCCCAGAGCAGCCATCCCTCAACACACAGGGCTCGCCAGTCTTTCCTGAGCTGTGTATGGGCAAATCTTTCATTTTTCTCTCATTACCCCGGCATGTACTGTCACTTAATTTTTATGTACGCAATCCTTCCTGACAAATATGATCTGCTGCCTGGTAATTCATCTGACATTCATTCTGCTCCGTGCTCTAATTACAGCTCCCATCCCCAGCGCGGTGGCCCGGTGGTTCACCTGTCAGACGGGTCATGGAGTGGCCGAACACCCCTTCATGCAGCCCGGTATTGGCAAATGCAAGGGAGAGAGAAATGCATGGCTCCATCCGCACAGCCCTGCGTTGGATTCATGGGTCAGCAGCCAGCAGAGGCCCAGGCCGGTTGCCGGGGCAACGGGGCTGCACTGAGCGCCCGACTCAGCCCGGCCTGTGCTCCATCCCTCACGGCTACTGCCACAAACGTCCTCATCGTGCCAAAACTAGGATCAGACTTTCCTGCTGCCACACAGCCTATGTGCCTGGCAAGAGGATGATAAACAAATAAACACAGCTTCGAGCATGCAATACCTTCTCTGCCTGCAAACACGCTCCTTTCGCTTGAAGGACGGTGGGCGGCAGTCTGCCCATCCCCACACAGCACACGCTGCCTCCAAATCTGCTCCCTGCTGCCCAGCAATGCTCTGCACCCACCCAGGATGCAGATGGCGAGGAGGGGAAGCGGAGGCCCAATCTTCCCATCTCTTCCCATCTCCTCCTAAGGAGCTCTCAACAGCAGAAAGCAGTCCTGGTGATGGCCACAGGCCGGGAAGCTGGCTGCACATGGCTTCCTGTCCCCAATTTATTCTTATTAATGTAGTAAGCACAGCAGTCAGACTAGATAACATCATGTAATTAGACAGTCCCATTTTTGCCTGTTCAGATGATGAGGTTTATAACTTTCCGTGAAGAGGATTCATTTTAACCTAGTGAGTCTAGTGCATGTATCCTAGGGTAAGCTGATGCAAAAGGAAATCTAGCCTTTTATGAAAGTTAACTGGAGAAATGAATAAGCTTCTTCTAAGCACACAAAATAAGGCATACATCTTCCTTCTTCGTGCGTTGAGAAGCCCCAGTGTCGACACTCAACTAAGTTTGCATTCATATAAACAAACAACAGAGCAGGAGTTGCATCAATGGAGGAAATCGAATGGGTGAGGACAAACAGGGAAACAAAGAAGTTCTGTGTTCCAAAAATCAACAGAGCGCCCTACATGTGGGAGCTCCGACTGTGCTGAGAAGCAAGGGCCCTCCTCTGCTGAGCACAGCAGGCATGACTCAACAGACACGTCAACACAAACGGGAAACGAGCCACCTCTCCTCTGCAGGCACTTAGGGCACAACTAACAACTGTGAAAGATTTTATACTGTAAGCCAAAGAATGAACTCTGTATACTGTACACTTTTCCACAGCTCTGTAATTAATGCTAATAATAAAATTTTTATGAAGCAGTTTCCACATAGTTCCTTCACGTTAACAAACGATCACTATTTATCACTTGATTCACACTGAAACACATTCTCCTTGAAGGAAAGGATTTGTCCTAAGCACTTCAACTTGTAGACAGAACAAAACATGAAACATAAGACATTTTTTAAGAATTCTCTGCAGGATGTGAGAAAAAGCACACGGCCACTCTGGTTTCCTAGAGCTTTTACTTTCTCCTGTAAGAACAGGCACGGAGCTTCATTTGTGTAAGAAATCAGCTTGCTTTGCCAGCTTTATGGACAGCTAACTTTCTAGAAATCTTATCGGAATTGTAATTTTAAAATGGTGGAAGAAGTTACTTCTCTGCAAACAGATGGGAAGGTACCACTGTTACTTAAACACGGTATGTATATTGTTCACAATTGTTTTTGCTTTTTCCCATTGACTTATCCAGAAAACTTGCTATCACTCTGATTCCATGACAAGGCCGTGGGCTTCTGAGGGAAGGAAAGATAAGCAACAGATATCTTACAACCTTTTACATCAACATGAACTTTGCTTATAAGCAAACTCTGAAATCTGCCTGAAATAAACCACTTCAAAAATGTAAATCTGGTCAGAAAACAGTTCACCACTGTAACAGAAGGCTACCTCCAGTGATGTCCTGCAAGACACCCAGCAGCCCAAGTTCTGCTGAATATATCCACTAACTGTGGGAATGCTGCTGTCCTTGTGGATAACAAGAACCTGAAACGAACCGAAGCATAGCATAGCATAGCATAAAATTTCAGAGAGATAAGTATCAGAGTCTGAAAGCAGCATACAATTCAGCAAGAATGAAAGTAGAGAAAGCAAACTATGCTTCGGCAGAAACAAAGCTGCACACACAGCAGAGCAGGAAAACAACCTTCAGATACATGGAAGGCATTAAGAAAACTTGGATCTATTAAACTGAAGTTGAATTTCAAAGTGAAGTCCCTCTTTGGAACAGACAAGCTGTGAGGACCTTAAATACCTCCCTCACCTCAGACAGCATCACAGTCCTTGCTCAGGGGAAGACAGCTGAGCAGCATCTGCCAAAAAACAGTGGTGGTGCAACATCTAATTCTAGTAGGCAGAGTACAGACAACTATGCTATTTAGGGTGGAAAAGCTGCAATTGTTACATTTGCTATAAATCACACCTTTAACAGGCCAGACATTCCAGGAAAAAAACCAACAAAACCAACAAAACCATCAAGTGCAAGTTTTAAAGCAAAAAAACAGTAAGAATTTTTATAGGAATACTCCATCTGTTTCAAGACTATTCAAAAAGGAAATAGGAGAAAACAATGTATGTGCCCCCCAAACCAAAGTTGTCATTACAGGACAGTAGACCCCACTTCCTTTGAACATCACAGTTGACAACTGCACAGTAGCACTTGCTTACTGATGAGAAGAATCATCTTACCTAAGGAATGTGCTGCAGTGGTTTTAGAACTAAAAAACCGGCCTAATCCAAGATCTCCCAGCTTCACCACCCCTGTGGCTGTTATAAACACGTTGGCTGGTTTTATGTCTGCAAGAAGAAAAAGGTAGAAGGTCAAAGCCACAAAAGGTTATTTGGTTCTAATACTGCAATAGAAGCATAGCCTGGAGCATTGCCTGTACAGGACAGACTCGAACAGAACTGTGTTTCCTTGCAGCTTTGACAGGCTGAGTCTTTTACAACTTCAGGTTCCATACACACACAACAGAGCATACTTCTCAACACACAAAAAATACCAGTGAGGAAAAGTGATTGGAAATAGCATCACACAGCAGCAACCTCTTTAACGGATGTAATCAATCAAAGCAACGCTGAGTTGTTCCCCAAAGGAAGCAAACAATTTTCTGCATGAAACTGCCCACCACCCACAAATTACTGTCCTACTACACTTAAATTCTGGGCTCCGTACAGCCCATTCTGCTTGTGTGCTGTAGAAATCACAAGAACCCTGGTTTCCCAAGAAGTCACATCAGGCTGAAGGTTAGGGAGGCTTTTTCTCACAGTTAGAGAAGACTAAATGCACAGGATCCCACATTTCTGTTACCTACGGTACAAGTAATTCAGGTACGGATCAGCAACACGAGGGGTGGAAAGAGAGCAAAAATGACATCACACAGCTGAAAAAACTGGTTAAGAGTTCACTGCTTCCAAGAAGGAAAGAAACGGCAGAAGCAGCAGAGGCTGGTATTCGTGCCTTTTGCATACCTGCACCTCTTGGGTCAGGTCCTTCACTAAGCATTTTAGTTACACTAAAGCAGCAATGCAATTTTTTGTGAAGTTCAAAGCAAAAAGTTCTAAGACAAGAGATTCAAAATAATTAACAGAAATAGAGAACAGACAATCAGAGTGTGGGACGTATTTGTATCAATACTTGAGAAAATCTTGCAGGAGAGGAAAACTCTCCTAAACTCTCTGAGGTCACAACTCATATAATGAAGCCTATTTCTTAGAGAGCTCACTGTATCCAGTAGTCTCAGCATTTTACTTCTGACACTTTTCTAATGGCATGTTTGACACTTCTACTCAATATCGGTGTCTGGAATACAAAGCAGCTCATCTTCCTAATAGCACACTCACTTCGGACTGAATCCTTTAACAATGAGGCAAAAAGACAGGAGGAGAAATCCATCTTGCGAGCTCCAGCCTCTCTAAACATGCATTGGCTGAACATCAGCATAATTGTTTTTGAATGTAGGCGCTTACTAATTGGAACATTATATTATTATTCAGTGAAAAGAGACTGAATTAATGTTACCTCTGTGCATCACCCTGCGGGAGTGCATGTGTTCAACCGCACTGCATAGCTGCACAAAATATTTCCACACCGTCCTTTCTGGGATTAACCGTTTCTGCTTCTTAAAATACTGGGGAAGGAAATAAATAAAAGATCAGTGCAAAAGCAACACATCTGACTTGTTCCTGGACTCGCGTTCATCAGCTGCCGGTTGCTCATGTCTCCCAGATCTGCAACAGACTTTTTTTCTGATTAGCTTTAACTCCTCTCTGTATGCAAACTTCAATGCAGTTCACTAATTAACAACTATTACGAAAAATACGCTTAAATAGGTTTGACATTTTTGAATGGACACCAATTATAATCAGCATTAATCTCCTTAATTACCTTGCAAAACATATTTAATGCCTCAAAACAACAAATGTCTCAAATATTTTGCCTTAAGTAACAAAAGATCATTAAAAAAAAAAAACTCATAAACATTCATTATCATACAGTCTATTAACAACAGAGAAATGTGTTTCCTCTTCTGAGAAGATGGCCATAGCATCAGTAAAGTATCCGTATTTCTTCCATGATCAGGTGGGATAATATATTCCTTTTCATTCATAATAGGAATATTAAATTAACCGAGGTATCTCCAGTGAGATGCAAAGACACTGCTGATCAAGACACACATGGGTTTGGAAAGAGACAGTTTTTACGTGCATTTATGCAGCGTCAAGCATAGCCGAGTCCACATTCTATGGACCTCTGGGTGCTGACGACTCTCAGATAAAATAATCATAAAGATGATGCACGAATAAGAAGCAATGCAGCACAGGAATGGTTATTTCCAACACTTCACTCTTCCTCCCCAGTAACTTATTACAGGATAAACAACCAGTCATACGCTGCAGTGAAGGCTAAACATGATGCACCTTCAGTGTCTCCATTTCAGGACCGCACTGCAGCTGTGCACATCCTGCAAAGTACCACAGCCTCCTCCAATGCTTCCCAAAATTGCACTACTTCCAATTATTGGTCCCCGACTTCTCATTGCTTCTTCCTGTGCTACACACTGAGCACGTTCTTCCTCTGGAGCACTAACAAAATCCACTTCCAACACACTTGCAGTGGTTTAAGATTTACCCTCAGCCTTTGATATATAAGGTATTGCGGGATAACAACCAGCTCTGAAACGCTGTTCATCCTTCTAGCACTCCACAACCACATTTCTTTTGCATCATACCCTTGAGAATTTCAGTCAGCAGCATGCAGAAGCAAGAATAAAGGAAGGAAATTGGCTGTTGCCCCTTTCTGCATCTTGTGCTTTTTCCTCTCAGTACAGACATCTGATGTCCGTTGTCACATTTTGTATTTTATGTGAGATGCTGTTACTGGTTCGTGTTTGACTCAAGTAATGGCAAATTTTATTTTGCACATCAGCTGTGAAGGGGCACAACCGTGCAATTCCCCAGGCAGCAAGTCTGACAGCTTGCAACAGTTTCAAACCAAAACTTGATAGAGAGCACAGAGGAATTACAGAGGGTGAAGGATAAAGTGTTATATACATGATAATATTATTTAATTTTCAGTAAAGTATTTAAGAGTGGATATGCAAGACCACAAGCGATAATTTTCCGAATGTCATGTCCAATAAGACTTGTCTGACATTTACAAGAGAGCCCCAACTCTCCAGTGGGTTATGCAGCAGCACTCCCTTACATCAGCTTTACAATTCCTCATAAATAATGCAGGCAACAGGGGCGTGACAAAGACAGTCCCTGTTTTTATCACTCTGGCACCTTCAGAGCTCTGCTGCTGCTGCTCCCACCGCCTCTCCAACATGAAAATCCTCACGTCAGCCTGAACTCCCCAGGGGTGGGGGAGCGGTGGTGCTGCAGAGGAGCGGGCAGCAAACCTGGCTTCAGC
Organism: Lagopus leucura; assembly: GCF_019238085.1. Taxonomy (NCBI): domain Eukaryota; kingdom Metazoa; phylum Chordata; class Aves; order Galliformes; family Phasianidae; genus Lagopus; species Lagopus leucura. Next base: position 1,104,974 of record NW_024962275.1, read on the forward strand.
AACTCTGCTTCCAACTGTGCTCAGGAGGAGAATTCAATTTCCTCCTGGTGTTAGTTGGTGGGTATTTCAGTTATTAAAAAAACAATCTAAAAAAACAACAACAAATAAACATCTGAATTCAAATATTTGCATCACTGAAAGGCGACTTCTACGACTCAGGAAAGGCCCTGAGCATTCTCCCCACTTGTGTGACAAAGGTGTGGGAGAACAGACCGGACCGGGAGCCCTGGCAGAGAGAACGTGTGCTATGCTGCTTCCAGATACAAAACATGTCTGCATATATGACACAAAAATAATTTTATGGTAATTAAACAGCCAATTCTGACAGATGAAAAAATGTATTCATCAGTAAGAAAGGTTTTAAACTAACAGCTGAACACTGGGGGGGGCAGCAAGTATTTCTCATGATGATTTCTGACAATTATGTCGGTAAAACTTCTTGTAAGCTAAGATTTAAGAACAAGACAAACTGACCTGCAGATTTAAGAACAAGATTTAAGAACAAGACCTGCAAGGCCCAGGAAGACAGCAGCCTTAACTCTGCCCTCACAGCCCCACCTGCTACCGAAGGCCTTGGCAAACTGCAGGTTTCCTAAGAGCTGTTGGGAAAAGAGGAAAGGTCAGCATGGGAGGAGCTTGGTGCTGGGATCTGCCCCAACCTGGTATCTGGAATTCCTCATAAAGCTCCACTCTTGGCTGCAGGTAACTGCAGGTGAGGCTCTCAGCTCTCAGTAAGGAATGACAGGAGGCTCTGGGTCTGCTCTGCCGTGGCCCAGCCCAGCACACTCACACCCCAGGCACTTCCCTGAGACGGAGCACATTTTCATGGGAAGTGTAAATCTAGCCACTGACTGTGGACTCAATGTGTAACTTGTTTGACAGCCTTTGGCCTAGTGCCTCATAGCTCTGCTGGCAAAGAAAACAAATCTGTTAATAAGATATTTTAACTGTGACAACAAGGAGGAGGAGAACTTTCCAAACATTCATTTATGATAATTACAGAATAATGATGGCAAAAAAACAGGTAAAACACTGAGAGAAGGTTGAGAGTGCTAACAAACATGATATAACACATCTGTTCTCACAAGGGATGTATGTCTAAAGATTAACATGTCAAAGAAAATATAAAAGCAGGTGGTAACAGCTTAACTAAAGCTGGTTTGCAGCGATACAAGTATTCCTGAGAGCAACATAAGAGAAGAGCAAGAACTTGAAACATTTTCTCAAACCCAAATCCCTGTTGCGAGGAAAGTCAATACACTGCCTTGAATGTCTTCAGAGTGGCAGACACGCTACATGAACACCAAATCCAACAAGAATCAAGTGTCCCCATCATCAGAAACGGGACAGATCAATGCCGTAAGGAACAGCATGCACTCACCACCCCACTCTGCAGCCTCTGCTTTGGGGGGGGTTGGACTGGGGACCTCCAGAGGTGTCTTCCAACCCCTACAGTTGATCCACCCAGGTCCTGCCACCGTCCTCCAGGTGAGCAAACCCCAAGGAGCACCAGAACAGAGCTGCCTCCTGGCCCAATGGCTGAGTGCCCACAGCCCCTCAGAATCAACAGGTCCTTACCTTTATCATCTGGGAGAGATCACCAGCATCTGCCAGCTCCAGGACAATGTTAAGTTCATTGTCTTCAATGAAAGAATCCAAATATTTAATTATATTGGGGTGGTTCAGTTGCTGTAGACAGAGGGAGCGCAAGAAGATGAATAACAGCGCAGTAACAACTCAAAGATGCACAACCTGCATCATTTTTGTAATCGTTATGCAAAGCACTTGGTAACAGATGCAACTACAAACCGTGCTCCGGGTTATCCCAGTAAAAAGTACGTGAGAGAAATTCATTTATCAAAAGCACAGCATAATAAAGTGTGTTTGGAGAGCAACACGGCCCAGAAGGAGGCGAAGCTGCTTTTCCTCTTGTAAACACATTTTTAAAGCAGCGTTCTGAAACTTGGTGAGCAGTGACACCAGACATACAAATAACCCAACAGAACCACAGAATCAACTGATTACAGCACTGCTTACTAAAAACAAAAGTAGAATTCAACTAAAATTTGATAGAAGTAAAATAATGTGTAAACTGCTTGCAGTACATTGGCCTACTTTTGCCATTATCTATGCTTACATATTTGTTTCTTACTTTTATTTAAGAATAGGCTTTTTTCTCATGGTATCTTTTTACCATCAATGTTCCTTAAAAATGTGCATCTACTCTGACTGTTAATTTACTTGCAGACCTAAATTAAGAAACTTGCTCAAATTAAAATTTATCTTACTATTTTATATCTGAATTTCTTAAAATGGAAACCTGTGATTTCTTAGGAGAAAATGGAGAACCCAGATTTCTCTCCTCATTCCCTCTTGCTCATTTCGCATTACATTTTCTTTCACTCAAGCTCTTAGATATGCAGTAAATTCAGAAACTACTGAAGTGAGCATTTCATCTACTAAACAGCTGTGACTCAACCTGCCTGTTTCAGGGGTTACAAAGCCAAAAGAAACACTGTTACAATCCATCATGCTAATCAGGCTCTCTGCATGCACATTAGGGATAGATTCTCCTCCGCGATGCCTCGACACTGGCGCACATTAGCACTAATGGGATCCATGTGCAGGCATCAGGAGAGGAGCATTCCCACCAGACAGAGACATGGATAAATAAAGAAATCGCAGAGCCCATCGTCTCTGGGCAATTTCTCTCATGTGTCTGCGCTCAGATACATCAGCCTAAGATCAGATTCCAGGCAAGAAAGCACCAAAGCCTCGAGCAGAACAGGTACTGACACCCAACGTGCGTCAGGACGCCTCGCGTCCATCAAACCAGCTCTCAGGGCACAGCCGATGGCAGAGCGCTGCACACTGCTCTTGTAGGTAAAGCTAAGCTTCTGATTTGAGAGCTCCTTTCTGCCTTCTGTAGGACTTTTTGATGGGAAAACTCTGCTGAGCTCCTGGAGGCATCACGGAGTTCATGCAATCCAACAAAGCTAGCTAGAGCCCTCAGCACCACGAGCCAACAGAGCACATCAAACCACCACAGCAGTGACAGCGACGGCAGCCTGCGCCCCTCCTGCCATGCTGGCACTTCTCTCTTCCTGCATTCCAGCCTCTGGTTTACCCCACACAACCTCTAACAATGCTTAGGTCTGAGTGGCGATAGCTATGAAGATTCATTTCCCTTCAACAACAGAAAATAATTAAACAACCTGCACAGTAATGATTTGCATATTAAACAAGATACTACGACGTATGCAGACTGTCAGTAAATATCCCTGCACTTCCCCTTCACCCTAACTAAACAAATTTTTTGGAACGTTGTCTGGTCTTCTCCAAGATATTGTGCAAACAAACAACAAAAAATGTCATCAGCTGGTGTTTTTCCTCAAAACAAATCGAAAAATAAAATTCTTACCTTCAAGAGGTCAATCTCTTTAATGCAATCTTGCCGAGCCTTGGCATCCATCATTTCAAAAATCTTCAAAGACAAAATAGCAGAAGATCAAAGTGAGATGGTGACAAAATCCAAGAACTTATTCAACAAGGAACTGGTCTTTGCTTCCTGCCTTTGTACAGCATCTACTGCAATGAGCATACACACATGCAGCCCACAGACCAAAGATGAATGTTTTCTTTATTTTGAAGCCACCAAAGGGCTAACAATAAGGTAAACTAACCTTAGAAGCTGTAGGCAACGTTCCAAGCAGTGGGAGAAACAGCGCCATTCTGTTCACTACACAGAAAGACTGAATTCCAGTGCTCACCTGAACTTTCTTTAACGCCACAGGTTTTCTGTCCAGAAGACAAGTTGCTTTGTAAACTTCACTGAACTGTCCTCGCCCGATCTTCTTCTCTATCTGAAAGTCTGCCAGTGTGCAGCGATACGGGTACGACGTTAAATGTCTCTGTTGGATTTAAAACAAGTCACATCTTCAGCAGCCAGCCCCACACCCAGGCAGAGCCATCCGCAGCCCAGAGGGGTGCAGGTGGGAACAGAACCAGCGCAGGTACAGCTGCCAGCCCAGCAACTTCTACCAGTGCTGCACAACCAGCGTAAGGATGCCTTACAGGATGCATTCCTTGTACCAGACTTAGGGCTCCAGAGAACACAATAACACACTACCCTAATGTCCATGCAATGCCTGCTAATTAAAGCAGGCACATAATTGGATATTTATCTCCAGGCCATCAGCAGCAGCTTTCTCAGTTTAACTCCCTTAAAAGAGCAAAACCACTCCTCTTCACATGAAATGACACTCTGAGTAATTCCTTCTGAAACACCAATGCCACAGGTACATTTTTCCATCTAACACGACGAGCATTTCAGTACTTTGATACCATGAGAAATGGTTTTCGTTTCTCCAGGCAGAGGACAGTACAATAAGAGCTTACTTTGCAGTTATGCATCAAGGCTGCTCGCACAGAAATGAGCAGCTCATTCCAGCATCTCATTGGAACTGTTCAGGGCTCCCCTCCCCAGACACAGCTCAGCCCCCCGTGCCCTGCACAGCTCCACTGCCCCTCAGCCTCCACACAGCTCCCCTCGAGTACTGTGAAAGTTGGAGATTCCTGCCTGGGAGGAATAAGGATAACACTTCTAATGAGACTTTATGAAGCAGCTACAACAAAATTTTCTCTTATGAAAGAAATTCATACTAGGATCAGGGATGGTACCTGTTTGCCTTTCACTAAATTGAGTGTTTACATCTACAGTGCCTAAGTGCAAATTAGTATTATAAGCATGTGCCAAGAAATATCTAGCAACTCCTTAACTTGAAAATGTAAATAAATGCTAGTCAAGTGACAGGATGTGTGTGTCCCCACCACTTGCCATGGTGAACAGCTGAAGTCTGCTTGCCACGCTGGAGTTAATGCTGGGTGACGACTGGACACCTCAGCTGATATGTTCTGGCATCCTCCAGGACTACAGCTGCACATTTACATATGCAATGACCTAGATTTGCATTCGCTATCACAACCTATCAGACCTAATTAAAATAATGGAGCTCTCATCCAGGCTGGAAGATGTTTGATCGCAGCACAAAGCAGAGAGCATGCTCGGGTCGGCCAGGCTGCAGCAGAGCTCCCTCCGGCCCAGGGCGGCGCCGCTTTCCCATGGCTATCTCAACTCCTGTGCTTTCTGCACTTTGATCTAAGCAGGTAACACGCATTGTGTTACACATCCAGCACACCTGAGAAACACCGACCGCCTCAGAGCTTCGCCCCCGAATCTGGCCTTAAACACACCGCACTTCTGTCATGACTTCTGACAGAGGGGTCTCACTATTTCCCCCAGGCTGAACCACTACAGCTTTCTATAAAGAGCCCCAGTCAAAGAACCAACACCTCCTTGCTCAAATAAATCCCGACCTTTACTTCTGCAAATCTAAGAGGTTCCATCCACAAACTGGATGTACAATTGGATAACACCATTGTCTCCAGACCTCTCTGTCAAAGCTAGATTTTCTCATTTTCAGACAAATTCAGGCTCAGGGAGGTGTTCATGTCTGTCTGAATAGTGGAGGACCACGAGCCATCGAGGTTGATGATAGAGCTCAAAAGAAAAAAAAGGAAAAGAAAAAAAAGGAAAAACCCTGAAAAGCAAAGCCCCAGAACTGTAAAGACATTGAGAAACGTGGCTGTTTGCATGTTCCTGTTGGGGCAGCTGGAGGAAGGGGACAGGCTGGGAAGAGCACATTCTGAGACAAAGGCTGTTCTCTTTATCCACACAATGAAGTCTCATTTCTCTAGAACTCCATTAAAAAAAAAAAAAAAGCCAAAGATTAGAGTCAATTAATTCCTCATTTAAATAAAGAGGCTATTCATTTTTCAGAAAAAATGCAGAGATCACTCCAAGAACAAGCTATTCTGGACTACATCTCCAGCGTACACGCTCTCTTTTGCATGTAATCAATGATGCAAAAGCAAGAGTTTTGAAGCCCCCAGAAGTTATGGGGCGACAGCCCTCTGCAAACACTTCAGGGCGACGTCTGCCTCAACTTCCAGCCTCCAAGTTTTTTTCTGCAAAGCAGCATCAGTAAGGCTTGGTAACAGAAAAAAACAAAACAATGCAATAAAGACTTCAGCCATTTTATCTTGCACACCCCCAAAAAGACATACCAAAGTGGCAAGAAATGAATGAAAGGCAAATGGGAGTCCCTACCTACCAGATTATGAAGACACACAGGCAACTGCAGAGAACAGCATCAAAAGAAAGAAACAATCCTTACTCTCAACGTGCTTTTCTTTGATAGGACGCAGTTTCTTCTCCTGCTTTCAGATTCTCAGGGCTGCCTGTTGCAGTGACACCAGCCAACCTCCTGGGCTGTTTTCCCTGGTGAGAGGCTTTGCTTCCCTTCCAAGAGAAGTACCGATACGCAGCGATGCTCGGAGACTTACCTGGCTCTCCTCACTCAAAGACATAGAGAACAGAGCAGAGCTGCAGCCCCTCTGCTCTTGTGAACGTGAGACCAATGAATTTACCTCTCTGTTGTTATTTGAACACTGGGGGAAATCAGAGCAGTCCTGAGAGCCTTCCCAGCAGCCCTCCCTGCAGCCACCAGCAGCAAAGCACAGCAAGAGGTGAGATGGAACCAAGACAAAGTCAGCAGAATGTCAGCATGCTGCAGAGCAGCACCTGTGGAACTGCTGCTCCTGGAGGGGTGGAAGAGAACACCAGCCCAGAAGTACGTGGGAACGGCCACTGCCCCGTGCTTGAGTAAATGCCACGCATTAACACCAATTAATGATACGTTCAGTTGTTGTGCTGCATTCTGACTGCCGTGTGGAAAACTGCTCAGCAGTCTGCACAGGTGCTACGAGGTGCACCAGCCCTACATTATTTTAATCAAGCTAAAAAATTGTTAAGGACTGGTTAATCAACAGTTAAAAGTCAGACACTACTGCCTTTCGATACTAATAAAAGCTTCTTTCCTGTAGAGACATGCAATGAAATACTCTTTAGAAGAGTAAAAAACATACTCGCCCAATTAATTTTCTGAAATCTCATTAAAAAATTTAGCCTGACGAAGTCATATAGTTCTGACCTGAATTTTAATTATCTTTACGCTGGATATAAGTTTTTTTTCTGATATTTGCAATGCATCATTAATTTTAAAGCAACTGTTTCCTTGCTTCTAAAGTGCATACTTCATCTGAATGACATTTACCGTAAACTAATTTCACCTTTAAAAGACATCTGTGATAGGAGATGGAGAAGCTTTAGCCCCTACAGCTGAACACACATACATTATAGGCAATGATTTACTATCAGCATCAGCATTTCAGAGCCTCTTTACGATGCCCCAAATTGTACCCCCAGATCCACTCAGCAACGCTTACCTGAAAAGAATTTCGTATACTTTGAGGTTGAAATTCCAGTGTGAATTTATGAGAACACTTTAGAGCAGATTGATTAAAAAAAAGAACTTCTGAGCTCACAAGAGATGAGGAAACTTCTAAAATATGGATTATCCTTCAAGCAGGCAGTCAAGTAATTACTGAAGAATACATCAGATTTTGCATTCCGTGGCTTCAAAACCAGACTGCACTACAGCATGAGGTATCCTTCACCTGAAATGTTACCTACAAGTTAAAGTTTGCTGACGAACTTGGCTTGAATTTCAAACTTTTACCATCTCTATCGACAGCTATTTGTAGTAGTTCATGACAAGGAAAGAGAGAAATTCATACTAACGTGGAAATAAGCAAAGCAATTGGAAAAACCAAAGAGCCTCTGCTGCTGGACGGCACATGACAGGCCATCCATCTTATGCCATCAGCAGAGGGGCCTGCCCTGTGAGCATGACAACGTGTGCTCGTTTCTAAACCACGCTTACTGCTTCTTTTAAAACAAACAAAAACATCTAAGCATGTCTCCCTAAAGTCCTAATCCTTCTCCAGGCAGACAATTTACTGCAAGAGTCCCACCACCACAGCCTGGCTGCTCAGTGCCTTGAGGGGAGGTTTCACTGCATGGAGACCACGCAGCAAAATGAGCCCACTCAGCATCAGCACAACAGCAGCACGCAGATTACTAGCTACTAATTACATTTAACTATGTCATTACAAATTCTAACATGTGCTCCAAGATGCCATGAACGTATCTGCTACACAGGAACACTTCCTAATCTTGTTCATGAAATAATTACAGGGGCTCTATCCTGCCAAATGAGGCAGTAATTAACCCTAATTGCTCAAAATGCAACTGGCTAATTCTAGGAGATTAATCAAGGGGATTCAATTATTATTAAGTGACTTAATATGACAAATTGCTACATTAGGAGAGGGGGGCTTTGCTCCATACGATGTATTTTCCAAGCAGTGCTGCGTAAGACGCATTCACTGCCACGCTGTACGTGCAGGCAACTCATCGTCATTGCAAATCCTTTGCTGGGCACAGACACAGCTTTCTGAACAACCCTTCCTTGCCCCAGGAGCCACCAGCACTGCTGGCTGCACGGCCAGAGCGCCCAAGCAGCATCCACGTGCCCTCCTCAGCACGGCCCCACACCACAGCTCCAAGGCTCTGCTATCAGCTTCTGCTTTCTAACTACTCTGCTCTAAAAAATAGCTTTGTGGTCTAAAAAAATGCAGAAAATACAGACCTCGTGATCCCACGAAAAGCCTCACTGCTGGATACAGGTTGCGGCTCTCTGCCCCAGTGCTGCAGGAAGGGAGGGGAGAGCAGGGGAACCACTGCCAGGCAGGGTGGGAACAGAATCCACCCAAAACATTGGGGTAGAAACCTCCCAAAAACTCAATACAGAGACACAGAGCCTACAGCTTCACACAGAATGAACTCTGTCTGGTATTTTGTAACTACTTCTTCAGCATTTATTATGAAAGTATGCAAGGAAATAAAATATTATTTGTTTACATTCAAACATGCTTTTCTTTGTCCTTTTCTTTAAAGAATCAGAGAGAAAGCCAACGCAATACATGTATTTACAGGCTGTTTTAAAAATACTTGCTGTAAGCAAAATTTAAAGTGTTTCCTTTTTCTCTTATCATCATCAAAAATCGGATTCAGGAAACTGGCTGGCTGGCAGCATTTCAAACTGGATATGCCTGGCCTATAAACAGAGAAGGGGAAAAGAGCCACAGCGCTCAGAACCACAGAGGTCCTGAGCAGAGAAGGGCACAAAGGGCAGAGAAGGGAAGGCGAGGGCTGGCTGTGCTCACCTGCGGGTCGTGCTGGAAGTCCTGGCCTGGCAGCTTGCAGAGCGCACTGGTCTGGTCCCCCAGGTGCTGCGGGTGCTCGTGCTGCCCCTCCATGCCCACATGCCAAGCGCTGCTGGACCTGCGGGCTGTGAGCAGAGAGAGCCATCAGCACACCAGGAATGTGCACTGGGACACTGTCCATCCCCTGCCTCCCTCCTCTAATGCGTGTAATTCCCCAACCCAGAGCAAAGCAGAGCCAACTGCCCCTGAGCAGCAGCTGCCAGGAGAGGACGAACCCGAGCGCAAGCACGTCTGCATGCAAGCGGACAGGAGGGAGCACAGCACCAGGGCAAGCTGTGCCAGTGCTCCTGAGGGTGCAGGGCAAGAACAGCCTCATCACAAACACTATGGGTGTAACTTCATAATAAGAAATACAGCAGTTTATTCACTCTCTGGTACACCACAAAAGACTTAAATATGAAATCTAACAGCAGTGAGTGTCACTTCTGCGGACACCTTTGCTAGGCATCAGGAACTCACAGTGGATGCAGTGTGCCAGCTTCCAGCTGGTTCTGGAGCACCAGAGCAGTCCTTGCAAACCAGCAGAGCAAGCTATAAGCCAGCAGAACATTCCCTGTGCTGAAGCACAGTGGTACCCAGCCCCGGAAAATTTCCAAACAGACATACATTGCTTACTTCTAAGGCATTTAAAGCTCTTTGAAAATCTGAGGCATGCACAATCAATGAGGTATGCATAGGGCAAGGAGAAGGCAAGCTCCCCCCTACATCACGTTTGTTAAGTGCTGTTTTAGGATCTGTATCTTCTAGTGTCCTGCAATACTTTGTATCTTACATTCAACATGAATTTCTGTGTGTTCTTCCAGAGATGGTAATACGTTCAAACACAGAATAACCAAAACTTCCCTTACGATTCTCATGCACTTGGTAAGCCAGGAATCATAGTTACTATCTATTTTGTTATAGACTCAACAGAGAGATATGGGAGATGACATACCTCAAATCATTTGGAAGAGCAAAACAATGCTCAAGTGCTACTCAGAGCCAGACAGTGCTCAAGCACAAGTGCACGCTCCATGAACACACATCTGAAAGCGTGAGAAGGCCACTGCTGAGGACACGGGAACTGGAGCCTCTGCTCTGCATTACAGACACATTACCCAGCAAAAGGCCACAGCAGGGAGAAAAGAATCCCCCAAAACTATCAGGTGGAGAACTTAAAGTAAGCTCATCAACAGTGAGGAGGCATCTCGGCAAAAAAACAGTTTCACCAACTTCACTCTGACATCACCCTTCATACCTGATGGAGACCAATCCAGCAATCTCTCCATTTTAAGCACAAAGATCTCATTTGTGGAGTTCAGAGTCACGACACAAATTGAAACGTAACCTCATTCATGCTGCACACAGCACAGCAGAGAGCTGTGAAATCCAGCACCTCACACAAACCCCCCGGCATCACATCCTGCACCTCCATCAGAGCAAGTTATTCCTCAGCAAGACAACACTGCGTGTATTTTGAGCTGTGTTATAAAAGAGAGCAGAAGCCTGCAGGTAACAGGAAGAGACAAGCGCTTGGATGGGAGGTTCAAGAAGGATGCCACAACCAGCTCCAGCGCAGCTGCAGGTTTTGATGCCACGTGGCACTGTGACCTCAATGGGCAGTGCTGCTTCAGAGAACAAAGCCTTCGGTGCCACCCAACCCAAGGCCACCCCGGGACGCAGCCTGGCTGGGCTCCCCGCTATGTAGGGGCACTTTCAGTGTGCACTGTGCTGCTCCTGCAGCAGTGAGAGGACCTGGCCTGGGAGCAACGCAGCCAAGAAATGCACTCCCCACATATACAGCACATGCACAGTAACCACGCTGATCTCCTTTCCCATCCAATAGGATGCTCTAGATTTTCTGTGTGACTAAGGAATGCTATTCCTAGCTAAATATTCATCATCCACACACGTTCTGGGGGAGATCCATTTTAGAGCTGCATTGCTGCTGTCCCTAGCACTGACAAGGCAATGTTTAACAGCAGCTCCAGCATTTTCAGAACTTTGTTTGAAGAGTTTTGGCAAGCATTCACTCAGCAAGAGCACAACCTGATCTCATTAGTGTATTAATAGTGCACGCCTGGCATCTGAGCAATGACTAATTCTTAATTTAAAATGCAAAGGTATTTTAAATATTTGGGGGAGGGGGGTGAACGGGGAGAGAGAAAATACGATGCAGAAGAATTTCTGCAGCAAGTCAGGCTCAGCTCTTCTCACAGTTGTCAGCAGTGCCTGAAGTAGCCGTGCCAGACCCGGCCAGCAGCAGCTCCTGTGAGCTGCAGCAAACAGACGCACACGGCCGCAGGGACAGCTGCTGCCTCGGGGAAGAGCGCTTCTCAAGGCAGTGCTCTGCAGCTCTGCTGCAAGCAGGATGGCCGCTATCAGCACAACAAAGTCCAATTTTAGTTTTCGTTTAGTTTCAGGTATCTGATGATTTATTAGCAGCAAAGGTGAATACTTAAAAATGAAAAACGCGTCTCAATATCAACATTAAAATGTCCTATGAAACTGCTACTCTCTGTTACACTGCCAGAACTATCTTAATTATTTTATTATTAGTTATTTTAAGAAATGTCATTTCCTTAAAGGCAGAATGCAACATGCAGCTCTTTGTCATCTGAGGCTGTAGGCAGAGAATGCTGCAGCGCACCTGGAGCTCGGGCAGCTGCCCTTCTCATCACCCATCTCTAAAGGGATTCAGGAATTTGCAGTCTCAAAACCAAAACGCACGTCCATGCCGTGCCAGGAAGCATCCGCAGCCTCACACTGACCCAACATGGGATCTGTGTCCTGCCTCAGGATGGGACTGGAGCTCAAAGAGTGCAGGTGGACACTTCTGAATGTGAGGAACCACCACCTGATCTGACACACATCCGGGGCGTTCCTGGGGACCCCAAACTTTCCGGCTGCCACAGGAAACTCCAGACAGTGTCACTGCGAGGGCTGAGCCAAGGAAAGGCAGTCAGCATCTCAGGGCAGCACAAATTCATCAGCTGGAGAGTCTGGGTTTGATCGCTGTTTGTTTAAGGCGCTGCAGCTGGAAGCAAAGGAAGCAGTAAGAACCAAATATCAGCTCTGAAAAGAGATACACACAGCTCACATGACAGCAGCCCGCTGACACCTACGGGACAGCGTGTCCTCCCGAGCAGCAGCCCGGCTATTCTGGGCAGCTGGCAGCATGTGGAGGTGGCTGGGATCCTCGCGAGGTCGGCACCGCAGGGCCCTTTGTGACGTCCAAAGAGGTGCATGCAGCACACGGCACAATCCTTTTGGAGAGCCATGTCACACAACCTGTGCATTAAGTTACCCCGTGGATTCCAACAATTAGCACGACACATTTCCTTGCAACTCATACAAGTACTTGAAGGAGGCACAGCACACCAAAAGCCATGGAGCTGGATGACTTCCCCAAGGAAAGCACAAGGCCCAGGGAGCGCACAGGTCCCACCTGTGAGCGGTTACCTGCAGACCCACGTGATGCTCAGCCAGGAGACAGCATGCAACAACACTGCAACCCAGGCTGCTATTGGCTGGTGATGAGGTGTCCCTGTTATTCTTTGAAAGGTTGGAAGGAGGTTAAAAAAGGAACAGCGAGATTTTAGCAGCCTCTTCTCTTGAGGAAAATAATTGTTTATACCTCAGCTCTGGGTTTCATGTGATCCAGTTTATTTCTTCAATGACAAGATCCTTTCCAGAAGCGGGAATGCTTCCTTTTTTGCCAACACAACAGTACCAAAATCAGAGGGAACTCTTGTCAACACAAAACACACCAGAATTCCCCGCTGCTGAAATACTGGCACTAGCTGTGCAACACATTGTGACCACAAAGGGGCAGATCCTACGCTGCTGAATGTGCGGCCTGTGTCAATATTTGCAGAGATGTCAATGGTGGGGACAGTCAGTCTGCACCTGAAGCACTGGGAGAAAACAGCTTCTGACAACAACGGAAGGAAGAGAAAGGCTCCCAGCTGGACCAGAACCCAACTTGCAACAAATTCATCTTCGAGAAAATGTACCTGAGCTCACTGAGAGCTGCTTTGCTTCTCCCAACAGATCTGCACCCTTCTTGGGATGTCCCGGGGCTGTGTGCACCTCCGACCTGCTACAACACCCCCCAGTATCATGACAGATGTACACAGCTATGTACGTATGTACGTGCTTTTCCACTCAGCTGCTCCCCCACACCTCCCTCTCCCAGTCCCCACACAGCTCTATCTGAGTACCCAGTGTAAAGCACAATCAGACACACGTCCTCGCATCATCCCAGCCACCCGTGGGCATTAAACCACAGCTCAGAGGCTGCTGCCCCGACCCCCACAGGGGCAGGAAGGCAGGGCCCACGCTGCAGGGCAGGCCTGGCTGTGGGTTCCGGGTCCCTGGGGGCAGAGCTGCAGGGTTTGCTGTCCCACCAGCACAGTCGCACCAGCAGCGCTTCCTCCTCTCCACTGCCCAATAACATTCTCTCTCTTGCCTGCTCATAAAATAAATCTGTCAGGATGCTGTATGAGATTACCTATATATTTAAATGATGATCTTGGCTCATGATTACATTATCGCTGCAGTTCAGGGTACGTGCTGTACTGAAGGCAGCCCAGTCCTGAGAGAGTATTATTTCCGAGTGACTTTTATTGTCCATTATCTTACACCATTTCTGTCACGGCTGTGATGTCTGGTAGGAATAGCTCACAACAGAAATATCTCAGTCGTTAGTATTCTCATTGCAATTTAGGCAGATCAACCTTTAAATCTCATCCATCATACTGAAGAGCTTTGGCAAAGCAAGCGCAGCCATGCACGCCGTGCAGAACCTCATTACAGGCTGGGTTCAGCCGCCTGCCCCATCCCTTCTGCAGCACCAGGTGACGCAGCCCTGCAAAGCCCCACTTCTCACTCTCCCTTTTGCCTGGTGGGAGGGCACGACCCGCTCCTCGCAGCAGACTGCTTCTGTCTGGCGTGACAAACTCGCTTGAACCCAACAATTAAACTTCTGACAGCGTTTCCAAAAGCAGGGAGTATTTACTGTAAATGCTTGACAATTTTTTTCCTCTCCGGCTCATCTCTCTCAGTCACCTTATGATGACTGGAAATTACCATAAGCAAATAGCAGTCTAACATCCAAAAACCCCTCGTGCTAACATGAAATACACACCTGCCAACACTGGAAAAAAGCCCCTGTAAATACAAGCATTGAAGGAAAAAACACAAGGAATACCACTGAAATGCACGGGGCAGTGAAGCAGTACTGCATGGGGAGGACTTGGGAAGGAGCGCCCCACGGGCTGCTGCTGTCCTACCGCCTGTCCAGGCTGCACTGAGAGGATTGAGGCACAAATGCTGCACAAATGCGGATGTGCCATCAGCCAGGAGAGTCAAAATCTTAGGCTCTGCATGAAGAGGAAACTGTATCTACATACACAGCAGCAAATGTAACAGAGCATGAATACAGCACACCTGCAGAGCCTGGGAAAGCATAAAATACATGGAAGCGTGAACAAACTCTTAAAAACAATATTAATATCACCCAGTTATGCAACTTTAGATTAGGTTTAGTAATGCCATCCATGACCAATGGGCTAATATCCTATCTAATAAAATGCTATTCACTCGGAATGAAGTAAGCTCTGAAGGACGAACCACAGCAGGCAGAAATTGGCTTTCTCCATCTGTGGAACCAGGGAAGCTTCAAATGGCAGAGCCTGGCTCTGGTGCTGTGAGTAACTAAGCATCAGCCACCAGACACAACTAATGGTTGTGCTTCAAACTAAAACTGTCAATAGTTTTAAGTCCTAAGGACACTGTGCTGCATTTTTTTTTAATCAAAGTTCATGTGAATGACATTTAACAGATGATGTTTTTGAAGCCTTTCAGAAGGTTATCTTCATCCAACTCATATGGATGCAAGTTACAAACGTTCCAACTATGGAAATGACCTCCAAGAATGAAATGTTGAGATCCTAGTTTGCACAGCCTTAGCAGGCAGCAACAGGGTGCTTGCCTCCTGAACGCCCTAAACCCACCAAGAATGCTGCAGCAAAATGGCTGAGAAGCCCTACAGCTTCATGTCAACAACTGATATTCGTTAAATAAATGCTGTGACAGACGCTGTAATTCACTGCTCCATACCCAGAAGCAAAATGACATTAAGTCAATAAACTTTAAGCTACCCGAAACTTATTCCCCATTTGTGGCAACATTATCTTTTCAAGTACTCTCCAGTCTAGTTCAGGGACAAATCTGTAGTGCAACTTGGAAGTATTCTCCAAGCGTTCTCTGCATCAGCATTCCCCTCCTTCCATCTATACATACACCTGAAGAGGGTACTTGAGCTGACAGGTCTGACAGAAGGGTTTTCATGCCCTTACCTTCATCAGCTCCCACCACCAAGCAGGCAGGCAGCTACCAGCTTGCTTCCAGTTTTGGTTCAGCATCTCCCACATATCCATCCTGCCTCCCTTCACACAGCTCCTCGATGCAGCAGCACCCTCCAGCTTAAAAGGCTCTGATGTGCCTGAGCTCTGTGTGCTGTCCCCCGCGGCTCCAAACACACCAAACACACTGAACAATTTCATTTCTCCCTTCTATTTGATCCTTGCTGCTGTTTCACTGTTTTCCTGCAAATCCCCTTCTTGTGGCACACAACAGGTTTAATGTGAGATTTTTGCTGTTAGTGCTATTTTTTTTGGTTGCGTGGTGTTTTTCTTTAAACACTCTGTGAAATCACCTCCTTAGAACTCAGCCCCAAACCAGAAGATAAAATTGTTTTTAGAAGTCTTCTGAACACATTTTAAACACTACTTAGCTCCATCCATTCATTACAAGGGACGGTTTCACAGGGCTCCCATGAAACCCATGCCAGAGGTACTCAGTGATGTATGGCTATGAATAAGGAGTCACGGTGACAATGAGACAAATGCTCCTCTCCACCAGTCCTACTGCTTCCTTCCCTGCACAGAACTTCCTACTGTGCCGCCACCTGCACATCTCTGTGTATACTATTCCTACTGTAGGCAGATATAATCAGTACATACTCACATACAAAATTGAGTACGGACAGCATTCAGCTGCATTTGAAGTGAAAAACAGTTCTTCTGAAGACAATAGAGCAAATACTGACCAGCAAGAGTGGGCTGTGTTTTTTCCAGCCAGCACTCACATATGCATAAAATTCAGACAAGAAGCCAAGGCTCCTTAATTCCTACTCTTCTACGTGCAATTCTGAGCCTCTGAAAGCACTGGGTTGCCCAAGGAGGCTGTGGATGCCCCATCCCTGGAGACGTTCAAGGCCAGGCTGGATGCGGCTCTGGGCAGCCTGGTTGGTTGGCGACCTGCACACAGCAGGGGGTTGAAACTAGATGATCTTGGAGGTCGTTTTCAACCCAGGCCATTCTGTGATTCTATGATTCATTTTCACGGTCTTTAAAACAGCAGAGACAGACCTCGCAGGCCACTGCTAGCATTAACGAAACATGTTGAAAACAAACACATACTCAAACTACCTGGAATTTTACTGTGTTGCTTACTAAGCATGCAGCAACATGCTTATCTTCTAACTTGTAATGCAATAGAACTTTCAAGCCTGAAGCCAAATTATTTAAGAACATTTATGCTATCCTCCTCAGAACTCATTCAATTCCGAAGAAGGAAAGATTAGATGTGCCAGACACTGCCACATCTCTCCTCCTGCCTGCAGTAACCTCATGCGTGGCCATGAGGGGTGCTCTGCACCACAGCCCTTGCAGCCAGCACACCTGGCTCTCATGCAGGGAAAAGGAGCCCAGGGGACGTTTTTTATATATGCACATCCAACTTCAAAACGTCAGGACAACAGCTTGAAGTATTTACATTTCTCCTAATCAAAAGTCACAGGAAATGATGCTGAGTACCACGCAGCACAGCCGATCTGAAGATTCATACCATTCAAATCCAAAGGCAACTTCAAAGCCACCTCGTAAAGCCTGCGTGAAGCAGACACACAGCCAGATGCTGCAGGAGCTTCCCAGCATCCGGACCTTGCAGGAGCAGCCAAACGGAAGCAGAAACTCTTCCCAGAGTAAACAGGTTTAACATTTCTCTACTTGCAAAAACAGCCACATTAGAAACAGGTTTGGATCCTTCGTCCACTAAATATGATAAGGACAACTGTATTAGCATCTCTATTAGTAAAACACTGTCTTTCCCTACACATTCCTGAGCATCTGGAACTGACAGCACCTGCTCTATGTCTAACGCTGCTCTTGGCTTCATCTCCCCAGGGCACGTCCACCGCCTCTCCTGCAGACACAGCTCCTGGATCAGCGCTGCACATCGCGGCTGTGGGGCAGAAGAAGAAGATCTGTTCTTCAGGAAGTCTGCACAGCTACTTTGATTCCTTATTTTGCTGACAGACAGGGTTAATTAAGTTCTTGCAGAGAACTCTCCCTTTCCTGGGCTAAATGCCCAAATTCTTTCAGGATTCACAAGACTGTCTATTTAAATTGGGTCCAATGTTTCTTGCTGCAGAGGCCTGCACAGAATGTTCTGATGAGAAGCTGGGAATCAACCTTTTGAGAAAATCATAACTGAACGCACAAGCGCTGTGCAACACAGAAACTATTCAGTGCCACCTTCCGCTCTGTGCATAATGACTGTGTTATGTTAATAAGCACCAATGCTGGAGCATGAGCCCAGCAGGGCCAGGGGATCGCTTAAACCAAGTAAGCGCAGGTAAACTCAGACCCATCCTCCATGTGCTTCCATCACACACTGCCACGATCCCCTCCTTTCCCCACCTCACAACTGCAGCTGTTTCTTACAAGCAGTGGATGGGGACCAGGAGGGGCCGGGGCTTTTCCCAGTGCCAGGAAGCCTTCTGTCCAGAGCCGTGAAAAACAGAGCTGCTGCACAGGCACAACCCTCTGTACTTCCCAGAGCACAAGTACCAGCCTGTGTAAGGCATTCGCACGAGAAGTTCCATTGTGCAGTCATACTTTCAGGTATTCCTATAACACATCCAAAGCTTTTATTACATCTCCTATACAAATCAAAACCACTCTAAGGAATTTTAAGTGCACACAGACACGCCGAGGGCCTCCAACAAGGCCATGGCTCCCAGCAGCAGTCCTAGCTGCATCCAGAGACTGAAGCTGCTGCCCACAGACAACAGCTCCCAGCTGCCTGCAGCTCAGAACTGCTGTTCACGGCTCATAGACAGAGTGACAGCAACACTACTGCTCTGTCTTAAACCCAGCTTCATTTTGTTGTAGAACCAAACAGAAAACAACATATTACATACACAGTTTTCAAACCACAAAGTTAGGTCAGACACATTACACAAGAGCCAGAATGTCAGTGTGCAGCCTGAGCAATAATTCCAGCTAGCTTTAGACATGGCAGATCAGAAAAGCTGGTGTTCTCACTGCTCCTAAACCTTAATGGGGTTTCTAATTAACTTGATTAGCCCACTCAGCTCACTCATGAAGCACAGCCTTGTGAACAAGTGATTTTTCAGTCCTGCAACACAGTGCTTGCAAGAGGACTTCATAAATCAATGGAGCTGAATTGAGGTTAAACAAATGCATCTGCAGCCAGCACAGAGCTCACGTAGGAGAGATGACACACCTGACTCTTCAGGAAGAGGAAGTATTCTGAGGCTTTTTTTTTTTTTTTTTTTCTTTCAGAGGGTGTCGGAAGTCAGAGCCACAGGTGAGCAAACATAAACAGCCTCAGATCAAACAGGGCACAGAGCGAATGTGAAGTCCCAGCACTGGGAACACAGCGGAGAGGAGGCAGAGCTGTGCCACTCTTTGGAGTTGACCAACCAACCTCTGCGGCACAGGAGGCAACAAGGAGCCTGCTCTGCCACGGCTCGCAGTGACTCACTCCTTCAAGAGTTTGCAGTCTAGCCCAAATGCTGCTGGCAAAGTGAAGCTGCCCTATGAGGAAGAGAGCGGCCACGTGCGCTCAGCAGAGCGCTCAGCCACAGGCCTGAGAGCAGCAGCAGTCCACTCTGCAGAACAGTGCGAAGGGAAAGCCACGGGCAAAGGCAACTGAGTCTGGAATGCCATGGACCGGATGCACAAACAAAAGCTACCCAGGTTGTGCCTGCTGCTGGATGAATTCAGAGTAAATAGAAATTTTAATAAGGTTCTGTGTAACAAATTGGAGACAGTCTCCAAAGGAAAAATATATTCCACATCATCTAGCTGCTATTATCAAACTCATTAGCGCTACCTGTGTCAGCAATAAAAGGAGCAAGCTGGCACTCAGCTGTCCCCAGCCTTGGATGAACAAGAGGAAAGACAACAGGCAACCGTGCCAAAGCCTGATGAGACCAAGGATCCGTGGCTCACCTTGAACCTTGCTTCTTACAAGCACACAGGTCACTCAGACACACGTGCCAACCCAGGCCTGCCTTCCTCACATACCTTCCAGCTGCCCCACCTCCCCACAGCCCAGCCCCAGGGATGCCCCCAAGACCCCACACCCCAGCCATAAACACCTTCCTACTCTGAAAACAAACTTTGTTTCCTTTATTACCCTTTCTTTTTTAACCCATAAGCAAACAGTATTATGGGCATTACTGGAGGAAAAAGAGTTACAGAGAATGCCATTGTGATGCACTTGCAAAACACAACCAACTCCAGAAACACCTGGCCAAATCTTTGAAAACAACACTGCTATACCCAAAGTGCTAGAGATCTTGTGGTTTACCTCTGGGAAGAAAGAAAAGCACAACCAGAAGACAGGTTCCTGAGGGGATTCATTAGATCCTCACAGAGCCATCACAGACACTGAAACCTGCTTCTGCAGCAGAAGATTCATCTTATACATACAGAACAGAAAAGCATGAAAGAAAACACAGCAGACTGCACGTCAGTTACAAAGGTAGCAGGAGGAGGAAAGCTCCATATGACACTGCTCAGCATTTCCAGCCGACCAACCCACCACCTGCCACAAATCTGCCACCGTTCAACTTCCACGAGAGCTGGTTGCGGCACAAGCCATCGGCGATGTCCCCAGAAGGGTTTCCAAGCCACCAGCGATCTCCACCACAGCACACCCCTCTGCCCCAGCAGGACGTGCCCTGGGGACACTGCAGAGATATCACCTCATTGTCACAGGCCACCAAAACCCTGTCGACTTGAACAGATTTCCACTTTAAAACCGACAGCTGCAGTGAGAACAGGCTGGGGTCAGCGCCCATCTCACTGGGCCAAGGCCTCCCCCAGAGAGCTGTGTGCTGCCAGGCACGGCAGTGTTTGACTTACAGTCATCAGTTACAGCAGTGCCCGACCGAAAATACCTAAGCACTGTTTGCAGCAGTTTTGGCTTAAGTAGCTGCCATGTGATTAACAGTGAGTTCTTCAGAGAGGGCTGCGGCAAGTTTTCCCCGCTCCCTCCATTAGCAATGAAGCACAAAAGCTAAAATAAGTCATCACAGCCACTTTAAAGTACAAACCAGGGAGAGTAAAAGAAATCCCAATAAATAGGTCACACTGTAAGTTATTGCATTCCACTGCACACAAAAAACTAAGAGCAAACACAGGTAAAGAACTGTACCCAGCACTGTTTACCCTTTGGATGGTGAAGTTCTTACGCCTGACATAACGTTATAAATTGAGTAATTGACCTGTAAGGAAGTAAGGAGCTCAGGAGAGTTAAAAATTACCCCATAAATACCATAAAGATTAACAGATTTGTAATACCCACCCAAGAAGCACTTACTCTAAGTAGAATGATTATGAAAACACAGCAAGAATATTTACTACATAGCACCGACTCCAGTATATACAGACTGCCACGAAAGGCAGCGCTGGTTCTTAATATAGTGACAGCTGAAAGTCACCACTTGGATTTCCCGACTGACTAAAGGGTAACACACAGCCGCACACCGCTCTGACTTACGTGGCTGCTCTGACACAGAGCCGCAGCGCCGGGGGACCTTTCCAACGCTCTCCTGCTGCTGTTGTTCTAGTTGAGCGTTTTTAAGATTCGCGTTTTGAGCAGCTGTTTGATAGATGATCTAATTAAATACCGACAGCACACGAGGACAAAAACAGCAGAATCATGAAGGAAAAGGGGACTTCTGGTGCCCACATTTGCTAATATCTATTTCAGTACAAGTTCCTCCCCTTGAGGAAAAAGGAACGCTGCAATACTGAAGGCTTTTTCTCCCCATCTCCTGCCTGCAATAACGGCCACGCATACCAGAACCCACCACAAGGTCTCCACAATAGTACTGACACCCACAGCATTTCTATGCAGGAAACACAAGACATCCCAACGATGACAAAACCACTGCTTTTCAGGATGGCAGAGAATTGTCCACGGGGGAAGGACACAGCTGAGACTACACCTGAAGTTCCTTACAGGAGTGGTGCTGAGTTCCCTGCGAAGCGTCCGCCTGCAGGCCAGCACTTCCCAGCTGCTGCTGCATCACCTACAGCAACTCTAACTTCCAGGCAGGAAGCAAACAGCGCCAGGTTAAGGACAAAGTACTCTCCAAAGTAAGGGAGAACACGGAGCAGTGAACCAGGAACACGTGTTCCCCACTGCTGAGGCCCTCCCCACACGCACAGCACTCACAGAGCATCCGCACAGCGCCGGCTCCTCAGTCAGTGTGGGCTCAGGACTCTACCCACCCCACAGAGCATTTCCCACTGCCCCAAACGGAGCAGTGCTGAGCCCCACACGGCCCACATGGAGCCCGTGGCTGAGGGCCACGTCACCCACTGCAGGAGCACAGCGAGTGCTGTGGGGATGTGGTCCACCGCCAACAGTCCAAAAATGAAAACAAACCAATGGCAAAGGAACAGTCATAAAGGGAAAAGCTGTACAGCAGCAGCCACTGCTTTTGCAGGTAAGAAAACAAGAAAATAGAAGTGCAATCTCACCATCTCCTGTATCTCATCTGGGCTGTGCTGTAACGCCCACAGCGCCCCATAGCTGATACAGCACATACAGAAATACAGCAGGACGCCCGACCACCCCAACCTCTGATCCCAACACCGAGCTGCACAGCTCTGTGCACAAACCCATTTCCAGAACACTGCTGTGGGGTCCCCACTTCCCCAGCACGGCCCTCAGCAGGTGGCCATGGCTCCAGCAGACACGGAGGGGCCCTCCATGCCGGGCCCGAACCATGCTAACAGGCATCTGCTGCTCATCCTCCAGCTTCCGAACCGCCCCATTCTGTCGTGCAAACAACACAAGGACAGGACTGCCAATACCACTGTTATTCTAATAAAACGCTGCAGAACCCAAAGAGGTCATTTGCAAAGTACCCCCAGGTCACCAAAACACCAAACATGCCTGTCATCTCCTAGTCTGTGCAGGAGCAGTGCTGTGGGTGAGGACTGCTTCCCCAACCCAAGGAGGGGGAGCTTTGAATC